>NC_143515.1:50391576-50991576 GCF_031878675.1 Megascapheus bottae
CCCATTCTGTCCATATCACTTTTATTTTTTTCTTGGTCACCAACTATATAGTAGGTATACAAAGATGACTCTTTGCCCTAAGCCCATAGGCAAACAGGGCTAGAGCAGCTTTCTAGCAGGCGATATAACTCAATTGGTGAAGAAGTTGCCTGGCCAAGACAAAGTTCTGAGTTCACATGCTGGTGCAACCAAAACAATAAAAGGAAAAGAAAAGCTTTCCTGGGACTTACCAGGCAGGTCTGATCTTCTACCAGTCTCAAAATATTTTCAATTCTTTAACTCAGCACCCCTGCTCCAGTGACATTGTAGCTATAATCGATTTCTCGAATTTCCCACATCTTTATGTTCTTCAAATACCCTTCCCATCTCTCTTTGTACACACTCCCAATGGATGGCCCACTTGAGTTTATCTTCTTGAGTCTTCCTTGTTTCTCCCCTCAACTGCTGAGGAAGATGGATGCTCGAGCAGACTGCCACAGCCAAGGCAATACCTTACCTCCTATCCACCTCACTCATCCACTAGGCATGTATCTCAGATTCTAAAGTGTTTCCAGAATTTGAGACAACTTGAGAACACAACACACCCCCTTCCTACAAGGATGCAACAATAATATGCTAATTCATGAAGAAATCAAGGAATATGTGTTCATCTGTGACACTGGTATTTACTTCTGATTTACAGTGCATCATTATTTACACGAAGTGTTTTGTTGTGATGCTACATAATTGTTATATCCAATACTATTATTTTGTGGGTCATGGGGCTTGAACTGTGGGCCTGGGCCTGGGCATTGCTCCTGAACTCTTCAGCTCAAGGCTACCATCCTACTCCTTGAGCCACAGCCCCACTCCCCATTTTCTAGTGATTAATTGGAGTTATGCACATATGCATAAAAGACCAAAAATAAATAAGGCATCATCCATACTGATTGTCATTCTTAACTACTTCTCAAGTAATGTGGAGGGGGCTTACATGGAATTACCCACCAACCTTCTTAATTTTTCTTGTGATAAAAGGTAAAGTCCTAGCCTTGATGGGAAACAGCTAATAATCATCCAATGGACACACTAGATGTGGATCCTAATATTTCATCACTCAGAGTCCAGTTAAGTGATGGAAACCATACTAGTGAGTCAGAGACAATTTAATTCCTAGTTTAAAAGTAATTAACCATACTATTAAGCAGGTAACTCTTGGAGATAAACCAGTTAAAATAAGCAGAATTCTAGCCCACTCTTGGTTATTAGGGAACTACCACCTTTCAGGAATAAAAGAGAGAGCTAGAAGTCAACAGAAACTGAGAAAGTTTGAGAAGGGGCCTCACAGGACTGGACTCTAGACCTCCTTGCATTCTTCTGCTGTGATATGAAGAACTGAGATAACTAGGGTACTTGGGTGCTGTTGAGATGATAGTGACAAGGAAGAAAGCAGGCAGGAAAGTGTGGGGGGGACCCAGACTTTTTTTTTTCTTTTCAGGCTTCCTCTACTGCCCTCTACTGGTGATTTCTATGAAAAACGGATAAACAGTAATCTGCAGAGTTCAAAGGCCTGCAGAAGTGTGAGGCTGAGTCTAATTAGTCTAATGACTGGCTGGCAGAGGATAGATGGGGCATGAATGAATATATGTTAATATTCTTCTCAGCTTTTGAGCACTGTGGAGTGAGTGTGTGCAGGATCCTCAGGGAGCTGTCCCAATCAGTTCACAGCCAACAGGATATCCCTCTTTTCTACAACTCAGGCCTGGGTCAGTAGTAACTACATTGCCAGCCTAGACAGCTCCCAGAGTCCCCACTACGCTAACATTAACCAGGCACTTCTTATGGGGGTGGGAGACAAAAAAATAGTCCAGGCTAGTATTGCAGTAATTTAAAAGTGGTTCAATGGGCAATGTCTGCCAGCATCAGTTTTTGTTTTTTTTTTCTCTATAACTCAGCAATCTGTGTTGTCTGAATCAAATAAGCAAAGCAGAAATCATTAATTGCAGCAAAGCAGCAATCATTGGTGAGTGTGTTTTTGTCCTGCAGAAATATTAAGAAACTCTGATATCCATGGAAATGAGGAAGCATGAAACTTCGGTCTCTGAGAAAGATTTAAAACCCCACTACAGCAAAACCAGTTAATCGAAGGACAAATCACAAATAAGAAAAAGATGAAGGCTTTTAATCTCCTCATGATAGGATCACTTAAAAAAAAGCACTATTCTTTTCAGCTTTTGTGGGTTTTCTTTTTTGTTATTTGAGAGTTGGGAGTCACCCAACTAAGAATGAAATCAATACCTGTCCAAAAGACAACTTAAGTTTAAGTACCTCCACAAGGCTTCTGGAAGCTAGTTAAAACAGCATGTTACTCATGAAAATAAATACAGGCTCACCATCACTGAGACTAGATGAAAGCAGAATAAACCCAAAGAAATTGGATAAATGGTGGGGTACCACTGGCTCACACCAATCATGCTAGCTACTAAGGAGTTGGAGATCTGAGAATCTTGGTTTGAAGCTAGCTCTAGCAGAGAAGTCCATAAGACTCTTATCTTCAATTAACCACCAAAAAAAGGCCAGAAGTAGAGCTGTGGCACAAGTGGTAGAACACTAGTCTTTAGCAAAATATTTCAGGGACAGCACCCAGACCCTGAATTCAAGCCCTAAGATCAACACAAACCAACCAACAAAACAATAAATAAATTGGATAAATATCATTATGGCAATGGTTAGAAACTACTGGTAAAAGTCTCATTAAAAGTAGTTAGTATGGGGCTGGGAGTATGCATATTAATCAAGTATGTTTTAAGAGATAGCAATAAGGGCTGGGAGTTTGGCCTAGTGGTAGAGTGCTTGCCTAGCATGCATAAAGACCCAGGCTCGATTCCTTGAAACCACATACTTAGAAAAAAGCCAGAAGTGGTGCTGAGGCTCAAGTGGTAGAGCTCTAGCCTTGAGAAAACCCAAGGACAGTGCTCAGGCCCTGAGCTTAAGCCCAGGACTGGTACAAAACAATAGTTAGTAAAGGATCACATCTTAGTTTTCCAGGGTCGTACCATAGTATTTCCCCAAGTCTTGTATAAACTAACACACTGCATTATTAAACTTTGTTGAGATAAAACACAAACTGTCCCTGCCATTATCTCAATCATGGTTTCCCCCTCTCTCTCTTCCTCCAGCCTGTGAATTTCCTGTGAGCTTTTCCTGTGAGCTTCCAGTGACAACTCTTTCCAGAGGAAAGAGAACTTATCCTCCTGAAGTTTGACACCCTGTTCTCCAATTCCCTTCCTCAGCCTCAATGAAGAAGTTTGTGGCACTTGTTTCTTTGTAATTAGTTATATTCCTCAAGAGTTAGATGTCATCCATAGCAAGACACCATCCTTCATGCTCTGTTCACCACAGTGGAAAAGAAATGCTTCACATGAAACTATGATATCTTCAGTTTTATGAATTGTCTCAATGTCAAAGGCAATGAGCAGAAAATACAAAAATCATGTAGTTATTATCTATTTTTATTTATTTATTTTGTGCTGGGGCACAAATCAGGCTCCATCCTCTCACCCCCTTTATCTTTCTCTTTCTCTGGGCTTTTTTGCTTAAAGCCAGTGTTCTATTACTTGCACAACAACTTCACTCTGGCTTTTTGCTGGTTAATTGGAGATAAGAATCTTTACGAGGGAACATGGGAACGGGTATCAATGTTCAAGTAGTAATGTACCCCCTACCTGATGAATGTACTTGTAACTCATCTGTACATCACCCCAACAATAAAATTCATTTTTTAAATATATATTTTTATTGTAATTAGTAGAAGGGTTACATGATATTTGCCAGATAAATGGTGCCTTAATTCCCACACATTGATACCCTTTCACATGTCATGGTCCCCATTTCCCTTCCCCCCTCCCCACCCCTCATCTTGTTTTCCCCCGTTCCCTATCCAATTTCAGATAACCAAATACAATTATATAAAATTCATTTTTAAATAATCTTACAGAGAGGAAGAAGAAAAGAGAGAAAAATATGGAGGGGGTAACAATGTTCAAGAAGAAATGTACTCTACAATGCATGTGTCACTTTAACCCCAATATATATCACCCTGGCAATAAAAGTAAATTAAAAATAAAAGAATCTCTCAGATATTTCTGCTTGTGAGCTTCAGATCACAAACTTCTGAGTAACTAGGATTACAGGTATGAACTAGCTTTCCACAAAAAAAAAAATTCTTAGCTGGGCACCAGTAATCTTAACTACTCTGAAGGCTGAGCTCTGAAGATAATGGATTGAAGCCAGGCCAGGAAGAAAAATCTCCAAGAGACTCATCTCCAATTATCCACTCAAAAACAGAACTGTGGCTCAAAGTGGTAAAGTGCTAGCCTTGAACAAAAGAACTCAGAGACAGCACCCAGTCCCTGAGTTCAAGCCTCACAACTCATCACCCCAAAATTGTATCCTTTGCTTTGCTGCGCTCTAATATTTTCTGTTAAACTGCTTCTACTCTAAATTCTTGCCATTTGCAACTCCTGTTTACCTGTTTCATCTTCTCTTGGAATTCGCTTGGGCTCTTCTTTTCAATATTCTCTCACCTCTTCTCTCTATACCACTATTCCTCAAGCCTCTGCGTGTAACCTGGTTCTCTTCATATTAGTTTTCTGGCTGAAAACCTTGACCTGGGAATCAAGGGCACACCAATCTCTTCATGAACAGTGGTCTAAAATGAGATGTCTTTTCCCCCATCCTGAGCTCTCACATCGCTATCCCCTGTATCTGTCTGGACTCCGCTGGCCCTCTTCTTAGTAATATGGGGATTGCTCTTGAAATCAAGTCATTCCTCTTCACACTCTGTCTCGTTCCTCATTTATCCCATTAAAAATATCTTTATTCTTTACAGCTATAACTAAGCAATTGGAAGCTTTGTACTTTCCACAGACATGTGTGGTCAGTGTGAAATACTGTTTCAGCAGCTGTGTGTTTTGTTTCTCCTCTCCACAACTAAAGTGCTAACAGCACAAAATCACTGTTTCTTACTGCTGGCAGCCCTGAGTATCTACTGAGATCTCTGTGGCTAGGGACTGGGCTCTGCAGGGTGGCTTTCAGGGTGATACACCTGTCACTATCACAAATAATAATGCTTTGCATTCAATGACACTTTAAACTTTTTCTAAATACTATCACAGTTTGCTTTTTACCTCCTTCTCTTGTATCCCTAACTTATGATAACACCAGTGCCTTTCTAGTTCATTCTTGGCTTTTCTAGCAGTCATTTCATTTCTGAATAATGTTCATATAGTTTTTTTTAAATCACTGTGATTCTGTATAATCAAACTAGCAATTTAGAGAATTTTTTTTCAGGTGAACTACATTTCTTTCAAAACATCCTGCATTATCCCACCTCTAAAAATTCTATTTAATCCTCAGAAGTTGAATTACTGCCAACATGTCTTTCAGAGTTATCCCCAGTAATTTTATAATCATAGTTCTCCCAATATGATTATCAGGTAAACACTTTCTGACTTCTTTCCTTTAATTCTACTCCTGACAAGGCACCGTCATTATCCTTCAGATAATTATTAAGTTTCTTTCTCTCCTGTCTTCCCTTCAGAGCCTGCTTCTGTTCACCTCTCTCCACCCCAAGTCTGACATTTTTCTTATTAAACCTTTGGGAATCAGCAGTTTGACTCTATACTAAGCCTTTTGAACACTCCATAGTTTCTAGACTTGTTCTTCTCTATTTCTTTGGTATGAACCATTACTGTCTATCATAGGCAAAATTCTAGACTTCTCTTCAAGATTCCCACTCCATGCTATACATCCTATATAATTTTCTCCCTTGAGTAAGTCTGGCAGACCTAATACTAGGATCCTCCCTCATCCATACAGTTAATCACTATAACTAATGGGCTATGGTAGATGTAACTTAGGTCTAATGAAAGAAATAACAACTGGCTGGCATCAAGTAGGCAATCCTACAAGAGTGACAAGACTCAACACTAGAAGATCTTTAGCTGGCAGCAAATAAAGACATGGTTGCTAGGCTGTGGAAAACACCCTAGGGCTGGACAGTCAGCAATACCAGACAACAAAGAAGGAGACAGTAACACTAGACCTTGGTCCTAAGAACATGAAGGACTGTTTTGTTGATTTCCACCAGCAACATTTCTGTCAATAACTGATGAGCTAGGAAAAGCAGCCTGAATTCCAGCGGAGAATAGAGTTTGGTTCCACACCTTGACTTTTAACCTACGAGATCCACAGCTTTATCGCGCCTTGATGTCTGATCCACAGAATTTTTGCAAATAAAGATCAATGCAAGGAGGAAACATGACAAAATATGCTTCCCTTCTTCTCTTGTTTCATGTTCAGATATCCTTTGACCATAATCTCCAGTGATCCTGACTACAATTTTTTGAGGATAACAAAATGCCTCAAGTATTATCAACATTCCACCTCTACTACTTTGGACCAAATGCTCTACATTGATCTGCTACCTCATGGGAACAGTCTATGACTTGGTCTGTTTTCTTTTCACCTCTGTGAGTCTTTTTTTTTTAATTGCAACTTACAAAGCAATGAACTTAATCTATCTCATTCGCAGTCTTCTGCTCTCAAGAGTATCTTTCTATAGCCCATTTCTTCTTTATCATGGAAGTTGTATTCAACAGGCTGACAGCCACGATGGCATGATTCCTGATGTAGTCATTCATTTACTCTTTCTCTTTCTTTTTTTTAAATTTTTGGGCCATTGGTTAGAATATTATCCTGAAATGCCAGGCAGTATTTTGAGCAACAAAGATAAACAAGCCAGAGGTTTTGTTCCAATGTCTTCATCTTAGAGTAGGTTTATGATGGTTCTCAGAATCAAATATTATTTAGTAGGGTGTTTTAAATTATGCAAGTTTAAGTCATTGCTATTAAAAATAGGATATAAATACATATCCACAAAACAAAGAAAGAGTCTTACTTAAGCAGTTGGAGAACAAAAATACAAATCAGCTTAAAAGGAGAAACAAAAGAAAGGAAGAGTATGACTTTGATAAGGCATCTTCAATTCTCAGTATCAGCTGGTGTTTTGTTTTGCTTCTTGAACATTGTTCTCCCTTGTGCCTTACATGATTATTCATAGATGTTTATTCGATGTACAGGGATTGCAGGAAGGCACAGCTAGGAAAAGATACAATGTTTACCTCTAAATATTCCCTCTATTTCCTTCTCGCCGATCAAATGTTGATCACCATGCCTCAAAAGTGAATCCTGGAGTGCTTTGCTTTTTCCAGGGGGACAAAATGACAGGTGTACAATGCTAACCAAAGACCTAGAATTGGCATGATAGTAACAAGCCTTCTTGTTATTTTCTGTCAAGAAGTACCTTTTGTCCTGTAGTATTTTGTTTTGTACCAGGTGTGTGAATTACCCATGGCCTTAGGCTATTCAGTGAGGCCAAAATTTGATGGAATGTGTATCATTGACTTGGAGTAAGAAGCACTCCAGTGTAAACAGAAAACAAATATATTTCATAAAAATGTGAATTTTCCATGGAAATGAGACAAAAGAATTCCTAAGAGAACTTATTTTCCTTGTCTATTTATTTCTGCCCTGTAGGAAGATGGTAATGGGAACTATTTTAATAGCATTGTAGGCTTTCACAAAGACAGTGCTATTTTTGAATGACAATATCCTATTTTTTTGCTAGACTCATGAACATAATCAACATCTCGCTCTCAGTATATGTGCATCATTTTGAAACCAGTCTGGCTGAGATGCTGAAATATCTTTACACATCACCTATGCAGTTACAAGGCAGTATAGCAAATTGCAGATATTTGTTTCCTCTGGGATGGGCGGGTTCATCTAACATCTGTCTGGACATGTGAAATCAGAAGAGGAAAGGTCATTTCACTCAGGGAATGGATCCTGGGTTTTTTCAGTTCATTTTGCACTGCTATAACGAGTATCTGAACTTGGGTAATTTATAAAGAACCAAAATTAATACACCTAGAGATTTGGAGGCTGGGAAGTGAAAGGTAAAGGTACTAGCATTTGGTAAAAAGCTTTCCCACTGTATGCTTACATGCCAGAAGAACAAAAAGAAAACCCATCACTGATGACCCCTTTGTCAGACATAAGACCCTCCTAATCTAAACCCCTCATGACTTGGCCTCCCTAGGCTTGGAGGAGAGAGTTAAAACGTTCACCCTTAACGTTGACTCACAGTGTTTGTCTGGATCTCTAGTTCTTTTAAAATCATACCTTTTTTTGTCTTGAAGTACTTATATAGAGGTGACAATTCAATATGTCAGTTTTTATCAGTTGTCACCCTTTTATGATTCTGTCTTCTGACTCTACCCATTCCCTGAGTTTCCCTACTTTCATTGTCACATATATACATTCAACAGTATGGCTCCATCTCTGTTTCTTAATTATTCAACTTTGGAGTAATTCTTTCTTCTCCTTCCAAGCTCATCTATTATCAATATATTATTGTATGTACAAATCCATTTGGGTAATTCCAAACTCGAAAAAATGTACTTTGGATATTGCTAAAATGAAATTCTGGAAGAAATGGTTTCTTTATAAAATTCTGCTTTAGGAATCATTTGATGTAATCAAGCATTAGTATGAACAAGAAATTTGATAACCTCCTGAAACTAAATGTAATTACAATCTCTCCTCTCAGGGAGATTGGTCGTTGAACTCTTCACAGCAATCTTCCTTTTACAAAAGAGACAAGTCTATTCTTTCAGTGCAATAGATGGTTCATTTTTAATGAACAAATAAGACTAAATTTTACAGATATGTCATAGGAATTAAAATTCTACTAAGACCACCAAGTGGAATAAGTTCAAAAATGAAAGTTGAGAAGAACTGTGTGTGTGTTTGCTGGTCCTGGGACTTTGTCCCTTAGTTTCTTTTGCTCAGTGTTAGCACTCTGCCACTTGAGCCACAGTAACACTTTCGGCTTTTTCTGTGATTAATTGATGATAAGTGTCTCATTGACTTTTCTGTCTGAGCTGGCTTCTAACCATGATTTTTGCATCTTAGCTCCTGGAGTAGCTAGGGTTACAGGGATGAGCCACCATTATCCATTTTTGTTTTTGTTTTTTGTTTATTAAGAACAAAACTAATTTTTCCTACTATATTTTCATTCCAAAACACTTTGGAGACATGATATGTAGAGGTTTTCCCCATATACAAGCAGGTCTCCTGCCAACACCAACTTAGCAACCTATAATTCAAATCCATTTCAGAGTTATCTAGTTGGAGAGAATCTCAGATTCCACAAATCGATGGCTCCATCCCGGAAGACCATTTTGACTTCCATTGCAAGTTATTTCAGTACAGGTTTATATCATCTATAATCTCCACTGGCCAGCTACAAATTGGGATTCTGACAGTCCCTTCCTTGGCTTTAACTAATTCTCTAGGAGGCTTTGTAAACCTCAGGAAAAAAAACTTATGTTACTAGTTTACTATAAAGGATATTACACAAGATACAGATGAGAAGCCAGATGAAGAAATGTGTAAGAGAAGTCACAGAGATGAGGAGGAGATGCTGCAATTCTGCTCCCTTTTTATACCTACCCTCTCCCAGGATCTCCTCCTACTTAGCAACCCAAGAGTTCATTGGCCCTTGTGAAAGAGTTTTTACAAAAGCTCATTTTGGAGCTTTTATAGAACTTTATCTCTAGCATATGGACACACACACACACACACACACACACACACACACACACACACACACCCCAAGTCAGTGAGGGAGATTAATAGAAACTCCTTCCTGAGGCCACATCACTAGGCCAATCACCTTAATAGCATATACGCAGGTGCTATCAAAGGCACTGGTTATGAACAAAAAAAGAAATTTGAAAGGAGATCTTTCAGGAGAACTAAAAACCAGCTTTTAAGATGTCAGAGTTTTCTTTAACTTGTTATTGAATGTTTGACATCAGAGAGTGCCCAGCACTGTACATTTTCTCACAGTGGAGTCATACACAGAAACCCAGGTCATACTTGCATTTGAGTGATCATGTCCATATGGATAAATTCCTGTTCACTTGTTTCCCAGGAAATTTCACCTTCACTTTTCAACTCTACCTGGAAGTGGTGTCCAGATTTATGTCCACGGGCCAGAACTCCTCAAGCCCTTAGTTCAATCCAAGGGCTAAGTGCCCAAGACCCTACTTCAGTCCTCAGTGCTGGCTAACATTCCCCCACACCACGTCCCCCCCACATCACATTATATTGTCCTCTAAAATTCATTTTTGGCCAGGTGCCTCTACAGCACATACTAATAATTCTATTAACTCAGCAGCCTGATATATGTAATATGAAAGTTTGAGGCCAGCCTAGGCTGAAAGTCTGCTAGAACTTCAACCCAAAATAACCAGAAAAAGCAGGAGTAGAGTTGTGGCTCTAGTGGGGGTAGAGTGCTGGTCTAACATGCATGACTCCCTTTGAATCCAAACTGTAGAACCATCAAAAGAATAATATAAACCACATTTCTGTCTTTCAATTTTAGTAAAATGGTTCTTACTTACTAATTCTTGAAGCAAGATATTGCTGGGTTTTTTAAGGCCTCTAAAACACCTATCACCATAACTCAGCAATATTAGAATTCTAGATGTTATATCTCTAATGTACCTGAACAGTTTCTTCTTCATCAGACTAAATGATTTTGAGTAATGAACAGGGTCTACTCTTCAAAGGGAATCATTTAGAGGGTTTTTTTTAAATAAAGAACTAGAGTATAAAACAATTAAGAGAATATCATTTTAGTAATGGTTGCACTTAAATTATTAAAACTGCCTCTTTCCTGAAGCTTCCTGGTATGTTTCCTAGAACTATGGAATTAAGATTAGGTATGAGAAAGTAGGTTTAAGAATTAAATGTCTGCCTAACCTTTTTAAGTTTAGAAGAGAAAATGTTGTAATAATTAGGTAAAAAGAAATTTTTTAACCTTAGCTAAAATGTTAATAAGAGCTTAGGAGAATAACTTAAAATGAAATGCATTGCCTATTCCAAGAAAACTTAGGTGGTGATCATAATAATAATAGCTAGCACCAAGTATTTTGAACATTGTACTGAACATTTTATATATACCATTTTTAATACTCACACCAACATTTAAGAAGTATTACTATTTGTGTCTTATATGGAATGACATACATAAGAGCCCTAGTTTGCAGAGCTGCTGAGACAAAGTACCACAGAGTGGATAGTGGAAAGAACAGATTATTTTCCCACAGTTTTGAGACCTACAAGCCTAAAAATATAATATTGACAGGATTGGTTATCTCTATAAGTGAGGAGGGGTTGATCTGTTTCATGTCCCCATCCTTGGCGTTTAAAAAACTCTCGTTCTTATATGCACATCTGTGTTAATTTCTCTTTTCCACAAGGACACCAGTCATGTTGGATGACGGCCCTCCTTAATGATCTCCATTGGTAATTTCTAGCTAGACCTTACCTTCAAATAAGGTCACATTGTGAGGCACAGGGTTTAATTCCAAAAGTATTTTCTGCCTGTATGCTGCCCTAAGAGGAGAACTTAATATAAAGGATTAAAACATTGACAGCAGAATCATTGCTTGAAGGTTCTGTTTCCCTTTTAAATGAAATCAAGACCCGCCTAGCTACTTATAATTTACAAAGAAGTAAAAAAAAAATCTGAAAAAATAAAAAACAGGAGAAAGCAAGGACCTCTAAATCAATAATGATAGGTAAAATGAGCCATCAAATAAGGACGTTTGTGTTCCAATTCCTAGAAAGGCAAGGACTAAAAGTTTTGCTAAGACCCTGTGAAACTAGGGATGAAGCAGAGATCAGAAAAATTAAGTTTTGCTCCAGCAGGTCTAAAGGCTGTTGGGAAGTAAATCCAGTTGCGGAGATAAAAAGATCAAGCCACCTTTAGAGAACTAGAGAAACGCCACGTTTGGAGAGATCGAATTGGAGTCTTTATTAGGAATCTAGCGTATGCACGATGGACTAGTGTCTAAAACACTAGCAGCCCCATGAATAAACTTAACATGATTAGAACACTGAGCCCAGGGAGTGGGAGAGGAGGAAGCGAGCAGAAAAACAATCAACTCCAATGGAGAGCTGAAGTGGGATGTCATGTTGACTGTTAGGTGAGCCAGAAGACAAGGGGACGGGAGACAGGTGGCATGGCCTCATGGCATCTGAGCTGGTCTGAACCTCCATAGGGTCAGGTCGAGAGCCAAGCTTCTAGGAAACTCCAGTCTCCCAAGTTCAAGGCACAAGACTGCTAGTAAGTTACTGTATTAGTCGCCATCCCTGCTCCTGGGGACTTAGGTATGGCCACTGCCTGGGAGATGGGACTTCACCTTCCTCCACTATAAAGTCAAGATGGCATCTGTCAAACACAATTCCCCATCTATTGTGCGGCCAAGATGGTGCAGGTTAGAACCAGCAACCCTACTTCAACACATCATAGGGTGGCTTAGAAATTGCTCAGCTTGAAATCAGTGTTGAGTGATGGCATTATCCTCCCTGCCAGGGATATGTTTAGGAGTGAAAGGGACGGTATAAATAAGATAATAAAGACAGTGTACATTAACAGATACTGTCTCAAATCACCTAAATTGATCATCATCCTAGTGGGACATGACGATTGAGAAATTAGCCCAGCTTAAAGGCTTCAGTTGTTTCAAAAATAGCAATGCACACAGTATAATTGAACCCTCTGAGTACAATTATACATCCTGCATAGGTACAAAGAGACCATAGAATTGGAGGCCATGTTAGTAGAGACGATCATAGAAAAGGCAACACCAAAGCTGGTGTTGGATAAATAAATTAAATCTTAACTGTGAATGAAAAAAAGTTTTCATAGAGTCAAAGTAGCACTTGTAACAGTATGGGGGAGAAAAACTTTATAATGAGTGTTTTAGTCAACAAGAATTTATTTTATTTAGTAATATGAGAATTTGTGATATTCTATCTTTCTTACCTGTCTATATCAGATCTCATCTATCTTAAAAATAAAGGAGAGAAACTGCACATAAAATATGTGAGAACCAGCAATTACAGTCTCGCTAGATAATCAGAATATCTTGCTTAACTTTACATTGTCTCCCCTCTGTTACTGCTGCCATGCCTAATGTTGCTGATGACATATAAAGTTTTGAATGTCAAGAGGTTGGAACATGCCTTGGCTACAGTGGATAGGTCTTCAATGGATATGAGTGTGCTGCTGGTGGTTTTCCTGTGTCCTGGTTTTTAATCTTTTGGATAAATGCCCAGGACTGGAAATGCTAGCTCACAAGGTACTTGAGGAACCTCCATACCGCTTTCCAAAATGGTTGAACAACTTTAGACTCCCACCAATAGAATATCAGGCTTCCTTTTTGTCCATATCATTTGTCAGTGACTGTTACTCCTCATTGAACAAATGGCTCAAGAAAACATCATACACATACACACACACACACACACTCACACACACTCACATACATGCATAAGATAGAATTTTACTCCTATTTTAGAATCACACTTATCATTTGTATTTTTTTTAAAGTGGAAAGATGAAAAAAATGTGTTAAGTAAAGTAATTCTGGCCCAGAGAGAAAAGGGTTGCAAGTTCTTGCTCATACGTGGGAGCTAGAATTAATTTACAAATATGTAAGTAAATATGTTGAGTGGTATGCATGTATATACAAATGTAGTAACTGAAAAATAATAGATTCAAGGGAGAACTCAAATAGTGTAATTCCTTAGAAAGGCAAAAATCAAAGTACAAAATAAAATTCCAGGAAGCAGGTACTTGAAAGAAGTAAAGAGGGGAAGAATGCAGTCAACAATCCAGTGCATATTATTACTGTACCTGACTTTGTTACTGAGTATATTGTATATGCGTTTATTTGATTATTTGAAATAG
This sequence comes from Megascapheus bottae, assembly GCF_031878675.1. Taxonomy (NCBI): domain Eukaryota; kingdom Metazoa; phylum Chordata; class Mammalia; order Rodentia; family Geomyidae; genus Megascapheus; species Megascapheus bottae. The sequence continues at coordinate 50,405,450 of NC_143515.1, forward strand.
GAAAGGGAAAGGGGAAAATAAGATGATTGGGAGGGGGTTGGGGACAGAAACATGAGAAGGAGTACCAATGTGTGAAAAGTAATATACCTACTATCTCGAGAATGTAATTGTAATGCATGTGAGGAAAGAGATGGGTAAGGATAGAATGGTGAGCATGTGGAAAGGGTTGACATTGATTAAAATGCATTGTTTTGGAGGAAAACAAGATGATTGGGAGGGGTTGGGGGAAAGAAATGGGGACAAAAACATGAGAAGGGGTATCAATGTGTGAGAAGTAATGTAACTACTATCTGACGAATGTTACTGTAACCCCTCTATATGTTACAATAAAAAATAAAGAAGGAGCATTGTATTCATAAACTTATTTACATGTCATTTCTTTTTACAACTACTTAGAGATTCTTTTTCAATGTAAAAATAAAGATGTAGGAACAAATTAAACTATTTCATTGTCACCTTTTTATTAAAAAGTGCAAAACAGTCCCCCAAAAGATATTTAGGAATGCTTATATTCTTATGCCCTGAAGGTAAGGTGAATAATTTCAATTTTCTAATGGTCCTAACTAGCTCAACTAGTATCTTCACTCATGCTTCATAAGAGATATTAAATTTTTCCTGTCTTTGGTACTATATAATACAAAATTTTCTTGGGAGAATTTCACTTGAGTGTTCCAGGAAATAGGAGTGCTCTGGTTTTTGATTAAAAGTTTTGAGGAATATTGTTCCTGTACCCACTCAGAGTCAGAATAATTAGACCTGTGGCTTCATCAAAAGGAAAACTCCATTAGCTAATAGAGCTGAGATTTTCACTGTCTTTTCTATCCTTTTTTTTCTTCCAACCACCTTTCCTTCACTTATTTTTATTTCTTTACCCTTTAATTGGGTTTTCTTTTCTCTTCCTCTGACTCTTTTTTATGTGGTAGTTATATTACAGGTATTAGCAAATGACAAGAAATTTAAGTAGGTGTTTATACAAATTCATTCTATCTCAAGACATGGTAGTTAGTTTTAATTTTTGGTTTGGGGTTTTTATTTGTTTAGTTTCCACTTTAAATAAAGAGATCTCAAGGATTATAACGGGAAGGAAGACCATGATTATTACATGCTATGATCTTTTTAAGAAAGAAAACTATATTGTGGCAATAGCTGGGAAAGTCAGACTTTCTGGAGAATTGTTATTTGTTTTGGTTTTGTATGAATCCAGTAAGGTTAGTTGGGGGGAGCATAAAGTCATTACAACCACTGGTGTAATTTGAAGTAGGGCTGCAGAGAAATCTAGACTGAAATTGTAAAAGATTATCAAGAGCAGTAGAAGTCACTGAATGTTATAAAAGGTGAGAAAGAAAGGAAGCATAAATGGGGTGTCTGTATTGTGCATACTTTATTTTATAATATGTTGCATAGAAGTCGGCAAGAAATAACCTTAGATAAATACTGAAGAATTGGCAAAAATGTTCTAGAATATAAGAGAGGTGAAGGTTTTCAAATAGGATTTTTTAAAAAAATTTACGTTGTCTTTAACCAGGCAAGAAGGTTTTAACATTTTCTTTTGTTTTAACATTTGTGGCCATTCCCCACAAATACCTACAGTGTAAATGAGCAGTAATCTTATCCTTTGACAATTCAACCAAGAATTGAGACCAGAAGCTTTGGCCAGTCTTTTATTGTTCATTCTAAATCATGAATGTGGTCAGGTGAAGTGAAGCCATCCATGTTTCTGCGCTTAACCTAAGACTATTTACAGATGGTGTTTTCCAGTTCTTCCAACTAGTGCCCCAACCCTAAACTAGAAAAATGATTCATGACTTTCATTTCCCCAGTGTACTTCTCTTTTTCTTTTATTTTCTTCCCTTTAAAAAAATCTCACATCAATAGGAGATACACTAGATCTCCTTGGCACAGGTCGAAACTTTCTTAATAAGGACCAAGAATCACAACAAATCAGAGAAAGCCTGGATAAGTGGGACTGCATTAAACTGCAGAGCTTTTATATGGTAAAGGACATAGCTAGTAAATTAATTAGGAAGCCTACAGAGTGGGAGAAGATCTTCACCAACCATAGAATGGACAAAGGCTTCATATCTAAAATATATCAACAGCTCAAAAAATTGAATCACTCCAAAACTAATCTCCAAAGTAACAACCATCCCATTAAAAGATGGACCAGAAACATAAAGAGAGTCTTCTCTGAAGAAGAAACAAAAATGGCCTATAGACACATGAAGAAATGCTCAACATCTCTGGTCATAAAAGAAATGCAAATCAAAACAACGTTAAGATTCCACCTCACTCCAGTTAGAATGGCCAGGATCAAGAAAACTAATAACAACAGATGCTGGAGGGGATGTGGCTAGGAGGGATCACTACTACACTGTTGGTGGGAGTGCAAACTCATTCAACCATTATGGGAAGCAGTATGGCAGTTCCTCAAAAGACTAAACATAGAGCTCCCCTATAACGCAGCAATTCCATTACTTGGCATTTACCCAATCATCCAGAAACAAGAGCATACTAAATCCACTAGCACAACAATGTTCATTGCAGCACTACTTACCATAGCAAAGATATGGAACCAACCTAGATGTCCCTCAGTTGATGAGTGGATCAACAAGATGTGGTATTTATACACAATGGAATTCTATGCTGCTGTCAGAAAGAATGACATTGCCCCATTTGTTAGGAAATGGAAAGACTTAGAAAAGATCATATTAAGTGAAGTAAGCCAGACTCAAAGGAACTTAGGCTCAATGGTTTCCCTCATTTGTCATAATCAGTAGAAACCTTGGGCTCTCCTAGCAGAGATTTGCAATAGAGCAAAATCTTGATACGTAAGGCCATATAGTAGGATGCTAAATGAAAGGATCTCTAGGATATAGAAACATAAGCCATATAATGAATGATTGTTGTTCTTAAGGTTCTATGTTATCTCTCATCTCTTTTGCTGTCCCTTGGTTATCTCATATTGTTACAGTATCTCACTTTGTTACCTGATATATTGAATATATTTGTATTTGGTTATTTGAAATTGGATAAGGAACGGGGGCAAACAAAATGAGGGGTGGGAGTGGGGGGGAGGGAAATGGGGACCAAGACATGTGAAAGGGTATCAATATATGGGAATTAATGCACCATCTATCTGGCAAATATCATGTAACCCTTCTATTAATTACAATAAAATATATGAAAAAAATCTCACATCAATATAATAGAAGTAATAATATCATTTTAATTTCCTTATTGACTCTCTGAATAGACCATCCTGCTTGCTTGCTATTTACCTACAAAGGGAAAGTTTGACTCAATACTATCTCTATAATCATAGCAATAATACCATGACTATTCTATCTTGCTTTATGATTTCATTATTTTCTTTGCAGATAGATAAGGTGTCAAATTTTAATACTTCATGAGCAATATTCTATAAATTATAGTAATGTAGTGTACTTCTTTGACCTTTTCAATATTGTGTGATTTGGTTGGCTGGCCTCTCTATTTATAGCTCTACTGAGAAGAGAGGAAAGAATGAATACCCTGCTGCTAATGAAAATATCATATATTGGAAGAGTCAAATAATTACACTCCCTTGGTCTAGATGACTGTATTTCACAAGACTTATAGCGTCAGGCATTGTAATTCTGATATATCATTCTCCTGACAGATGGTATAATGAGATTGGAAAATTGCTGAAATTCATTCATTTACTAAAAAGATTTGCTTTTTAATAAAAGTTTACTATCCCTCCTTGTTAACTCTGCATCAACACTTGTGATAATTTATTTGGTATTGACATCAGTAGTTGTCATTAAGAATGATGGGTAATAGTTAAATAACCTTAAAAACAGCAATCTGATATATTTTAACTTATTTCCGCTTGTCATTGTTAGTTTACTTTTACCATTTGTAAGACTGGGCACTGGTAACTCACACCCATAATCCTAGTTACTCATGAACTTGAAATCTGAGGATCTTGGTTCAAATCAGCCCTGGCAGAAAAGTACTGAGACTCTTATCTTCCATTAAATATATAAAATCAGGAGTTGAGTGCATGGCTCAAGTGCTGGAACAACAGTGGTGAGTGAGAAAGCAGTGCCAGAGGATGAGGTCCTGAAGATATGTCCAATACTGTCAGAAGAGAAAAAAAAGAAAATGAATATATTATTTAAAATTAGAACTTCAAAACTAAATAGTTTTAATGGTCTACATGATCTGAAAGAAAACATTCTGCAAGGCTTATTCATATCATTGTATTTTGGGCTACAATATTCCAATCTACAATGCTTGCTACATAAGAAACACGTAATGGCATTCCTGAATGTGATGAGTTGTTCATTTAATAAATTAGTATTGTGATTATCCAGCTATTTTGGAATATACTTCTACATTGTGTGAATAGGGAGAAGAGTATTAGCCAATTTTATCCCAATACAGAAAACCTCTTCCAGACCAATTTGTGTGATTGCCTTTCTTTGAAAGTAACTTTTGCCCCGAGACCATGTAGTAGAGAAGACAAGTTCTCTGCAGTACTTGTTAATCTGTCATGATGTATTAACACATGTGTGAGCAGACCTAATTAATCCAATGACCCGATTCACTTTCCAGGCATCTGAACTCTGCACCCATCCATCAGTATATTCTCCACAGCCAGAGCTTACAGAAACATGGTTCACATACTTCTATTCTATACTCAGTATTTTTTAATGCATAGTGAAGAGTGGAGTGTTCACTTCAAGAAGACCTGCAACTCTCCTTCTGAGAAGCAGTACACATAGGCTATGCTTTACAAGTTCATTTTCAATTAGTGCCTTGGATTTACTCATTTGAAAAGCTTATGGGAAGCCATTATGTGTTAAAGGATTTTAGACAAGTTAGGTATGATTTATAACATAAGGTAGAATTAGACAGGTTTAGTTTGATTAAACAGCACATCTGTTGGCGCGGTGGAAAAGAGATTTATGAGGTAAAATCAAGTCGAAGAGAGAAAAATGAAATAGCTACATATAGTATGAAAGAAGATAAACAGATTCTGCGTGATTGGAGACACTTAATCACATAACTCTGAGTATAGCTTTGTGAATTTGAAATATAGACTTAAGGACTTTGCAAGCATGTCTCAATTCTACCTCACAATAATCCTGGAAAATAAACCTACAAACCCCATGTTTAGAAAAGGAAACTGAGGTCTCAAGAAAACAATTTTCTCTTGCCAGAACAAACAGCTAAGTGCTGACTGGATCAAGAACTAAACCCAGATGGTTGGTCTTCTTTTCTTTTTCATGTCTCCAAAATAGATGCTATTTTCATTTCTACATGATATTCGGTAATTTGTAAATCCATTTCTCTCAGTCTGAGACTGTTCATAGATGGCTGTACCTTGGGAGATCTCATTTGAAATGAAGGTATTTCAGTCTTCGTTAGTACAGGGATACTAAATACAATGATAGCTCTAGTGTGGTTTGTCCATACATGATGAAAAAGCCCTAGAGTAATGTATTAATCAATGAATCAGCATCCACTATTCAGGTGTATATCCCTTTAATCATTCAGGAATTTCACTGAATCAAATAATGTTTAATCAATATTCTTTAAGTATTACATGAGGCAACCCTGCTTTGTTACCATAATATTTCCCAGGATATTGAGGAGAATCAAGTTACAATAAATTACAATAGAGAAATTAGACATTGCTTCCTTCATTATGTTTTAATTCAACACATGGAATAATTACTTTTTAAAATTACCATGGGTAAAAAAAATCCTAATATGTGTTAGTGTTATTTCTTCATTTCCCTAAAAGTAGTTGAAAAAGGAGCTAGTTTTGTATTAGCAGAGAAATAAATAAACCACTAGGAGAATAATTGTGGCCTAAAAGCAGTCTCAGTAGGCTGGGGAGACTTTAAATACCATTATATACACTGCATGTAATACTCGACTACTGCATTAATGAAAAACTATAAGCATGTGAGTTCTAAGGCTTTTCTGTGGGGTGTTTCCATTCAAAAATGGTGACACTCAAGAGCTACAACCACTGAATTATTTAATAGAACCATGAGCTCTTACTTCAATGGCTGAAATGAAGAAATGCCTGCCTTTACCATCTAGAAGTTTCCTTGATTATGAGTTCTATTTCATAGGCAACAGCCTAACATTTCACTTTCTGCTGGATCGTGGTGAAGAGATTGCATGTAGTACAGTCTTTCATTTAATATCATCATTCTAAGTGTTTTGGCATCTTTAATGAAACACAGCAGAAGTGTTAGAAATAAGTATCTGACAGTGATTTTGTAATTTGACTATAGAAAAAATTGTCCCTCTGGACAGGAATGTAACATGTAAAAATCTCACTATGAAGGAAGAAGATAGGGTCAGAAAAGCATGTGAGGAGTGATTGTTTTGTGCTGGATGATTCAAACTACATTTGTCCAAAGCAACCTAAGTTAGCTTTACGATGCTGATCTTTTAAGTTAGAGAGTTCATCTAAGAGTTCAATTTTCTGTCATGTATAATTGGCAAAAATATAACATTTGTGAGCAGGTACTGTTCTCAAGAGTGAAATCTGTCCTTTTTTTGGCTATTTCATGATTTTATCTTAGATTCTTCTGCCTCAGGGTCTGATGTTCATAAGTTTACAGACCCATGGTAATATTTGTGTACTAAATGTTTTGATGACTATTTAAATGCCTGGGTTTTGTCCTTGTCTGCCTCATCTGGAATAAAATATGAATCACGTAGAAAGACCAAGATACCTCAAAGCTTAATAATATTCTATACATAATCTCCCTATATCTCCAAGTTATGGCTTTACCCTTTCTTTTTGGCATTTCAAAATTCCTCCTTCAATTTCTATACAAACTTTTCTATTCTCCTCCCTTATTCTAGGGATTCAAATGTTGGCAAGCATAGGGGGGAAAACAGAGTCATTGTAAGGAAATAAGATTATGAACAATAAATGCCAACAGAATGTCTACTCTATACTGAGTCTCTACAAATGATATATACATGTTGGTAGCACGTTCCTTGTTCTAGTTATTCTGTGTTTTAAAGGCACTTGATTAGCAAGTTTCAGGCCTAAAGCTATTGAAATGTTTGCTACTCAAAAAAAAAGAAGAAGAAGAAGTATGTGTCTGTCATGCTCAGAAATGTTCCAGTCATTTAGAGTTTTTATATTCTTTATTAAGGTATAACCCTGAAGGTCCAATATCCAATTTCCCACACTTGTGCCAGCACAGCTATCTGCTTAGCACTTAGCATCCTTGTTAGAACCAAAGATTTACCATTGACCCAAATGGAATTTTTTTCCTATTATTACCAATTCCCATTCAATCTTTTATTTTCCTGCTTCAGATGGAGCATTTCCCTCCTAGCAAAGACATACCGAGACAAATAATGATATCCTGTTTAAATGAGCTATATTTTCTAATGTCTGTTTAGAACCTGGACTTCTTTTCCTTCTCTACTGACCAGAGCCAGTCCTTAGAAAGCTTATTGTTTTATCTTTCTTCAACAACAACAACAACAACAACATCTCTATTTGATGGAATTTGATGTTTAAAAAAGAGTAAAAAAATATTTAATTTTAGGTCATTTAATTTAGAACTTTAGAAGAGTCCCAGGTGGTCAAGGGGAACAGAGAAGTTTAGCTTTATTAGGTTCATGCTAAATATACCTGTACCTCTGAGAATTAAGGGTACAGTTAATGACATTTACACAATTTACCCTGAACTGAAATAGTGCAACACAAAATACGCTCTCATTAGCCAAAATAATTATTGAAAGTTTTTACTTTGGAATACATTTGACTTATAGAAAAGTTGCAAAAATAGTCGATCAAGTTTCTTACATATGCCAGCCATTTCTGATCATATTACCCAAACTATACCCTTATTGTCAAGGTTAACATTAGTATAATGTTCAAGACTGAACTTGGACCTTCATAGTTTGATTTTCACCATTTTCCCCATAAATGCTTATTTTCCTGTTCCAAGATAGTCTCTTCCAATCCCTGCTGTTTCCATACTCCTGTCTTTAATAACACTGACATTGTCAAAGAGAACTAGTTTGTTTTATTAAAGAATTTTTAACATTGATTTTTACATCATATTTCAAATGACATGTTTAACAAACAAGTATTCAAGAAGGGAATCTATACAAACACTGGCACTTAGATTTTAGAACACAATTAAAATTAGCCTGAGGGTTTGTATGTCATAGATGCATATTAATCTATGTAATAAAACATGCCTATAGAGTCATAAATTTTTATGTCTATGTAGTTGTGTTTATACTTTCAATACCATGTCCATAGCATTGCATATGAGAATATAGAATATCTTTTAATTGAGTGTTTCAACTTCTCTTCCATGGTTGGATTTAGGATTTGCATTTTAACAAAAATATTGTAATGAGAAACCCTCCCCATTGTCCTATGTCAAATTATCTTATTCCTGCTGAAAGGTAAGAGTGTCATTAAGTTGATGTAGTATCCACTGGGATTTTCAAAGTTAATAATTTTCCCATTGAAATTAATGAATATCTGCAAACATTCCATTTTTCTTCAAACCTGTGTCTATTAATTTTATCATTAATTACTTCTGTTTTTATTAGTTGGGATTCTTTTGTAAAATGTCATTGGTTGTCAGAGGCAAGATTCATTATTTACTTATTTATTTGTTTTCTTGCATATTTGTCATTCTGTGACTCGTGAATATTGATTCTGATCTTTGAGTTTTAATCTAGTATTATCAGTATTTGCTTTCCTATCAACAATTTTCAACTTTGGCTCTTGGGAGTTTTTCAAGTTAGTTTACATGTCAAAAGTAATTTGGAATAATTTATCCCTTATGCTTCTCAAACACCTGAAAAAGAACATTTACTTCACAATCAAATTTCTTAAATTCTTTCTGCTGGTGATGAACACTCTGGTGGCATCTGGATGTAAGCTCTGAAACGTGTCCCCAGGCTCCCAGACTTGGAACGAGTGCGTTTTCTGTAGCCTTCCTTTGTATGAGTTTCACTATCACAAGAAAATTGAAGGACATTTGCTGATTGACCAGACTCTTTCCTTCATAACACGCTCTCAAATTACTTCTCAAAAATCTGGTATCCTCTGTTCTCACAACCTGCCTTATTTCCCTGTTTTAGAAATGACAAATTTGAAGTTGTCACTTTCCCTAACTAGCACAGCAAATAAGTAATAATTCTAGGATCAAAACATATGTCTTGTTCTCTATAGTATGTGCATTTTTTAAGGATGTATGCTGGGGAAACCAAAATAAAAACCAAAAAAAATAAAAACTACTATAAAAGTATTTTGAAGGAGAAATTCCATGTACTTTCAGTTCTAAGCAGAAATGAACATTTGGCAGTTTCTGATTAATATTATCTTTTGATATATTGTTAGAAAGAGTTTCTAAACTTTTAGGATGGGGTACTGATTCTTTGCAACAACAAGGAAAATGAAGCCTTTGATTTCTGAGGCCCTTACTCTGAAATTTACAAAGTGAATGATCACCAGCAATTCATTTCTTTCAAAATATGTAATTATAGTTATCCTATCCTTAATTACCTTGGATAATTATGATTTATTTAGATATGCTGCAAACGTACTGTGATTTATGTTATTTGTCATAATGCTTTTTGAAGCATATATATAGTGTATGGTATGTATATATTTTATTGTTAAAATATCAAAATATTCTTAATTTCCTTTTGATGCCTATCCTATGAATATTGCTTTTAAAGAATGTACTAAGAAGCTGGACACAGTGACTCACTCTTGTAACCCTAGCTACTGAGGAGGCTGAGATCTGAGGATCAAGGTTCAAAGCCAACCTGGGTACAAAAGGACCTGAGACTCATCTCAATTAACCTCTAGAAAATGGGAAGTGGGGCTTGGCTCAAGGGTAGGGTGGTAGCCTTGAGCTGAGGAGCTCAGAGACAGGGCCCAGGCCGAGTTCAAGCCCCATGACCCACCAAAAAAAAAAGAAAAGTATGTACTAATAGGCTGAGGGTAGGGCTAACATGTTAGAGTACTAGAGTACTGGTCCAGTAATCACAAAGCTTGACTTGGCTAATCTCAGTACCACCAAAGATTTTTTTTTTTTGCTAGTCCTGGGCTTGAGCTCAGGGCCTGAGCACTGTCCTTAGACTTTCTCAAGGCTAGAGCTCTACCACTTGAGCCTCAGCACCACTTCTGGCTTATTTTCTATGTATGTGGTACCCAGGAATCGAACTTGGGTCTTCATGCATGCTAGGCAAGCACTCGACCGCTAGGCCAAACCCTCAGCCCCAAATTTTTTTTAAATAATGTATTTATACTTGTTTTCATAGGGTTTTAAATTGAAATGTTGAAATTGCTAAAAGTGTATGAGAGGACTAGACAAATATATTAAAAAGCCAAGGATTAAATGATATCTTATGGGGCATTCTTGAAATGTAGAGCCTGACTTAACAAAAAAAGAAGATGGTTTAATGGTTTAAACTGGATTAGGTTAGTAAATGACAAAATAAAATCTTTTGAAAACAACTTCTAGAATAAGACAAAAATGTGAAGATTTGAACATTTTGAGATGGCAATATTGAAATAACAAGAAAGATATTCAAGGATAGGCAACAGTATAAATCAAAACTACATAAACAATGGGCACACAAAAGGAATCAGGCAGTGCAATGAGAATGAAATTTAACAAAATGTAGTTTTGATTGCAAAACTGAGCTGAGAAAAATCATCAAGATATACTTGTATTTTTGATTGTAGATGGGCATGGTCCAAATTATATCTTAAAAATATGAACTTGATAGTAGACTAGCCTGGAAAAGAAAGATAATAGAAGCAGGAATAGCAGTGAGAAAGTTAATCTACATAGCAGTCAGTAAATATTACATCTTTATTTTAGTTGAGGAGAAAACAAAGTTGGATGAGAAACATTTTGGAATGATTTACTGGCAAAATAGTAAGTTGTTTTATAAGTTTTGTTTATATTAAGAAGAAATGTATATTTATCTAAAGATCTAAAAGTTTTCAGTAGTTGTCACAGATCACATATATATGTGGATATTTAATAAGCCCTACTTTGCAAATTGATAAAACTGATCTATATATACATGTATATATATCATTGATTTTTAGCTTGTCCTGTATAGGGAAGAAGCTGAATCATTTTAGTTTTATTTTCCGATGGTAGCTAAAATTGTTAGTTAGTTAACTATAATCCTTATAAAAAGATTGGTATGTGCTTTCTTTTTAATTGAATTGAATTTAAGATTGGATCAACATTTAAATATAAAAGGATTTGGTATAGTAGATAGGGCAAGGAGTATTATATTGAGAATTTTTATCTGAAAATACCCAAACATTATGAATGTCAAAAATTGCAGGACTGCAGTTTTTTTCTTTTTATTTCCTTTTCTTTTTTTCATATATTTTTATTGTAATTAATAGAAGGGTTACATTATATTCACCAGATAGAAGGTGTATTACTTCACAAACATTGATACCCTTTCTCATGTCATGGTCCCCATTTCCCTCCCCCCGCCCCCCACTCATCTTGATTTCCACCCTTCCCTAAAGGTAATTTTACTCTCTTTTCCTAGGAATTTGGATAATTATATTTCTGCATTTGAGTTTAATTATCTCTTATCTATATCAAGAGTGATGACTCATATCAGGTCAAAGGAAAGGCTAACATTTTGAAACTCAGAGCACGTTATTTAGTTTTCTGTAGCAAGATATTAGATATCAGAATCCAACTCCATAAATAAAGAAAATAATTGTGTATGATATTTTGTCTGTAATCCCAGCAATTTGCTAAGCAGAGACTGAGAGGCTCATAATTGAAGGCCAGCTAAAGCAAAAAGTTTGTAAAGTCAATCTAAATCAATAAAAAGCTAAGAATGGGCCGGGAGATTGGCCTAGTGGTTAAAGTGCTTGCCTAGCATGCACGAAGACCCGGATTTGATTCCTCGGTACCACATACATAGAAAAAAGCCAGAACTGGTGCTGAGGCTCAAATGGTAGAGTTCTAGCCTTGAGAAAGTCAAGCACAGTGCTCAGGCCCTGAGTCCAGGCCAGGACTGGCAAAAAAAAAAAAAAAAAGCTAAAAATGTTGGAAAATGCCTGTCATTCTAGCTATGTAGGGAGAATAAATAAGAGAAGCATGGTCCAGTCTAAACAGGGCATAAATAATAGACTTTATCCCCAAAATAACTAATGTACACATGGCTAGGAGCGTGGCTTATAAAGTTTTGTTCCTACTTAGCTACCATTAAGACCCTGACATTAAATCTCAGTAGCACCAAAAAAAAAAAAAAAAAAGAAAGAAAGAAAGGAAGGAAGGTGTGGGTAAATTCCTACAAAACTGCATTGCTATGGTTCCTTTAAATTTTAAACCACTTGGTTTGAACTACTTATATATTAAACTTGACTGCAAAACAATGATGTTAACCATTTATTAATGACTTATGATACATGTAGCATGTCATATATATGTTATACATATGGTATTATATTTTTCTAGTGTGTATAATATTACATGTATAAAATTATATATTGTTCTTATAATATTATGCATATATGTACATGCAAAATATTATAATATACATATAATATACATAGAGTACAATCATATATCATTTGGAGTCTTAAGAATGTTTAGCATTCTCCGTGCTGCATCTGAAAGCATTCATTGATTTAGACTTTACACAGTTATTTTGGGTCTCGCAATACCTTGTGACTAACTTCACACTTCATTTATTTACTTTTGTCAGTCCTAGGCCTCAAACTCAGGGCCTGGGCACTGTCCTTGGGATTTTTCAAGGTTAGAGCTCTACCACTTGAGCCACAGCACCATTTCTGGCTTTTTTTCTATGTATGTGGTACTGAGGAATTGAACTTGGGTCTTCGTGCATGCTAGGCAAGCACTCTACCACTAGGTCAAACTCCTGGCCCTTCACAGTTTAATTTTGAATCTCTCTTGTTACCAATGTTACTTATCAATTTTGGTGTGCAGCCTTTGCTCACTTCATCAGCTTGATGTTTGATTCAGTCCCTTCCACTTGTGACTTTGTAACATGTTTCTGATTACTTTCTACTACATAAAACTTACCTTTATGCTTCTCTTTTTTCCTCACTGCTCCTACAGTTTGCCCCAACTTCATCACCCTCTACAATTTTGTGTGTGTGTGTGTGTGTGTGTGTGTGTGAGAGAGAGAGAGAGAGAGAGAGAGAGAGAGAGAGAGAGAGAGAGAGAGAGAGAGAGAGAGAGGGAGGGAGGGAGGGAGGGAGGGAGGGAGGGAGGGAGAGGGAGAGGGAGAGGGAGAGGGAGAGGGAGAGGGAGAGGGAGAGGGAGAGGGAGAGAGAGTGTGTCGTGGGGCTTGAACTCTGGGCCTGGGAGCTGTCCCTGAGCTCTTCAGCTCAAGGCTACTGCCCTACCCTTGAGCCAAGCCCCACTTCCCATTTTGTAGAGATTAATTGGAGATAAGAATCTCATGGACTTTAGTGCCCAGGCTGGCTTTGAACCTTGATCCACAGATCTCAGCCTCGTAAGTAGCTAGGATTACAGGCGTGAGCCACTGCGCCTGGCTCACCCTCTACAATTTTTAAAATTATCTTTAAGTAGTTGTATAAAGGATTTTCAATTCAACAAATCAGTTTACAAGTACCACGAATCTTGTTGACTCTTACCCCTTCCTCATCACCTTTAAGGAGCAGTGCATGTCATACCCCAGGAACGTTACAATGATTCACCTCTTGGGGAGAACATATGATGTATATCTCATAGTGAAAGGCAAGATTGAACGATTAAACAGACCACTGGTACAGACAAAATTTTGTAGATTTCATTCAATGCATCAGTGTGTCCTTCTATTTTGTCATATTTTTCTTAAAACCAGAATCATGTTTTTGCTTAGATTTTCTTTAAATTGGCTGTTTTGTTTATTTTCTTCTTATTTGGAGTCTTCTAATTTTGTTATAAAACATTTATTCTTCAAATGAGTTTCTTTGTGATTCCAGATGCACACAGTGTACTGTAAACAGTATATACAACTTATGCAATTGTGCCCTTAAAATCATTGCTTAAAGTATATGTGTCCTATTCTTTGTTAAATATGAGTCTCTGTGAATGCATTCACTGAAGAATTTTGGAAAGATTAACTTCTGACGATGCATGTGACAGCTGGAGATGAGAGAAAAAAAGTTTAAAGAAAATATTTAATGTTAATGAAAACCTCTCCTAGATTTTCTATTAAAGGAATATAAGGAAAGAAATTAATACAATCAATATGATAGGAGGAAGATAGGTCTTACTGGAAATTACATGTGGTTGGCATGTTTTAAATGATGCCAAATTTTGAGCTCAGACATCTAGGAAAATTGTGATGTAATTAATTAAAATGGAGCCATCTACAAACACTGGTTTTTGAGAAAAGATAATGGATCTTGCTGGGAAAGAAAGATTGGTCTTAATATAAATGAGGTACTTACTGAAAAGCCAGACCAGCTAGCTCCCCTCCCATATCCTCTCTTTTGATCATAAGTTGTAGAACCATGGAAACATAAAAGGCGTCTGCAGCTGCCCTCTATTTGAGAATGCTAAGAAGCTCCAAGGTCCTTTATTTAATGGAGATAGATAATTAGAAGGCATGTTAGGCAAATGGAAGTCCTAAAACTCACCTATTACCTTTACATTTTAAGTAATTTCAGAATACAACTCCATGTTTTAGAATAATAAACGATAATCATGTTGAACACTGACAAGTGTTCAAAACAATGTCTTTAATGCTATAGGTTGATAGATGAAATGACCATGTGTATTTTCCCAAGCTCAAAGCAATCTAAAACTCATGAAAATGCTGACTTTTGTTTTTGCTTGCTTATTTTCTGGTACCAGGGGACTGGAACCCAAGAACTGTGCTCTTGCTCAGCTTTCTTGCTCAGCAATGTTGCTGTAATGCACATGAGCTATATCTCCAGCCTGGAACTTGGCTGATTAATTGAACATGGGGTTTCATGGATATTTCTTCCTGAGCTGGCTTTGAGTCAGGCTCTTCAAGAGCTCAGCCTCCTGAGCAGGTAGGACTACATGGTTAAACCAATGTCATGGCCACCACTGTTAAACTCATCTTTTATCCCTGCCCTTCAAGCAGGAGATGATTTTATCTCTTTTTTCAAATTATTCACAATTGGTCCTATTATGCTAAACTAAATCCTTGCTAAAACTTACAGTTTTGTGACACTCTTTGTTTTTTAATTCTAAGACTTCCTGATTATTTTTTGTTTTAAAGTACAAGCTCCTGTGATTTAGCATGGGTACCAAGAAACCAAGGGAATCCCCATCATTCATCCAGTAGCATAAAGACTTGATCAAATGTAGAATCTACAAAAGTTGGTACCAGGCAATTGTTGATAAGAGTATCTGACTGTGGAGTTTTGGCCTTTATCTCTAGATTCATGTGACTGTTGTTCAGATATAGGAAAAATGAAGCAACAGGACAGGAAAGAACTCCGTTTCAGCTGAGGAGTACATAGGGTAACTATAATATAATCAGAGTTTGGGATAGAGCCACAGTAGGAGAAAGTAGGGCTCCATAATCAATATTCATTTAACAGTATGACTGGGGCCAAAGAATAATAAGTAGCCATGAAATGTATATCAATATCCTGTCACCTTGAACTTTATGGCTCTCTAGAGATTAAATTATTAGGATGATCTCAAAACAGCAAGTTTTGGGCATGAGAAGAAAGTGTGTTTATTCTGTACTCACTGCTTCCATGTATTAGTTATGCCTGCACAGAAAGCGTCAATTAAACACATAAGGCAAAAAGAAAAGTTTAGGGAGTGACAAGCTATGCTGAATTTATTTATTTTAATTGTGTTCCATATTCCCCTTTTATGTTTATTCTCATATAAAGTGATACATAATATTTAATGAAAACATGATTATATGATCCCCTGGATTTAAATTCTAAGTATGCAATGAATAGAATTCAATAAAATTATTTTATTGGTGCAAAAGAATGCACCCACAGATGCTTTCCTACCTCTCTGCAGCTTAAGATAGATAGATAGATAGATAGATAGATAGATAGATAGATAGATAGATAGATAGACAGATGGATAGATAAATAGATAGATAGATAGATAGATAGATAGATAGATAGATAGATAGATGATAGATAGATAGATAGATAGATAGATAGATAGAGACATATTTATGTCTGTACACAGAACTGGTTATAGGAACTGGGTAATTAATGTTTCCTGTCTCACAAGCAAAGTCTACTCACCAAATTTACAACCAAAAACACAGCTCCAATCAATTCTCACTGCATCTTAGTATCATGCTTTTCAGCCCTTTCTCATTCTTTTATTAATTAAATAAGATGTGTTACATTCTGGCTAACAATTCAGAGCTATCAGAACTTCACTAGTTCCAAATGCAAAGGCTTTGTGCTACCTTTATATTGTAAATGAATCAATTTAGTGTAGTAAGAGATTATGTGCAGGCAGTAATGGTCTAATCAGAGACTTGAGGGTGTTGAAATATTAAGTTACATTTCTATTTTAACTTATTTCTCTTATCTGTTCTCCTCCATTACACTGGGATCAGTGTAGAGAGTGGCTTTGACAAATGATCTAAATGCCTGGAGATGGCCACTAAGGAATGAAAATAGCACCTATTCATATATAGCAACTGCCAAGTTAAAATCCACTAATACAATTTAATAACGTATAATCAATTATAACAATGTCTGTGCCAGGCCATCCAGTCATGACAATAGTAACATGAGAACTTGCTCTTTCAACAATATCACACATGTCCTCTTTATTCAAACAATACTCATGTGTCAAAGCAGATTTGCAGTCTTCTAATTCATCTTCATTCATTTTAAAGTCCAGATTATCCAACCTTATCTGCCATTCCATTTTTCTTCCGAAAACTCCTGCCTTAACTGAAAATTTTACTCTATTTCACTCACTAAAACTCATGTTCAGTTCTGTGAATCAATACTCGATTTTAAAAACAGAATGCCTACTGAAAATATAGACGTAAAATGGTATCAATGCTCCTTGAAAACTGAAGATATAGTCCTCTGACTATTCCCTTTATCATCCCCATTTAATTAAATGCAAATTTTCCTTAAATGCCTTGAAAATACCTTTCCAAGAAAACGAGCAACATCAGACTAACCAAAGCATTAATTCTCTAGCAAAGCATGATGGTCTATTCCAGTATTCTTACATAGTCAGGAGGCAGAGTTTGGGAAGATAAAGCTTGAAGCTAGTCTGCAAAAAGTTAAGGAGACACCTCCCCGCTCCAACACACACACACACACACACACACACACACACACACACACACACACACACACACCTCATCCAACAGCATGGTAGTTTGCAACTGCAGTTCCAGCTGTGTGGGAAGGATGCATAGAAGGATCACAATCTAAGCCCAAGTGGCAGCAAGCCATTCAAGGGCATGAGGTAGTGAATTCAAGCCTCACTATTGATTTCACCACCATTAATTCTTCTGTAGCCAGTTTGTTGTTCAGATCAGCTGAGCACGAAGGACTATAGGTAGAGATATCAACACCATCATCTGAGAAGAAAACTAGCCCAGGAATTTCGAATAGGACTTTGCCTTGTAGAGTTTTGTAATCCCAATAAGACATCCATTTAAATTGATATACGACAGTAAGTTATATCTCAGACAAAATGAAATAGTAGAGAAGAGTCTTTTAAAACTGTTGACTTTTTCATTCACATTAATTTTTTTGAATATCTGCCAGCTTTCGATTTGGGCTTGTAGCCTTTCTTTGGCAGCTGTTTTTGATGGGGGAAAAGTAGTTTTGTTTTGCCTAATAATAGCAAGAAATGGAGACTAGAAACTTCTTGCTGTGTTGGGTCCTAAGAAGGCTGTGACTCCTTTCTGTTTTTACTAAAAAAAAAAGAGCTTACTTAGTCTTCCTCTCTCATCCATTCTCAATCATCAGTCACCTCCTTGCCTCATTTGGTTAGTTCCTCTTTTGCTTCTCTCCGCTGAGCTATATCTAGTCCTGATACCCAAAGAAATTTGATGTCTCCTGATTTTTATTTGATCTCTTTCTTAGAAGTAATTCATTCGTTTCTTTGAACACTCCAGCTCCAAGACCTAACTTCTTGGTGGTTAGCATACACTTCAATTGAGTCAGGCTGCTTTCCTTTTAACGAGGTGTCAACAAACTACATCTTTTGTCCAAATGTCAGATGTGGACAGATTCAGCAGCCCCTCCCCTTCCATGTCTGTTAAAAATAATTTAGTTAACAAGTTTAATACTGAGTAACTAGAATTGTAACAATAGTAATTTTTTAAGAAAATAGCTAGAATTCATTTTTGATTTGGAAATAATACAGAAAGCATAATATGAATGCCTTCAGTTGAGGGGAGAAATGAGTTATGCCTTTTGTCTAGTCCAATAAGAAAGAGAACTGTTGAAAATATTTCTATAGGGCCCGGGAGTTTGGCCTAGCGGTTAAAGTGCTTGACTAGCATGCACAAAGACCCGGGTTCGATTCCTCGGTATCCCACATGCACAACCAAGCCGGAAGTGGCAGAGACGAGACACAACCAAACCGGAAAAGTGGCAGAGACAAGACTGCGACGGCGACAGAGAGCGAAAGAAGCGAGCTGAGCTGAAGTGAACAGAGCCCAACCGAGTGGTGGCCGGAGCGAGCGGGGCCGGAGCGAGCAGAGCCAGGAGCAAGCGAGAGCTGGCCTGGCCGGAGCGAGCGGGGCCAAGAGCAAGCTGGAGCGAGCCGGGCGGAAGCAAGCGGGGCCAGAGCGACCCGGGCCGGAGCGAGCGGGGCCAGAGCAAGCCAGGAGCAGGGCCGGGCTGGAGCAAGCCGGGCGGAAGCAAGCGGGGCTGGAGCGAGCGGGGCCGGAGCGAGCGGGGCCGGAGCGAGCGGGGCCAGAAGGAGAAAGGGGCCAAAAAAAAAAAAAAAAAAAGAAAAAAAAAAAGAAAATATTTCTATAAATAGGTTTCAGGGCCATATGGCCTGGCATGGCCACTACTCAATTCTCATTGTGGTATAAAGTCAGCCGTAGACAATATATTCTAATACACCTTTGCTCTAGTGGGCAGATGAGTATGCAGTGATCTTCACTCAAGCTTTCAGCCCTCCCAGGACATGAGCAGAAGTATCATGCTCCAGAATTATCATTCCGACGGGTTATTTTAAAGCAAACCTGGGCATTATGTCTGTTCTACCCAAGGAGAGCTAATTTTTGTCCATTTGGGGATTCAAGAAAGCTTCAGACACAGCTTCTAACCACATCAAAGCATTATGAAGAAATACTTTCCAAAACCAGAGATTTGAAATATTAAATTTGGCTATAAAAGTCATTTGTTCTAATGAGCCAAAGAAGAGATAAGAACTACTGAAGTCTAGCCAGTATTGATATATTTTATTAGAAAAAATGGACAAGTATAGACATGAGAATTTATGATTACAAAAGTCTAAGAATGTTCAGCAAGAATAGAATTAAAATATAGCATTACTAGAGGCTCCCATCCAGAGAACTGGTTGAGATTTTCTGAACAGCAACTGCTGGAGACAGCTCTAGGGTGTCTGGAAGCATTGCTGATGCTTTGCTTGTGATCCTTTCTGTTTCTTCCAGTCTAACTGGCAGAAGCAAAGGACAATGTTTCTGATTCAACTTACATGTGAATGTCCATGTCCTTCAGCTGACTGGCAGCAATGACAAATCCTACTTCTCTCTCTCTCTCTCTGTCTCTCTCTCTCTCTCTCTCTCTCTGTCTCTCTCTGTGTCTCTGTCTCTCTCTGTGTCTCTCTCTCTCCCTCTCTCCCTCTCTCTCTCTCTCTCCCTCTCTCTCTCTCTCTCTCTCTCTGTCTCTGGCATACACACGTTTATTCTCACATACACATTCTGCACATGCACGAGTTCTACAGTTTCCAGTGGGGAGGATTAAAGAAAATGTAGCCCTCAATGAAAATAGTTTCATTATATGGTCTTGAATTGAGGAGATTAAAGATTTACCTTTATTCATCAAATGATGCCAATACACCTTTGCCCAATCAGGATAGAGATCCTTATTCAACTGGTTCAACATTCATGATCGCAAAGAAAAGAAGTTGGCCTTTTCTTTCCCTTTCTTCTTCTTTGTCAGATTCTCTCATGCATGCCCCTAGAATCTCTATATAGAGCAGACTTTTAAAAAATTCTTGCCCTGTATTTGATAATTATGCTGCAATCATGTATATTTCATGCTCTACTAGTATTCCAGAATAAAGAATGGAATATTACACAATGAAATCTTTACTGGAAAATGTTATAACTAAAATAGATCTAGATAAGAGCTACCTGAAAAGTTGCCCAGCAAAATTCAGTTTCTATGTATATCCTCAAGAATGTCTCATAAAACTTACCCATATAGGAATAATATTAACCAGGGAAGGGGGAATGGCCTGAAGTATTCTAACATTAGAGTGAACTAGGATAGACAAACCAGACAATCGTACTTATAAGGAGGAAAATCAAATGACTGCATGTCCTGAAAGACAAAATAAGATGATTCAGATATACTATATTCATGAGCTGATATGCTGCTTTATTAAATAGCTATTCCTTTGTATAACTACTTAAAGGTAATAATAAAAAATAAATATGTTTTAAAGAAAATGATTCAGAGCCAGGCAAGCCATGAATCATTACAGCCATCAAGTCAATAAAACCATGATGAGGCTTTATCTGGTTTTTTTCCTTGTCTTTAAATTCATTCTCTTCCCTGTGATACTTCATCTAGTCTCCTTCCAATTTCTGCTGAGACAATTATTTAAGAACCTACTTTTATAGAAATCATTTCAAAGACTGCTGCTGAAGCCTGGCCTAAGACTGGCTACTTACTTGAATTATATTTTGAAGAGAAGAAATGTTAGACAAGGAAAAATTCAATTTGAAAGCTTTTTTTATCAAATACTTAATGTTTAATGAAGCATTTGTCTCAAGGAAGGGAAGTAAAAAGAATTCTATGATGTCTACTTCATTTGGGTAAGCAAATATTAATGATATGACAATACAATGGTATAATAATAAATATCCAGAAATTGAAACATTACATATGCCCAATAGGATTAAGCCCCTCCAAAATAGACTCTCTGTAGGACTCCTTGGTACATATTGAAACTTTCTTAATAAAAGCCCAGAAACACAGCAAATTAAAGAAAGTTTGGACAAATGGAATTGCATTAAACTACAGAGCTTCTGTATGGCAAAGGACATAGCAAGTTAAATAGAGAGTCCACAGTGAGATCTTCACCAGCCATACAACAGACAAGAGCCTATAGATACATGAAGAAATGCTTTTCTATGCCTATAATTTCAGGTGCCTAAGTTCTGAGAGTTGTGGCTTGAAGCCAGACCAGGCAGGAAAGTCTATGAGACTCTTATCTTCAAGTTGTAGAGCTCCAGCCTTGGACAAAGGAAACTCAAGGACTTTGTTTAGACCCTGAGTTCAAGCCCCTGGACTGGCACAAAAATAAAGTCAAAAAATAATTATCCTGATGTTTGAGTAATAACCCAACACACCAGAAAGTTACTTCCTTCTGTGAGGTCTTTATTGAATCAATGACAATGAACTCTAGTCATGAGTGCATTTCAGCAAATGATTGTAAATGCATTTTTTTTTGTGATCTAGATCTAATAAAGGCCCAAATGTAATGCTGTCTGGTATTTGGCTCCTATCCCAAATACCTGTAGGACAGACTAGCTGAAGAACAGACATTTGTTCTTTGGCTAAGTTGCTGGCCATGGAGAAAAACTGAAAATATTATAGGTTGATGATAATTTCCAGTTCTCGAAATCTGGAGAAAAAAGAAAGATTAGTATTGTTTTTCCTAAATAATATCCCATTTAAAATTCTTTGAATACCTTTGCAGCCAGTTATCCCTCTTCAGGTGAAGGAAGAAGGGAATGGTACTGGGCTACTTTTTTTTTCTAAATAAAGTTTCTTACAGAATTTCTTATAACTTCCTCACATATACTCAGTGGGAATATAGCTGAATGGTTGTTAAATAGATCAAACAAGAACACCTTATCTGCCTTAATGAGAATGCTTCCTTAAAAATAATAATGCCTCAAAATTTCTCTTGTTCCTGCTTTCTCAAAGCTAATCAAATTATTGCTCACAAAGTATTAATGAAAAGTGTTTGTCTATATTCAAAGGTAAGACGTTTCCCTTTGTCTATGCATTAGATATCTTCTTTTTTGTTTGTTCAATGACAGTTGCAGCACAGAATACATAAAAACATAGAATACATAAAAAATTTTCTGTATAATCTCTAATTAGAAGTATTCATTCAGAATAACAAGGCAACTGAGAAATATTTAACTAAAACTACCAAAATAAATATTCAGTAATATATTTAACACTTCTAACTATTCATCATTCAGCTCATTAATCCTTATTAAAATTCTAGTGCTTTAATTTAATTTACCTGTGGCCATAATATGTTAAACCAATGTCTATGGGTGTGTTTCTGCAAACAAACAAACAAACAACAACAACAAAAAATTACAGCGTAAAATGGATTCTCTTATCTTCCTGTCCCTGCCCCTCTCTTTTTAGCAATTTCTAGTTGTGTAACTTCTGGTAAGATCGTTCATCTTTTTGTATTTCATAGTTTGTACAGATATGTATGGAGAAAAATAACTATAATTTCTGTGAGGATTGTCTCAGTTTTGAACTTAAAAATCTTAAATTCTCAATGTCAATCTAAAGATTAATTGTAGAAGATCTAGATGTTACTAAGAATTATTTGAGACCTCGGAAAGCCAGGGGCTGAGAGTTCAGGAGACCCTATAAAAAGAAAGGGGGAGGGAAATGTTAACACTGTATGATTAAATTTTATAATGTCCTCACTCTTGTTCCCAAGTATACAAGACCTCCATACTCCCAGAAAGAACAAATATATAGCTTGATGTTTAAGGATTTTTAAAATGTTGATTTTGCCTGATTTCTAGTCACTCTTTTCATGACTTCTGTGCACTTCATCCAGTGGATTATTTACTATATTCTAAATTTTTCCATCTTTCTACCTTCTCCCTAGCACTGTCTTCCAATTCTACAACTGTGACAAATCTCATTCATATTTTAAAATTCATCTTTAGTCACTCCTTTAAAGCAAAGCTTTTATTCTGGTATTTTCAGACACCCTAATCATTTTGTATTCTTTCTTTCTGCCCCTACTTATGACCTCTTTAGCAACCAAATGTCATAGTCATTTGGGCCAATTTTTGGCTATAACTTTGGCACATGATCATGTGTTTTCTTATCTCCTTTTCCAGTTAAAAATTCTTTGAAATAGAATTTCAAATATTTATCTCTGTATTTATGGAGCATACCTTGTAATAAAGAGGAGCATAATACACATTGGGCACTTAGAATGCTATTGTGCTATTTTCAGTGGGAAATTCAGAGACCAGCCCTCTCTATGTGTACCCTTTGTCCATAATCTTTTCAATTTGTAAATGGAAAACTTACCTTCCTTACCTTTACTTTTTGCTTCTGCTAGGCAACTACCCGCAGTATAAATTGCCATAAAGGAAGAAAGACTGTGATTACATTTGTCACTTTGTTTTGGCTTCCACAGTTTGTTTCTTTACTGAAGCATTTTCCCTGTAGTCACATAGTCTGCTAATGTTTGCACTTATAATTATTCATGTCATTAACAAATTTATTTCACCTCTCATTAGAATACACTGAAATGTTCATACTGAAAGAGAACAACCAAACCAATAAAATATCACATGCAATTTACTCAGATAATCAGATAAGAGCAGAAGGGATTTAATTTCAAAGGGAGAAAGACACCTGGAGTTAAGACAATTCTGCCAGGTTATCATCTCGTCTTTAATTTGTATGAAGAGAGTGAGTGCTGGCTCTGAAGTTGACACTATGGAAAAAAAGGAAGTGAGAATTAATTTTGCAAGGATGTCTGGTGCTTGGCAAAGCAGAAGCCAGGAGGTAATTGACATTTTTTTCAAAGGGACCTCAGATTAACTATGCCTGCAGGGAGTTTGTGGACTTATAACTAGGACCTAAGCGTACTAGTGACATTTCTTTGAAAAGATTTCATTATCCTAGCTATCTGAAACTTAGAAGTTGGGTGCTTTGAGACCTTGCGCAAACTGTGGCTCTTCGAAGGAGAAAGGATTTAATTGTTTCTTGGGATGCTCAAAATGTTTTTCAACAATGCAAATAAATGATGTTACTTATTTGTACATGTATTCTAAAATATTTCATGAGAATTTATTATATACATGTTATCTTGTAGGGACAATAGAGATCATTCTTCCTATGCTTGCATATACTTTCTAATGAGAGGAGATGGGTAGAAAATGATGTAAATAAAATATGCAATATATTAGATAATGATGCATGCTGTAGAGGGGAAAATATAAAGGTAAATATCTTATAGAGAATGCCACACTTGTGCAAATATCTGGAAGAAGTTTATTTACATAACCAGAAAAAAAGAACACACTGCAGAGGGAGCCCAC
Organism: Megascapheus bottae; assembly: GCF_031878675.1. Taxonomy (NCBI): domain Eukaryota; kingdom Metazoa; phylum Chordata; class Mammalia; order Rodentia; family Geomyidae; genus Megascapheus; species Megascapheus bottae. Next base: position 50,430,005 of record NC_143515.1, read on the forward strand.
AGAATCTGAAGAGTGAATGTAATTGGTTTATACAAATAAAATCCAGAAGGTTATTGTGTCTGGAATAGAAGAACTAGAAGAGAAATGAGAGAAAAGACTAGAGAAATGAGATGAACACAATTCATATTTGATCTTAGAAATTATTGTTGGGAGTCAAACCTTGATCTAACTCATATGAAGAGTAAAGAAGATTTTTGAGAATGGTGACAGAGTATAATTTATACTTTAACCACCTCCCTCTCTGTTGAAGATAGACATCAGGAAACAAGGGGAGAACAACAATATTGCTTACAAGTTCACTGTAATTAACCTGGCTGAGACAGGTCATGGCTAGTATCAACTATATATTAATGGAAGCGCTTAGAAGTTGTTAAAATACCTTGAGGTAGATATAAGGTGGTGTAGGAAAAGAAATGTTGGGTTAATTCCAATTTTAAGCCTGGGTCATTAGATTTCTTGTTAAATGTAGTTTCAATTTAAAATTCTGAGATAAGGAAGCCACATGGGATGAAGATACAATAGGTTTGCGTAGAAGTTATTAAGTGATGCCAGTGTGATAGGAATGGTTTGGTTTAGGTATATGGCAAATAATTCAGCTTGGCTGAAATATGAGTGAAAGGAAATAATGAGGAACAGGATTGGAAAGGCAGCACAGGACCATATGTGAGAAGCAGGACACCACGCCACTACTGAAATGGGTTCTTGGGAATTCTTTGCAACTTCCTGGACAGTTCAGGCTGCTTTGCTTCTATTGAAGGGTTCCACGTGGAAACGTTTCTGTTGAACATACATCAAACTTGACTGAAGCTTCTTATCTTCCTAAAGGACCCTGAGGAGCTCAGTCAGTTTTCATCACTGGCCTTTGGAGTATTTTTTTTTTCTGAAACTAAGCTGTGGAAAAGGAATGACTTCCAAATTTTCTGCCCCTAGAATTGTAAGATGAGAAGAAGTCACCCACCTTTCAAGTGTGGAGTGCTGTGATTTTTAAAAATAATCTAGGAGGCAAAAATATAACAGGCCCCAAACCTATAAAGTCAAGTCAAAGAAATGCTACAAAGCTCATCCAGGTCTGCCTGACTCTAACCAGAAGTCAGTTGTCTAGACAGATGCTTTATTTTGATACCCCCTAATTTCTACACTTATTTGAGTGACTAGCATTACATGATGTACTTTTCCTTTTAATATTAACACACTATAATACTAAATTAAAGTATTTTCCCAAATGATAAGAATATGTCAATAGACCTAGAAATTAATGCCTCATCTTTGTTGGACAATTGGAAAATCTCCCAAAAGTTGGACCGGGTAGAGACAGTGTCTTCTTTAGTAAGTGCACTGAAGTCTAGTTGAAGCATGACCACATATGAGAGAAAAAAATTGGTTTTAAAAAAAGAAATTAGCAATATTAGTTACTATAGACCTTAGCAACCTCTGTGTTTTTTTCTCTCTTTTTTGAAGACTTTCAACTTCTCATTCAACAAAGGTCTTGAAGGTTTCTCTCTCTGTTGCTGAATGTCAGCACTCCTCCTCTTATACCTTAGGACTGTTATTAAATAAAGCAAGGACTCCTTGAACTCAAAACACTGCAGCAGTCACAGTGGGTTTGATGGCTACCAAGTCACTAGCGGATGGTGGAGGCAACATGGATATGCTGCATGCAGGATATCACATTACTGAGAATGCATGGAAATCAAAACATGAATTATTTATTTCTAAGATTTATGGAAAGTGAAACTGGGTAAGGTGGATTGCTGCCAAATTAAAGTTGGCCATGGGTACATGTGTACAGAAAAAAAAAAAACCTCACTCCTTGAAGTAGGTAGGCTAGCCTACACATTGCTGCTTTCCAAAACATTTAAATGTTCTGAAACTGAAAGTCAAAGCAATGCAGAGCAATGGTCTCAGATGTGAAGTTCCAGTACCATAAAAGAAAAAGAATTGTTTGCTTCTACATTGCATTTTGAAGCTGTCCCCTCTATTGACTTAATGTATGACCTTAGTCCAGGCAATTCACCTCCCTCTGTCTCGTCTTCTTTTGAACTTGAATAATAGCATCAATTTTCTTTTTAAAGCATGTTAGAAAGGCAGCTTATTATAAAGAGCACTTGGTTACTTGAAGCACCACTTACATGAATATTTTCATGAATATTTTTGGAAAAAAATATTCTGAATTATAAACAATGAGTTTGGGCCATGAAGGAGCCCCTTCAAGAATGTATTCTGATTTCACCCCATCCCTGAGGATGGTGCTATTCAGTTTTGTTGCTGTAGCCATAACACAGATTCATGGTCATTGGAAGAAAGTGGATAGCATAGATGTTAAAAAGGGACCTGGATTTCACCCAATTGCAAACCATTCCTTTAAAAAAAAATCTGTCATTATGGACACAGTCATTGTCATCTCCCCATTTTTCTTTGGGAAAGCACTGTCCATCTCTCTTTATAAAACAGTTATAGTTTCATGAGCCCCTACTGTCAATCTAATGCATCATGTGGTTTACAAACTCATATGTTTATATATCCAGCCCAAGGTCACATCCATACTAAATAGCAGAGAGTAGGGGAGGAAGAAAGAATATACAATTTGTGAGTTTATTTTATTCCTTTCATTTTCTTTCTTTCTCTCTCTTTCTTTCTCTCTTTCTTTCTTTCTTTCTTTCCTTCCTTCCTTCCTTCCTTCCTTCCTTCCTTCCTTCCTTCTTTCTTTCTTTCTTTCTTTCTTTCTTTCTTTCTTTCTTTCTTTCTTTCTTTCTTTCTTTCTTTCTTTCTTTCTTTTCTTTCTTTCCAGTCCTGAGGCTTGAACTAAGGGCCTGAACACTGTCCTTGTGTTTTCTCAAGGCTAGCCCTCTACCACTTAAGCCACAGCAGCACTTCTGGCTTTCTTTGTATATGGTACTGAGGAATCAAACCCTGGTCTTTATGCATGCTAGGCAAGCACTCTACCACTAGGCTAAGCTCCTGGCTCACTTCCATTGTTTTTTAAATCCACATATAATTAATATGCTATGACTTGTTATTCATTTATCCATCCATCTATTCTTTTGTCTATATGCTTTGGGCCAACATATTCTGCCCCTAACTACATGATAAGTCATATGCTGAGCACTGTAAAAGTGTTGCTCTGTCAAATCTCTGTCATAACTCTGTTAAAGGAAGATCTTCCATTTGTCTCATTTATAGATACAGAAATAGGCCTGGTAATAAATAAAAAAATATCAGAAAATCAGAGAGCATCAATGTTGTGCACACACTGTTAATAAAATTTCATTGGAGCTATCTTTCCTTGCCTACAGAAATATATATTTTTTTTGCCAGTTCTGGGGACTAACCTCAGGGCCTTGGCACTGTCCTTAGGTTTTCTCAAGGCTAGAGCTCTACCATTTGAGCCACAGCACCACTTCTGGCTTTTCTATGTATGTGATACCGAGGAATTGAACCCAGGTCTTCGTGCATGCTAGGCAAGCACTCTACTACTATGCCAAACTCTCAGCCCCAGAAGTATAAAATTTTTATGTGAGACTGAGAATCTAAGGATTGCAAACTCCACATGGTATACAATCATGATGTGTACCTGTGCAGCATGGAGAGTGAGTCTAAGGTGGATATTCTGTCAGTATTGGCTTATTGAGTGTTTGTAGTCTTATTCTTATAGCATCTATGAGTCTTGATTTTACAAAATGACTCTACATTTTTTAAATATAATTTCTGTTATCTTTAAGTAGTTATTCACAGGAGTTGCCATTCAACAAAGCACTTTATAAGTATAAGGTATCTTGATCAATGCCACCCCTTCCAACATTGTCCCCCCTCCCTCCCAAACCACTCCTCCCCTAACCTTTCTGAATTTCATAGGACATACACTGAATTTTAACTGCATTTTCCTCTCCTTATTTTCTTTATTCATCTACCCTCACCTCCTTCTCCCCATCCCATCACTTTCAAGTACCCAATCCCTGATGGTTGGTTTATTGAGCTTTGATTTTGTCTTTCTATGGAATTACACTATTGTAGTTCTCCCCTGGATCGATTATATTTTATTTCATACATTTGTACATGCTTGTAACTACCCAAAGTATTTATATTTATATATATTAATTCATATATGAAGATAATATCTAATCCTTCTCTCTCTGGGCTTGACTAACTTCACTTAGCATAATTTTTTTCCAAGTCCTTCCATTTCTTTGCAAATGATGTAATGCCATTCTCTCTAGTGGATGAATCAAGTCTAAAAGCTGTAAACACCCCTTTTCTCATTGCATCTAAGTAGGCTAACATTGTTTATCAGTCAAGCCAGCCTTCTGAAAGTGAAATGATGCCTTGTTCACAAAGGGAGTAGTGTAAGTTTAGATAGTGTGGCTAGTGTAGCATACCTGCCCTAGAATCCCTACAGTTTAGCCATAGAAGCATTTCTTTTCAAACCCTGAATATTCTTCTACAAGGTTAAAGTGAAGGGAAATGTTATTTTGTTGCCAATCCATTCTCAATAGAAAAAGAAGAGAAAACCTACTCCTTTAGGCAGGAACAGAAATGGAGGGCGTTAAGATGTTCACAGACACCTACATCTTTAGAGCTCAACATTTAGTAGAAATTGATGCAGACATACTATCTGAATAATTTCTCTATAAATAAAAATCTGTAGCTTACCTAAGGTTTGTAAAACATGAAGCTTTTGATAAGTAGATATTGCCTTATGTATACCATTTCAATTTCTTAGCCTTCATTTTTACACTATACAGCCACCAAAGCATGTATATGTGTATTGATAACTAACTAGGGAATCATAAATCTGAGTGTGCAAATGGAGAAACTGTAACTAAAATAAACCTGAAATCATTTGCAAACTGCAACATTTAAGTCATATATAACAATAGGTCCACAATAAAGTCACCCTGCATACCCAAGATCAGCTTTCACTTTGGAAAAAAGAAAGAAAAATTAAGAGATTGTGCAACAACTTCCCTAAGCATCTGTTATGCCAAAATGATTTTTATGGCATGTAAAAAGCTGATCTAATTATGGCTTAACAGCAACTAATGGCCAGTAAGCACTCCATTCAATAACAAATGTCCCTGGTATTCTTGCTTTAGAGGCTACTGCAGGGCTAGCTTATTAAGGAATTAGTCACTGACTAAGTAAGCGCTAAAAGCTCAATGGTAGTGTGATGAAACAGCTATTGTAATATAGCGGGAGGAAAACCTGGTAAATTTAAAATCTATGAGGTGAAATGTGGAGATAGGTAAACTGATAACTGGTGAATCTGAAAAGACTGCAGAGCTCAGATATTGGCTGAGACCAGGTGGGAATACAAGTAATCTCCTTAATTTTCCTTAGTGTTTAATAAGTAGATTGCATTTATAGACAGATATATGAGATCCTTCTGTGACTGCTCAACAAGAATTTATGAGCAAATATCTCTTGTGTCTTACGACTATTCTCATAAACACACACACATACAGACACACTTACACACACAATTCATGTAACTTAATAATGATTCTCCATTAACATTAGGTCTTAGAAATGACACAAAATATAAAAGAATATATAGTATTTTTATTTTTCAGTTTTAATTTTGATCATGTCTATTTGCCTTGATGGAACCCATAGTTTAGGGGGAGTTGAAGATTTATTGGTACTTAATAAAGGATACAAATGTCCCCACATTTTAAATTCTGCATTGACAAAATAATGATATTTTTGAAAGACATAACAGGAAAATGAAGGAGAAATCACATATCACATGGAAGACTGAGTTAATGAATGAAAATCTTCAAGACAGTCCTCCAAAATCCTTTGAAATTTTACAGCTCTCTGAAAGGAGAGGATCAGACTCAAATGCTCATACTGAGGTGAGATTCCTATCTGCATTCAAAGTCTGGTCCAGAAGTTTGTATCCCATTCTAAAACTCTCACTTGAAAAAAGTAATGCTACTGCCGGGTGTGTAATCCTAGCTACTCAGGAGGCTGAGATCTGAGGTTCAAAGTCAGCCTGGGCACTAAAGTCCATGAGACTCTTATCTCCAATTAACCACTAGAAAACCAGAAGTGGCGCTGTGGCTCAAGGGGTAGGGTGGTAGCCTTGAGCTGAAGAGCTCAGGGACAGCACCTAGGCCCAGAGTTCAAACCCGACAGATGAAAAAAGAAAGTGGGGGAGGGGAGTTTGGCCTACTGGTAGAGTGCTTGCCTCGCATGCACAAAGATGGGATTGGATTCCTTGGTACCATATACATCACATACTTAGAAAAAAGCCAGAAGTGGTGCTGGGGCTCAAGTGGTAGAGCACTCGCCTTGAGAAAGCTCAAAGACGGCCCAAGCTCAGGACTGGCACATACACACAAAAATGCTACCTACACTATAACAACCTAAAATTCCCTTTACAAAACAGACCAATGCGAGAATCACCTTATATAGGACAGGATCTTCTCCTTGACCTTAGGTTAACTTTGATATGCACCTACTACTCTAAAGTATAAAAATAACCTTAGGTTATCAATAACAAAGCAAAAAAATACCTAAGTAACACCTCCACCCCAAAAGTTGTGTCATAGTCACATGTTTTCTTTCACTGGAAGATCATCCAACCCAAGGGCAGAGTTTCAAAGAATTATCATGGACTATCAGACAAGCCATCCTGGATCAACAAGAAACATGTTGAATTACTGTATCCAGTTTGAATATGACCCAAACAGAGCTATTTCAGGCCCATCTTAATTATGAATAACTGCATGAATTATGACTTGCTTTTGAGTGGCAAGCATTACGTTACACGGATAGTGTGCAAAAGGAACCTGAGAAAGATGTGTTTTTCAATAAGGAGTCAGGATCATGAGGACTCTGACCCTCTGAAGGGGAAACTGGAAGAATGGCTACAAATCATGGCTACTTCTACTACTGTTCCTTCTACTATGAAGGGAAAGGAAGAGGAGTTGCTAGGGAGATATTTAAGAAAAATGGAGAACCGAACACTCGGCCAACGTCGTGTGGCCCTCCATGGCACGGCTTGTTCCTGAGTGCCGGCTCAAATGCGGCTGCTTCTTCCCATCTTGACCTGTCTTCTCACTCAAAACCCTCCGTCAATAGTGACTCAAGCCTTTGCATATGGCTGGGCATGATTGACCAGATCAGTTTTCCTACTAGTAAAAATCCAACATGACAATCAGACATTCTTCCATGCTCACACCCTGAGACAGGAAACTAACACAAAGCGCTTGCACATGCACAAGCCATCAGACAATCAGCACAAAGCCCACCAAAGGATGGGATCTCAAGGAAGGAGACAGGGGAGAAGCCTCCATCCCATCACAGTTGCCCTCGAAAGAGACCAGCGGTCCTTCTGGATCCCTCTCTACTGAGTGTCTGTACTTGAACTTCTGCTTTCAAGAACCTTGTGCTTTCCCATATTTCACTGCTCCTCTGTGTCTTCATTCTTTACCTGTTGGAGAGGCAGACCTGTATTCCAAGAGAGCATCTCCACTACTCTATTACTATCATGTAACGATAATAGTAATAAACAACAAACACCAACATAGCAAACTAGGTGGCTAAGGGAGTTTCAGTCTGTTGAGGCACCACTTCTGGTTCATAGATAGCATCTATCTACACCCTCATATGGTGAAGGGAACAAGTGGTCTCTCCAGACCTCTTTTACAAGGGCTCTTTCTTTCATACCTAGTCAAATTCCAAAGACTCGTATCTTCCAACACATTCTAACATTGCTGATTAGATTTCAGCACATGAATTTATGCATGGGAAATAGAAGCCTTCAGAACAAGAAGTGTAGATAGAAGGCCCAGAGGGACGAGGCTTAAACATAGGCAGGAAATAAGCAGACTGCCCTGTAGGACAAAATTTAGTCTTACTGACTTCAGTATTGCTTACAATCAACTTGGCTTGTGAATTTCTTTACCTCACTAGCTCAAAATTCAAAGTGCTGAGAACTGCAGGGCTGGGACCTTGATCAATTTTGCATCACATTCTTACCCCTAGGCAGTAGGAAGGTGGAGCAAGGAGAATATGTACAGGTAACTTCAAGGATTAAGAATGGGTGCCAAGACAGGCCGGATGTTTGGTCTAATGGTAGAATACCTGTAAGCATAGGCCCTAAGGAAGTCCTCTTCATTAGTGACAAGACTAAATGGAATGCATTGCTAAAAGGTTCATCATTGGAGCTGAAAAGATGAGTCAACCTCTACAAACCAAAGGAAAGGAAGAACACTTTACATGGAAAACACAGGCATATGTGCAGAGGCATAGAAATACTAGCACCCCTAGTGCTATGAACAGGGATACATTTGCTACAGTGAAACTGTCAGCATGAGGAAGAACTAAAGAAAAAATGCCACAGAAATAAGAAGAAACTCAGTCATACAAATGAGATTGCAAATATGACATTTTCCAAGGTGATACCAACAAGGAATTTTAAGTAAGGGCTTGCTAGGACCTACTTTATGTTATAGAAGACTAGTTGGCCTCCGTGGAATGAGAAAGGAGAATAGAAGAAGTTCTCTAAATCGTTAATATTGTTCCTTTAGGATCTGGAGCAAATATCTTAAAACAACAATGTCACATTTATTTTTACAGTTTCAACAATCCCTGAACTCTCTGTTACAGACTTATTTTCCAGACACATCTTCCCGATGTGCAAATTTCTTAAAGTTATAATATCTTACCAATTCTTTCTTTTCTTTTTTTCTCTTCTTTCTCGTCTTCTTTGTCATCCTCCTCTTCTTCCTCCTCTCTTCTTCCTCCTTGTCCTAATCCACCTCCACCTCCTCCTCCTCATGCTCTGCTTCCTTCTCCTCCTTTTCCTTCTCCTTATTATGTCAGTACTGAGGCTTAAAGGCTTGCACTCCATCCCTGGGCACTGTCCCTTTGCATATTTTTTTTTGCTCAAGGCTAGTGCTATACCACTTGAGCCACACTTCTAACCCTAGCCGTTTTGTGATGACTTTCCTGACTGGATGGACTTTCAACTGTTATTCTCCTATCTCAGCTTCCTGGGTGGCTAGAATTACAGCAGGAGACACATATCTTGTTTATAGTACTGGATTCATTTTTCTATTGCTATAATGCCATTATGTGAGTGGTTTAAGATAATATACACCTTTTTATGTGTCAAAGGGGATTTTTTTATTCTTTTTATTGTAAAAGTGATGTACAGAGGGGTTATAGTTACATAAGTCAGATAGTGACTACATTTCTTTTTGAACAATGCCACTGCCCTCCCTCATTTTCTCCATTTTTTCCTGCTCTCTCCTCCTCTCCCCCAAGTTGTATAGTTCATTTGAACATGGGTGACTATCACTGTTGAATTCATATACATCTTTACATAACAATTCCATAGGTAGGCCCACATGCCTTCCTCCCCATGAGCTAACCTTGGCTCACTGGCTGCTTTTGCCTCTAGGGTTGTGGGAGGATATCCAGTCCTCTACACTCTGGCCTTCCCACTTCTAGAGGCTGTGTGCAAGTCTCGGATCCTGTCCTCCTTAGGTCATGTCCATCTTCAACGATGCCTGTTGAGTTCTGACCTTGCTCCTGCTGTTACCTTTGTATCTCTTTCTTTACTACTTTTGATCACTCTTGTGATTAGACCCCTATAATTTATGAAAAGCCTCTCCTGTTTCCCACCTGAGCATTTCCTACCACTGTCAGCCCAATCACCTGGGATAATCTGTCCGCTTTGAGCCTCACCTAACTCAGTAGCCATAATGCCAGCAACACTATTCATCCCTGTTGCCACATGAAATAGTACATTCAGAGTTACTGAGGGTTAAGATGTGTCCATCTGTGCGGGAACTCAGCACTCACAGAGGATTCTCACAGTCACAATGGAAGAATTTCCAGGGGTGAATAACACAACTCTACATCTGCTTCTCCCTGTCCTGGAGCTCTTAGTTTGTGTTATATGCAAGTAAGTTACTTGTATTACCTGTTAGCCAGTTGTGCCTAAGTTCTTTTCTTCCCAGAGGTGATTTCCTGCATCTGTAACACTACCATTCATAGCCTTGGTTGCATGGGTCTTTTGAAATGGTACAGAATATTGAAATCATTTTTTCACATATATGTATGGATTTTTCTACTGGTTACTCTTAGTAAAAGAAAGGCTCTTTCCTTGACAAAACAAGGAGTTTTGAAGTTGCTTCTTTTATAACTTGGAGTTTGACCTTTGTTTATTGTACTTAGAAAATGAAAGCTCAAAAAAGCAAATAATGGATATTTGGAAATGGAAAATTGACTTTGAAATGCAAACTGGGCCTCCCATGTTCATACTGGATTTATATCTTTTATATTTGCCATGATCCCTGCCACAGAGCTCCCTGAAGGCAGGTACTCTTGGCTCCATCACAGAATCCCTGTAATTTATGAAAGCCTCTCATATCCCCTCTCCAAGCATTTCCTGCCACTATCAGCCCCAATGAAAATGCCACTTCCCAATTTCTCTCAGGTGAACAGGCAGATTGGGGCTCCAGCCACACACTTTCCTCTTTGGATAAGAGGGAGGGAGGAAAAGAAAGAAGGAGGGTAGGGGGAGCTAGGCCTTCTTTCAGCTACAGAAAGCTTTTGACCCCTTCTCTCCATGATACCTGCTGTGTTGCTTTTGTTAGAAATCACCACCAGCCTGGCTCTATCAACCTGCAATCTGCAGTCACAATCAGATCACACTCTTGTTTCCTGGGAATTTGAGAGGTACTGAAGTTTCAGAAAGTTATAAATATCACAGGTTACAAAACTGAGCTGAATGCCCAGGGAGAAACCCCCTGCAATTAACAACAGGACCCTGCGCTGATTAGTGACAGAGCCTTCAAGAGTTCAGAAAGTGTGTTATGAAGGAAGTTCACACCTTTATCCTACCCTTCCTGAAATCCCTTTCCTAGTACAAAAGACTTCAGATACAAGTTCAGTTCTTCTCAATGACCTCATTTGGTAATTATATTTGTAAAGCATCTAAAAAGTTTCAAATTCCTTTTAGTTACTGGGTTTTATTTGGTCTTCCCCGCATTGTTCAGAATAGGAAAGTTAGTGCTGAGCTCGTCTGCACAGAGGATGTTGACTTCCACGTAGGAAATGAGTTGCAGAACAAAGAACAGAACTGATGCATCTGGTCCCCAATTCGATTCTCCTTTCCCTGTGCCATCTTGTTTGGACTACTGGCTCCTTGCTTTTACTAGTCTACTGATTTTCTCACCACCCTGGAGGGGACTTGAGGAAATAAAAGTGGCAAGGGTCTCCAGACCAGAGACTCATCTTTTCAAATAAAGTCTTTAGTCACAGTACAATGACTCAAAAAGTGTATTGGCATTAGCCTAGTCCGTTATTCTCAATAATAAAAAAAAATCTTCCTTCCCCAATTACTGGCATAATCAATACTTATGTATTATCTGTCGACTTTCTTAATGCCTTTGTGCTAAGTGCCTGGAGAAACAGATAAGGCCCAGCTTCAGTTGTCTGTTGTAGGACCCAGTGGCTGGGAAGAAAAGGCATAATCTTCAGGACATTGTAAAAACGGAGGCAGCTATGGTTTGTATGTGCCAAGGCAGTTCACAGAATGGACTGAATAGCAATGAAGCTTCAACTGAGGTCCAAAATTTGCAGTTTGCAGAGAATTCTTGCCCAGAATTACTAGAGACTGTGGGAATTTAAGGAGGGAGATAGGAAAATAGGCTCTGCTCTAGCCTTTTTCAGTGCTCTGCATGCTTGTTTTGAAGTGAAGGAATATTTGTAAGGAAGAACTGAGAGAAAAAAAAACCAATGAGCATCCACTGTGAAGTGCTGGCTGCTTCTAGATGCGGACAAACATCATCATCAGGTTTCTTTCTACCTTTGGATAGACGGCCTTAGCCTACACCCTGGCAGAATTACACCACAGAGGTCCTGCCATTAGCTGGGAGTTGGAACCCATCATTCCTGGATGCTGATTCAAATGATTACGTCACTCCCCACTGAAAGGTTTCTTCTCCCTGCATGTGTACATGGCTTCCCTGGCCTCATGCACACCCAATCTCACAAGAAATAACACTGCTTCTCTTGCATGACACCATTTCCCTATGTAAAATCTCCATTGCACAAGTCATATATAAAAACTCCTTTTCACCTCCTAGCCTAGAGGACTGAACACTTCATCTATAATTTCCTTCCAGACATACTAGAAAGTATATCACATTGTCCTAGCTTGGTCTTATAGGTAAAAAGGATGACACACGTGACATTTTGTCACCTGTAGGCCAAAGCACTTTAAAAGTGAGTAGCACCAGGCCTTCAAGTATTCCACATCACACCTCTCTCTGGCCCAGCTCAGCCTCTGTTGCTGCAGGAGGCTGGCATTCTGCCAGTGCTGTACCTTAACTAGGAAGGATGGGCAGTGGGCGAAAGACTGATGTATCCTTAACCCTGGCAATGTTGGGAGTGGATTCCTTTGCATCATGACCCAGTCAATTCTGAATGATTCTCCCATGGAGTGTTTCTGAATAACTAAGTGGAATAGCGTCCATGCAATCCTATGTTCTCTCCAGCTTTGACCCATTTTGCTTCAGGTGTTCAATTTACTAACATGTTGATGCTATGTGTTGGAATTATGCTTTGTCTTTAGGCTTCTTTCAAATCGGTGGTTATGTTTCTGAAATAGACCTTCAGAGGAAGAGAATTATTTTGTCAAAACAACAACAAAACAGGATTAAGTCCTGGGAATCTGAGTCATGACACAAGTAGTCTAGATACAACATTTCAGAGAAAAGGAAACATACATTGTCTTCTGTAGGAACACTACTGGATATGCTGAGATCTGAGGATTGTGGTTCAAAGACAGCCCAGACAAACAACTCTAAGAGTCTCTTATCTTCAATTAACCAAAAAAAGCTGAAGTGGAAGTGTAGCTCAAGTAGCAGAGCTCTATTTTTCTTTTTTTTTGCCAGTCCTAGATTGCACTCAGGGTTTTCTCAAGGCTAGAGCTCTACCACTTGAGCCACAGCACCATTTCCAGCTTTTTCTATGTATGTGGTACCAAGGAATAAAATCCTGGTCTTTGCTTGTGGTAGGCAAGCACTCTACCACTAGGCCACACTCCCAAACCAGGGCTCCATTTTCAAGTGAAAAAGACACAAGGCCCTGGGTTTAAGTCCCAGTTCTGGTGCACACACACGCAGACACACATACACCCCCCACACACACACACACGCACATGCATACATACATACACATGGAGAGAATTATACAACATTTGTCTCATTAGGATACCCTTAGGAAGAAGTTATCTAAGATACAAATTCAGCTTTTCTAAATGGGCCAGTATAATTAGGGTGGAGAAGGAAAAACTTGCGGCTTTTTAAAATATTTTTCTTCTTTCTCTTTCTTCAAGGTACAATCCCTCTCTCTTTTCCTTAGAGTTCTAACTCTCTTGCTCGTTAGATACCATCTTCATTATTAGAGTACACTTTGTTGCCATAGCAATGTATTCCCACTCTCACATTTTATTGCACTTCTGGTTGCTACAGGCAAAAGAAAAGGGGCGGGGAGGGAGAAGCATGATTTTATTTTCTCTGCAGTAGTCAGGCTTTCTCCTGATCTGAGAAACTTTTAACTCCCCCTACAAGGAAGCAGTCTTGCAGCCAAGAATAGCATCAGTGGAGCTCTGCTAGGGAGACAGATTGCTACTGTCTGGGCTGTGACTAGCACAGTGCAAGGTGCGTTTCTGGACCCAGGTGGGATTACATCATTCTGTAATTACATAATACCTCTATTAACTTTAGAGTTTATAGTAATAGGGACAAGAAGGTAAGGAGGGCTTCTATCTTCAATACAGGTTAAAAACCAAACCCAGAAAGGTGTCTGCCTAAAGTCTCTATGATAGGGACGCCAAAGTGCACGTGACCGCATGGGATACTAATACCATCTTACATGCACCTCACCTCTGGGATGATTTCAGATTGGTAGCTTTGGTGGGGTGTGTGTGTGTGTGTGTGTGTGTGTGTGTGTGTGTCCATACTGGGCCTGGGCCTTGAACTCAGGGCTTCATGTTCTTGCTTGGCTTTTTCAGTCAAGACTGGTCCTCTACCAACGGAGTCACAACTCTAATCCTGGCTTTGTGTTGGCTCGCTAGAAGAATCTCATAAACTTTTGTGCTTGGACTGACTTTAACCATGATCTTCAGAACTCAATCTCCTGAATAGTTAAAATTATAAGCAGGAGCTACCCATGTCTAATCAGGTTCTTTCTTCCCCCCCCCCCTTCTTTCTGTAATCTTTAAAAGCACATAGTTTGTTGCAAAGAATTTTTATACTTTACCTAGTGTCAATTGAAAATATATTACCAAATTGAAGTACATTTCAAGCTTATTATATTTTGAATTATGACCAAAACCACAGAAAAAGGCAAACAGTATTTTTCAACAGTTCAAGACCTATAATGTTTTATAGAAATGCATACAAAGCCAATTCTGACTCTTTCCCTTTTTGGGGGGTCAGGTGGAGAATCTTCACGGGGCTTGAACTCAGGGGGCCTGGGTGCTGTCTCTGAGCTCTTCAGTTCAAGGCTAGCACTCTACCACTTTGAACCACAGCACCACTTCCGGTTTTCTGGTGGTTAGTTGGAGATAAGAGTGTCATGGACTTTAGTGCCCAGGTTGGCTTTGAACTGCGATCCTCAGATCTCAGACTTCTGAGTAGCTAGGATTACAGGCACGAGCCAGCAGCGCTCAGCTTCTTTCTCCTTATATAAACTGAGGGATGTGGATTCAAACAGATACAAATACACCTATCAAATACAACTATTCCACAGCAATTCCTAGTGACCTGCCTTGTAATGCTGGACAAAATATAAATGTGTGTGCCATGATTAGGCCAGAAAACTTGTCTGGAAAGATGTCAAAAGCTGTTCCTCTTACAGATAGCAAACCAGAACAGGGATATGAACTGAAAAGTGATTAAATATTGGAAGAGAAATTGGATTTTGTGACTAGATTGAAATGAAAAACTTCATAAGAAATGGATAGGCTAAAAGATCACTGGATCAAGAAAACATGTGAGTGTACCATACATATATATGCATGTACTATATATACATTCATATGTACAATACATATATACTGCACGCATGTATAGTATATATGGATTTTATTCATCTATCAAAAAGAATAACATGTCACTTGTAGGAAAATAGAGGACCCTAGGGAAAAATTATATCAAGTGAAGTAAGTCAGGCTTAGAATGACAAATGGTACATATTTTCCCTCATATGTGGAAGTTAGATTTAAACCATAAGCACATACAAAAACATATGTAGGGTTATATGCCTGTATACACAAACAAATTGATGGCTTTGTTTCCAAGGTATCTGAATTTTAAATATATTTTTGAGTATTTTTATAATCTTTAAGCAGTCCAAAGGAGTTACCATCCAACAAAGCAGTTTATGAATACAATGTCTCTTGATCAATCTCACCCCTTTCAACATTCTCACCTACTCCTCCCACTCTACTCCTTTTCATCATTTTTCTTAATTCATACATCTTGTCAACTTTCCAGCATCTACTCTCATATATCCCTCTGATTTATGTGCATCAAATAGAACCTTAAACTATCTAATCCTGCTAATGCTTTATATGCAGCAGCCTTATCCCTCTACATGCAGCTTTCTATTTTTGTAATTGCAAGTTTGGGAACCATTGTGAAGAGAGGGGCTCAAATACTGCTGATGGATCAAGGTTCAGATTTCACCCAGCACACTCCCTATATGTTCTACAGTTAGAATCTTAAAAATCCATTTGTCACACCCAAGTGGCTTTTGTTCTTTGTGTCTTAAAAAGTGCCATTAAGCGTTCCTCTCTCATCATGATATTAAACTTTATAAATACTTCTTAAATATTTTTGCAGGAGGAGAGATCTGCTACTTTCAACTGTAATTCCGAAATGTTCAAATATGTATAGACAAGCTGCTGTATTTTATATAAATGAATGTATTCATAGAATAAACTTTAAATTTCAGAAAACAACACAGATTGTAGAAGTTTAAATTCCTGTGCGTATTCCAATAGGGATGAGTAATGTGACCATTTTGGGGAAGAGTGGCAAATGATTGAGGAGGAGTGAGTTTCTACACTTACTTAAGACTGCTATTTTGTGGAGAGGCATTTTTGGTCTGGTGACTCAGGACTGAGAGCAGTAGCTACCCCATTCTGTGTTCTACACCCTGATTCCATGGCTCCATCTGTTCAGAGCTCTGCTGAGAGCTTGTCTGTGTAACACTGCCCTCTACTGGTGGAACCAGCCCTCGTCAATCCTTCCATCTTTCAGAAGACTATAAGGGACTTTAGAAATTACTTCAAAGGTAAGGAAGGAACACAGGCATAGAAAGCATAGGTGGGCTGTGGCTCTTCACATTTTCTGTACGACCAGTGAAAGAATGTTGCTCTTTCTTTTTTACATTGAAATGCCTATTTTCCCCCAAACATGGTATAGAACTGAGGTTTTGTTTTTGTTTTTTGTTTTGTTTTTGTTGCTGTTGTTTTTCTGCAATAAGCTTGGAAAGGGCTACAGGGTGTTTAGTTAGCAAGTTGCCCAGTGGCTAGAGGGAGAGGCTCAGGTGAAAACCCTGATGTCAGGCGATGCAGAGATGGCTCTCAAAGGCAGCTGGAGGGTGAGACGTTGGAAGAGATCCTTGCCCAGGCCAGCCTGAGGAGCGGACAGCCTGCGGAGGTTAGTGAGATGGGAGCCCATCTTCTGGATCATCTTCACCTATTCATCCAGGAAGTGGCTTTCCAGGAAGTCATAGAGATGGGGATCTGTGTGGGCAGAACCCGAATCGTGAAGGTCCAGAATGGCTTGGTTCAGGTTCTTCTCCAAGGTCAGGGCGGCTTCCATGGCTTCCAAGGTTTCACTCCACTCATCTTGAGGAGGTTTCTGCACATCCTGGAAGGTTCTGCATCTTTAGGAGACAGAGGGTGCCCTCCCACCGTCTGCAAGTTGACCAGGTGGCTAGTCGTCGGTGTAAAGTTAAGCGCACACACACACACACACACACACACGCACACACACATACATCACACACATACACACACAGAGGCGTTGGTTGGTCCTGGAAGCAGGAGACGGGCAAGAAGATAGGGTCGGAGGTGTTGAGTGGAGAGGAGATCCGAAGGTAGTCGCTGGTGGGAAAGAGGAGTCCCCGGGTCTGTTCCATCCAAACACTGTTGAAACAAGAGACAGATCCGCGGGACTCAGAACTGAGGTTTTTATACAACACAATAAAAACTATGGATATATCTGAAACTATTGGCACCAGTGCTAAGTAAAGAAACTAAATGGCTACCTAGGCATCAATTTCTTGTGCTATTTAAATCTAGGACATGTGTATTATTCAATATCATACAGCTTTGTATTTTCCTTAAAACTACACAAATTCACCATTTTCTTATTTTTTAAAAACTGTTTCACCAAGTTGCTTCAAGATTTTTTTTTTCAAATAGAACACTGTCTTAAGGGTCTTATGGGATGTAAGTTGGTGATTATATTTAAAGAAATTTTTTTATTGCAATCAGAAGAATTAACTTTAGTATTGTTTTCTTTTGGGTATGTTTTAATGATGACATTTTGTTGAACTCTACCTCTATAAATAAGCTGGGCTTTGAGAGTTAAATAGAAGTGGACAGTACGGGTGATGAAGGAAGGTCTGGTCAAAGACAAGAGAAGGAAGCGAGGAAGGAAGGAAAGAAGGAAGGGCGGGAAGAAGGGAGGGAGGGAAGGATCTTACCTTGTTATCTTTGTCAATTCACTCTCAAATTATTTAAAAGCATAAGATCTGTTAATCTGAAAACTTTAAGGCAGTAGTCAAGAATCCTTGAAGCTGAAGTCAGACATGTTGGTAGGTACCTATAATTCCAGCTATTCAGGGTGGAGACAAGAGGACCTCAAGTTCAAATCCAACCGCATCAAAGGCAATAGTGGAGCACTGTCTCAAAAACAAAATAAAAAATAAGGGTTTAAGGCACAGCTAGTGAGTAGAATGCTTATCAATCGTACATAAAGCTGGATTTAATTAATCACTAGTACTGATAAAAGCACAAAATATTCTTAAAGTTGAACTTAAGGATGAAGATAAAGAGGGTTTGGGCTTTGTCCTTACTCTTAATGAGGACTACCAACATGTGCTCTCAATGTCAGTCCGTGCTCTTTCTTGCTATTCTTTATTAATATTTTAAAAATACAGGATCCTAACTGTGAGACCTTTCTCTACAGAGAGTCTATATTCTTAGTTTTTCAATTTCAATACACTTTCAGCTTTACTATTAAAAATATGTGAGAACATGACAACTTAGTACCCATTGATTTTTACCATGTATCTCTGAATTTGTAAGGAGATCTAGACATCTTAAATTCTTCTCAGAGACTGATCTAAGACATTTGCTATGCACAGTGTTTCTAGATGGTCTTTGGACACAAAGAATTCTAGGCAACAACTAACAGACTAAACCAAAGTTGCTTACTTCACTTAATATGATTGACTTCAAAAAATCATATTAAGTGAAGTAAGCCAGACCCAAAGAAACATAGGCTCCATAGTTGCCCTCATTTGCAATAAGTAGTACACATCCAGGATTCTCCTAGCAGAGGATCACAATAGCTCAATAGCTTTGTGCATCTGGCCATATAGGATGAGGACAAGCAAAGTGAACTCCAAAATATGGAAACAAGAGATTTATCTTTATGTTTGTTGTTCTTAACCTACTGGGTGAAATTATTTCTTTTCTCTCTCTCTCCTCTTTCTTTCTCTCCTTACAGTTTATCTTATGTTGTTACTGTATCTGACTTTGATACCTGATATATTGTATATACGTTTATTTGTTTATTTGAAATAGGGAAGGGAAGGAAAAAATCAAGATGATTGGGAGGGGTAGGAGGAGGGAAGCTGTGAGAAAAACATGGGAAGGGGTATCAATGTTGAAGAAATAATGCACCCACTACCTGACAAATGTAACTGTAACCCCTCAATATATCACCCTAACAATAAAATACAATTAAAAGAAAAAGAAAAAAGTTGCATGGCAATTTGCTTGTTGTCTGCCCACACTCCACTACATACCCTGCCCCCTCTCCCCCCCCCCCACATGCATGTGCATGTACAGGTCACACTCAGTCACTCCCTTACATGCAGCCAGCCATGGCGCCATTGCTCCTGCATGAGAACATTAGTAAAATATTCCATAGTGCATCCTCTCATGAAGACCAAACTTTGCTTCCTTTGTTTTGAGGCTGAGAGGGAATTAATAATGGAGAGACCTGTTACTGTCATTTATTTCCACACATGTGAGGATAAAGAGGCCATACTGGCATGAAATTGTAATACTGATTACCTTTCTGGGATCTTTTTAAATCCAATCACTTAGCACAACCCATCTGCATTCAAATGCATGGAAGATTACAGTTTCATAAATTGAAACAACACAATTCAACCCTGACACTACATTTCCTATCAATTATGAGTCATAATCTCAACTGTTAGAAGAATAACAGCACATCAACTTAAATACTGCTCAAGGGACCATACTGATTTTTTTAATTATCATCTTTGAGTAGTTGTACTGAAGGGTTTCAGTTCAACATGTAAGTTTATGAGTACAATGATACTGTTTCTTTCTAATCTTAACCTTTTAAGAAATTATTTTCTGCCTTGTGCTGTTGTAAGGCTAAAAGAATTCTTTAAAAATACCCCCCGAAAACAACAAAAACCCACTAGTAATAATGTGCCATGCCTTTCTGGCCTTAGTTTCTTGCCTACTACATTAAATTCTAGATCTGTGACCCTGGTTTATTCACAATATGTTTTCACATTATGTTCAAAGGCTTACTTCGGTAGAGATACACCGCAAGGATCGGGAGCAGTGTAACTGAGAGACAAAGTTCAGAAAGTCTTAACCTTAAGACATCTTCATAGGATGAAGAATGATACATTTCTTTCTCCTGTCTGAAGTTCCCCCAGCATTGTCCATGCAAGAATAAAGACTGTATTTTAGTTAAGAATATATTTTGCTTTGTTTCTTTATCCATCTATTTCTATATCCATCCATTTATCCATAATAAATGAATGAAAATGACCAACAGTCTCATCATGTGTAACATTCTTATTCATTCAAACAATACTAAAGCATCTAGTAGATGACAGGCAGTGTTCTAAATTTCAGGATTAAATAGTCAAGGCAAAAGGCAGAAACACTTCCTCTCAAATAATCTCCATAAGAATAAGCTTTAATTGCCAGGCTCCAGTGGTTCATGCCTATAATCCTACGTACACTGGAGGTTGAGATCTGAGGATCCCAGTTCAAAGCCAGTGAGACCCTTATCCCCAACTAACCACCAAAAAGTTAGAAGTAGCGTAAGTGGTAGAGAATTAGCTAGCCCTGAGCACAAAAGCTCAGGAACAAAGCCCAGGCCACCCTCCCCTCCTCCCTCCCACACACAATTTTTCCCTGTTTTGTTATATCATTTTATTACCTTTTATGCAATTGTATGTTTTTCTTTTCATAATTTATTTTACTTACTTTCTTAATTTATTTTACTTTTGTATTTATTACTTAATACTTTTACAACTTTTGTGTTTCCACGTTGCCAAAATGTATCCATTTAGTGTCACCATATTCCATGGAGTTGATTCCCAATAGTAGAATTACTCAGTCCCTCTCCAGTATTGGAAATGTATATCCAACACTTAACTCATAATTAGCTGAGTAACCTTGTGTGCTTTCACTTTTTCTCCTAATTTCATTTGCATAAATACGACAGAAGAAGGATTTCTTCATCAAAGTATAACAACATAACATTAGTTGAGCCATTTGGAAGGGATTTTTGGGGGGGAAGGGGGAGATCTAATACATTCTCTAGTAAGTAGTCTCCGTATTTGAAAGGGTAACTCCCAGCAACTTTAAGATTAATATATTCTTCTAGCTCATAATTCCAGAGAAGAAGAGGGAGAGGGAGAAGGAGAGGGAAAGGAAGTGGGAGAAGGAGAAGGAGAGGGAGAGGGGAAGGGAAGAGGAAGAAAGAGAGGAAAAGGGAGGAGAAGAGAGGGAGTGGGACAAGAGGGAGGAGAGGGAGAAGGAGAGGGAGAGTTGGAAGGAGGGATGGGGGAGGGAAGGGAAGGAGAAAAGGAAGAAGATAAAAGAGAACATTCTAAAGTAATCATTGTTAATCCTCTGAACCCACAGAAAACAAGGCAGGGTAAACCCTATCTAGCAACACGGATCAAATAAAATTCGAATAGATTTATTCTCCAAAGAGATTCTGGATAGCCCCAAATATATGTATTTCCATGACAAATGATTCAGTAAGTGCTTAGTCAAATCCACAATTGTCCTTTACATTTTTAGTACTTGCTGTGAAGAATACCAGGGAAGGTGAACTTGCCCTGAACCTTCAGGAATTATGATCTAGTTTGACAGCTATTCAACTGCTTTCCTTGCACTCGAAAGAACATTTTTTCTTCTTTTTCTTCTTCTTTTTTTTTCTTTTTTACTGACAAAGAAACTGAGACTCAGAACTGCACACAGTCACATGAGTGAATCAGTGGTGTAGCTTGGCTTGTTCTGGCCCCAGTGTTCTGTGACTTCCTCAGATCTATTCTCATTTGAACACTGAAGTCTTCTTCTGAGTAAAACAGCATAGAGAGGGTTAAGGATGGTCAATAAATTGGTGTGTGACATTTACATAAAATGCTCTAAGAGTTCAAACTATGTTTAGTTATTAGAGAAACATCGAGAAAAAAATTTAGCCATACAACTCTGGAAAATGAAAAGGCCGGGTTTACAACATAGTGGCCTAAGGCCCAGTGTGACCCATAATAATCTGTATACACCACAAGGTTTCACATAGGCACTGGTTGTAGAGAGGATGGCCTGAAGTGATATGATCAAAGGTGGGAGAATGGCGTAAAGAGAGTAAGGATACATAATCTGTGAAAGCAACATTAGGGTGTCTAGAAATGCCTAGATACTGCTTTTCATTATTCTGAGCTTTCATATTTGTTATGAAACTCCAAACTTCCTCGTCTTGATTCTCAGGGCAGGAGGAATATTTTTAAAAACCAATGAAACAACAACAAAAAAACCCAGAAGGCACGATCAGCCTGATGTGTGTGATAGAGTATCCTAAATGGAACGCTCAGAAAACTCAGCAGGCTCGACCCTGTCTATTAAGTATTAGAATCAATGATCACCAGAAATGAGCTGGCAGCTCTTCATGATAGGGAAAGATTTTCATGATCCTAGACTTTCCAAATGAAGTCTGAATTCCAGACAATTAGGCTTCTAATCACTAAATGAAGCAGCATTAACAATCCACTGACATTTCAACCTAAAGGCCAGAGAGTACAAACAGAGGGTATTGGACTTGTTGCTTGTCTTTTCCTTCTCTTTATATGTAAGGTTATTGAAACTGACACACTAGGCCATAGGTAGACCTGCTCTTAGGAGGATTTTGGTATGGTAATGAGTAGAAACCATTTCCAATTGCCCTATTAGAAAAATAGATAAAAATGCACCTGTTTTTAGGATAAAGCTTCTTCACTTTATATTGTTTTCTCTCCAGTCTAACTACAGACTAGTTCCTGAATGGAGAGAACAGATGGATGGATGGATGGATGGATGGATGGATGGATGGATGGATGAATGGATGTCAAATATCTGCCCAAAAAATGAATGGACCAAAATAACATTGCTCAGTAAATAAATGGTAATTTCCTGTTTGTTGGTTTACAATCTTCTGTCTCTAAATCTTTGTAACTAGAACTTAACAAGTCAAAATATTGGGTTTATTTTCTTCTTGCAGAGAAGGAAAATGTAAGAAAAGGAAGAGAAAGGGAAAAGAAGAAAGAAATGTAAGAAGTGTATCATAAAAGTATAGGCACATTTAATAGCCACATATTAAGGATACCATGCGCCTTTTGTTCCTTAGGTCTTGACTTGTCTCACTCAATGTGATTTGCTCTAGATTCATCCACTTCCCTACAAATGCCATTATTTTATCTTGTCTGTTGGCCATTTTATATATATATATATATATATATATATATATATATATATATATGCCACATTTTCTGTATCCATTCATCTGCAGTAGGCCATCTGGATTGTTTCCATCGCCTGGCTTTTGTAAATAGTGCAGAGATAAACATGGCTGAGCAGGTGTCCTTATCATATTTTGGGTTATGATGTTCAGGGTAGGTGCCCAGAAGTGGTATGGCGGGATTGTAGGGAACAGTACAAGAGCGAGGACTCAAAAGTTGCATATCCAATGCTATAGACATAGTATTGGAAATATAAACACAACTACATAGTCATAAAACCTTATGATTCTATAGACATAATGTTTCATTACATAGATTATTATGTATCTATGACATATAAACCCTCAGCTAATTTTGATTATGTTCTAAAATCTAAGTGCCAGTGATTGTACATAGAGATTCCCTTCTTGAATACCTGTTTGTTAATCATGTCATTTGAAATGTGATGTAAAAATCAATGTTAATAAATTCTTTAATTAAAAAAATGAACACCAGAAAAATATATGCACATTGGGTCATCATTTACCTAATCATTTAATATCCTGTCAATTTTAAGAACAGTTTTTACGTCTATTATCTGGATAAAGAGAATAGTGAAAAATATCATTTTGTCCACAGAGGAAATAGTAAGAGACACTCATATAAAAGACATTCAATGGTTGGAATGCAGGCCTTTCTTTCAGTATGAAACAAAGACGCACAAGTATGAAAATGTAGAATTCTTATAAAATCTATTGCTCCATTAATGGGTAAGTCTTATGAAAATTTAATTGGCCATGAATCCATTGACTTAGCTACTCTGAAGAATAAATGTTTCAGTGTTCATGAGGATAACCAGAGAAATGCTGTGGATAAGTTTTAGCTCTGTATCTAAATCTATACAGGCATTGTCAGATTGGGGAAGGAGGTTGAGGGAAAGATTATAGATCAAATATTTGTGTAAATAAAATATAAATGTACGAAATAACAAGAGTGAAAAAATACAGATGGAGCCCGGTGTCCAGTGGCTCACACCTGGAATCCTAGCTGAAATCTGAGGACCATGATTCAAAGCCAGCCCAGGAAGAGAAGTCAATGAGACTCTTCCCTCCAACTAACCACAGAAGAAGCCAGCAGTGGCACTGTGGCTCAAGTGGTAGAGTGCTAGACTTGAATAAAAGGATGCTCAGGAACAGTGCCCAAACCCAGAGTTCAAGCCCTAAAAACAGGAAAAAGAGTGGATAGGTAGATAGATAGATAGATAGATAGATAGATAGATAGATAGAAAAAATCCTCTAATTGGAATCTTTTGTTTTTAGTTGTAGTAAACATATAACAGAGATTGGGAAGGGTGCCAAACTTTTGCAATACATACCTAGTTAGTGTCTTAGTAACTCTCAACTATAGCTCATTACTAAGGTATCTTATGTATCCAAACCAGATGGTGTAAGATTAGTTACCTCAGATAACCATCCCACATGTCCATGGAATATTGTGTAAAAAGCTAACTGAGAATGTTAGATAACAACCCAAGAAAATGAATGTCCCCAAAGGTAAGCAAAACTCTAGGAGAACATGTAGTAGTGTGTAAATTTTAAATGTTCAAACGTCCTTAAGAAATAAAAATTCATTTAAATAATTAAAATAAATGAGTTGTTTAAAAAAATGCTTTGGATTAACATTCTGTACTTCAGAACTGGTATGACTTGTTTATGCCTATCTCTGCAGCTCCCAAGGTGTAAAATTAAGAACTGTGCTAAATGACATTTACATTTTGCTTTTATCTCTAAAATCTTAGCTATGTAGTCTAACTCTCATAAGCATCTGTAATTGGTTATCTCCACTATGTCTGGGACAAATGAACGGACAATAGGCCACTAGCAATTGAAAAGCAATTCCAAGACTTTCATAACTCTGAAGGACCATGGAAACTCTATGGACCTTAGAAATTCTGCTTCTTAGAGATTACCTGGGGATGGTCTGTGGCTTTTAACAATGATAATTCTTCTTTACATTGGGTTCTGACAGCAGACAGGTTACTTAGCCTTCTCTGCTATTTTTCAGTTTTTATGTCTTCAGGGAAAACAACTGACCAAATTAGTCTTTCTACATATTCTTAAAAATTCATGACAAAACTAAGCTGCAGAGCTGCTCGATTTCTTATTCATAGCTTGTTATTTTAAAAGATCTTGCATTTTTCAGAGACATTATAAAGTGTTTACCTTCTTGGAGAGGGAAGGAATTTAGCCCACCCATACCTAGCAGACTGGGTTGTCATAGACCATAATAAATTTTCCTTTCTCACTTTGCCACTTTGTGTAGACCATCTCCAAAGGTACTTTCTGTTCTATGACAAAAAAAAAATGTCTCAAACACAAAACCCCTAGAAGGGCTGTTGTAGTAAAGAGGGCTTTTAATAATGTTGTGACACTTTTTGGATGAATGCTTTGGTAGAATAAACAAAAAATGCTCAGGAAAGAATACAGGAGGCTTTAGCTATTTGTATGAAAACTGCCTGTATCTATTTTCTACTAATAAAATTATATGTAATATAAGGAAGGTCATATACTTAATATATTTTCTCTAACATATTTTATTTCCAATTTGGGAAGGAAGGGTGAAAAATGCACATATAAATATTGATATGGAGAATAGCTTCTCTAAAAAATGGCTGGAAAGAAAAAGATACACTAGGGGCCGGGAGTTTGGCCTAGTGGTTAAAGTGCTTGCCTAGCATGCATGAAGACCCAGGTTCGATTCCTCGGTACCACATACATAGAAAAAAGCCGAAAGTGTTCTGAGGCTCAAATGGTAGAGCTCTAGCCTTGAGAAAGTCCAAGGACAGTGCTCAGGCCCTGAGCTCAAGCCCAGGACTGGCAAAAAAAAAAAGAAAAAGATACACTAAATAAATGGACACTGACATGAATAGAAATATTCAAATATGATCACCAAGTAAAAGAATTTCCTTCTTTGGATATGTTTTAAATTAGCACGTCCAAATTTATTTAGATATCTTCTTTCCCAAAACCTGGCAGAACTATTTGACCTCTAGCACTTAATTCTAATATTTGACTGTATGATTGCAAATTGTTGCTATCTCATTTGAATTCTGGGCCTGGGTATTGTCCTTGAGCTCTTCAGCTCAAGGCTCCCATCCTACTCCTTGAACCACAGCACCACTCCTGATTTTCTAGTGGTTAATTGGAGATAACAGTCTCACAGTCTTTAGTGCCCAGATCTCAGCCTCCTGAGTAGTTAGGCTTACAGGCGTGAGCCCCAGCACCCAGCTTCATTGGCTTTCTTTGTAAAGATTTGTAGATAGAACGTTGGAATAGAGATTGAAATACCATCTTCCATAATGAAAGCCACGGCAGTATTTCTGATGTGTAAGCACACAGCAGCATCATTAGAGCAAGCTCATGCCCTAGCAGTTTGCTTTCCTCATGCCTAATGTGATAAATGGTAATGAGTATCTGCTAATATCCAGTGTAATGGAACCTATTTGTAGTAATTACAACCCAGAAGAATTTGGAGTTTTGGGGTGTTGGGATTGAAGGGAAATAATTTCGACTCTTGCATCATAATCACTCTTACACATATCCACACACACGTACAATGTACACAACACACACCTTAAACCTCACAGAGTAATCAATCAATAGCAGTGTAAAACTGTCCATAGCTATATTTAATGGTGAGTACCTTGGAATGCCTTACTGGCTTTCCCTTACCCAGAGCAATTCTCTTCTAGCCAAGTCTAGAGGTAGCCTGAGGCAGGTGCTTCTCCTTATAGGTTGATGTTGTCTGGCCCGATGTGCATGTGTTGTACTTCATGCCTGGATGCCAGCACTAGTGGTGTGGCTTAATTCACATGCACTGTTAACCAACATGGCCTCCTGCCATCCAAATATCCCCTTCACTCTTTGCATTACCTTAGAAAACACTGTGGCTTAATATCGCCAAATAGGTTCAGTAATGGTGAACAAGGCATGATGAGAGCCAGATGCCTTGAGAGTGGAGTGATTATCTTGGATGAAATTAGCTGACAACAGGTATCAGCACCTGCTGCATGGTTAAAGGCTGTCTACATGACTGCTTTTCATTATCATCTTGAAACAGGTCATTTGATGCTCAAGTCAATGGAAACAAGGTCTTTGACCTTCATTTGCCTTTCAAAACAGGTGAGCAAAATATAGGCCCAGAAGGCATAGCACAACCCACTTGGCTTATGCACTCAGAAAAAGAGGCCATCAGGAATATTTGGAATTAACATGACGAAGCCTCATATTTTGCAAAAAATTATTCCAAACACAAATGTTTAGCTTGTGACCTGGGTACCACCCCTAAAATACAGTGTTCTGAAACAGACATCCCTAATGGCCTTTCACTTTCCATTGCAGTTACTAGGGTCAGTTTTCTTTTGCTAGGACACCATCAGGAAATCCACTGAAAAATAAGACCTGAGTTTGTTTTTTTCTCAAGGCACCAGCCCACCGTTGTATGAGGCCTGTGATCACACAAAACATCACAGTAAGCATTGCATAGCAGAGGAGACTGCTAACCCCATAGTGGCTGGGAAGAACAAAAAGAGAGGAAACATTCAATCTTATAAAAAGGTGACCCCAGGAAGTGACACCGTGGCTCAAGGGTAGGGTGGTAGCCTTGAGCTGAAGAGCTCAGGGACAATATGCAGGCCCAGAGTTCAAGCCCCATGACTCACACATACACACACACACACACACACACAAGATACAACTCCAATGACCTAACTTCCTCTCACCAGCTCCCAGTTCCTGAAAGGTGGTGGCTCTGTGCAGGCTGATACAACCGGCTCAGCTGTCTATGTGTTATATCCTATGCCTGGCTGCCAGAGCACTAAAAATATGGCATAAGTCACACTCCCTTCTGACCAAATATCCCTTTTACTGTCTCTCAATAGCTCCACAGGATGAGAGTTGACCTCTTAACAATTTGGTGGGAAGTTATTATGCAAAGTTGTTTTAATTTTACTTGTGATCAAAGTACTCTGAAAATAAGTATTTTATTGTGGTGACTCATTGTCCATCAATATATTATTTATTGAAGGACTAAAAATCTAGTCTCTGCTTACCCATCTGTTCGATCTTCCTGAAAACATCACCTTACCTTGGTTTGCATTTGTCAGAGCCAGCTCAGTATCTCCATCTTCTCCAGATCTTTCTTATCACTTACTATACATTCCCTTAGCACATTCCTGTTTGAAAATTTCATCTATTGCTCTACTGTGACCCAATCTGTGGTTTACAGAAAAACTAACATCAAGACAGACCCTCAAAACAATCACCAATCTATAAGTTCATTTAAAAAAATTCCACAGATTTATAGGTACTAAAATCCTTTTTTTTTTTGCCAGTCTTGTCTTGAACTCAGGCCCTGAGCACTTTCCTTGGGCTTTCTCCAGGCTAGCCTACCCACGTTAGCCACAGCACCACTTCTGGCTTTTCATATGTGTGTGGTACAGAGAAAGCAAAACCCTGGTCTTTGTGAATGCTAGATAAGCACTCTACCTCTGGGCCAAACTCCTGGACACTAGAACCATTTTTGTGTGCTAAAACCTATTGGTTCCAAGACATGTGAAAGGGTATCAATGTATGTGAATTAATGCACCTTCTATCTGGCAAATATCATGTAACCCTTTTACTAATTACAATAAAAAAATTAAAAAAAAAGAAAAAAAGACACAAACATAAAAAAATAAAACCTATTGGTTCATTTTTTAAAAATCCCATAGCTTTTTATGTACTAATTCATTCTGATCACACAGTGTATGTAATTGTACATATGTATGCTTTTCTGGGGAGTGAAACTCTTTTGAGGTCGGTTTCTTGTTCATTGAGAACTGCCAGCCTGAAAGCCTACTCTTCTCAGTCATGCTCTTGCAACAAGTTTCCTGTAAAATCATTCCTGCAATGGCTGTGGACAGGATCTTCCCCACATTACACTGAATTTTCTTTTTTTTACTTTTTTATTGTGATTAATAGAAGGTTTACATTATATTCACCTGATAAAAGGTGCATTACTCTTTTTCATGACATGGTCCCCATTTCCCTCCCACCCTCTCCCGCTTATCTTGATTTCCCCCTTCCCTATCCAATTTCAAATAACCAATTAAGCACATATAAAATATATCAGATAACAAGGTGAAATATTGTAACAATATGAGATAACCAAGGGATGGCAAAAGAGATGAGAGATAACATAGTACATTAAGAACAACAGTCATTCATTCTATGGCTTTTGTTTCCTTATCCCCAAGGTCCTTATATTTAGTGTCATACTATTTGGCCTAATGTCTCTGGGTTTTGTTCTATTGTAAATCTCTGCTAGGAGAGCCCAAGGTTTCTACTGATTATGACAAATGAGGGGCCTATGTTCCTTTGAGTCTGGCTTTCTTCACTTAATATGATCTTTTCTAAGTCTTTCCATTTCCTTACAATTGGGGCGATGTCGTTCTTTCTGACTGCAGCATAGAATTCCATTGTACATAAATACCACATCTTGTTGATTCACTCATCAACTGAGGGACATCTGGGTTGGTTCTATATCTTTGCTATGGTAAATAGTGCTGCAATGAACATCACACAGCTAGTAAATTAATTAGGAAGCCTACAGAATGGAAGAAGATCTTCACTAACCATACAATGGACAAAGGCCTCATATCTAAAATATATAAACAGCTAAAAAAATTGAATCACTCCAAAACTAATCTCCAAAGTATCAACCATCCCATTAAAAGATGGGCCAAAGACTTAAAGAGAGTCTTCTCTGAAGAAATAAAAATTGCCTATATACACATGAAGAAATGCTCGACATCTCTGGTCATAAAAGAAATGCAAATCAAAACAACTCTAAGATTCCACCTCACTCCAGTTAGAATGGCCAGAGTCAAGAAAACTAATAACAACAGATGCTGGAGGGGATGTGGCCAGGAGGGATCACTACTACACTGTTGGTGGGAGTGCAAGCTCATTCAACCTCTATGGATAGCAGTATGGCAGTTCCTCAAAAGACTAAACATAGAGCTCCCCTATAACCCAGCAATTCCACTACTTGGCATTTACCCAATTGTCCAGAAACAAGGGCATACACTGAATTTTCTTTCCTTGCCCCTTTCCTACCTGTTTACAAATTTATTTTCTTCCCCTTATTTCTAAAATCAGGTTTCCATTTCCTTCCTCAGTTTGGTAAACTAGATATCTATATTTTATCCTAAAGCCTAGTTCTTTTCTAAAAGTATGCCTGGTGTACTGGTCCTAAAACACACACACTGCTTGATTCTTTGACTATGATCTGCCAGAGGGTGGAAGCCAGTGTCACTTTATTCTCTTTCCACTGCTTGAGTATACCGCACAATGGCGTACCAAAGACCCTTGATCAATAAATTTTCACAAGCTGTATCGTCAATTAGGTACAGCTTCTTTAGGAACTGTGTTAGCTCTTTTGGCCTCCAGCATTTGGTAAATAATTCTTCTAAAGCATGAAATTTGTCCTGTCAACTTGAAAGAATGAATATCTGCCCCAAGCACATCTAATTTATTCAGGCAATGTTCAACTTCCCCCAACAGATTCAGCTCCTTTTGTTGCCATATAGTTTTGTCTTATTTTGGCATGACTGGAATTTCCCAAACCTGGACTGAAGGACTGACACTCCTGCCTCCATTATCGCAAGTTTATGTGAGATGGCAAGCAAAGCCCAGGGAATGTGCAGGCAGGGCAATTCAGCCTGAACATGGCCACCAATATTTCACTGTAAGCCTAAGGGAAAGCCCCCCACCTCTCTCGGCCTAATAGCCTTTCCAATAACCCCTGTCTCTTGCTCAGACCCCATAACTCCAATCCACTTCCTTGCACAGCCTCGATGAACACTGGAAGGTTTATTGCCCCTTGCTGTGCCTCAATAAATTAGTCCTATTCTGTTGAAAACTGAATTGGGCCTGTTCTCCTCCATTTTCCTAATGTACAAATTTATATTTCCCAATCCTGAACAAATTGAAATTCCAGGATGGTGTGATTTTTCTTAATTTTGGAAGTAGATTTTTTTCCCATTCCTCTTTCTACTTCACCATACAGGTAGGAATTGTGAAGGAACTGGGGATAAAGGTCACTGTCAGTTCATGTTGGTTAGTAGTAACATATAATACTCTTACTGATTTCTATCTGGTTATTACGAGGCACCTGTTGTCATTTTGTAGAGATGGCCCCATGAAAAATGGGAGTTTATAATCCTAAAGAAAAGTGACCTAACTGTGTCTCTAACTTTGGCCTCTGGAAGAACAAAAGTGGATTTAAGAGTTTAAGTGTACATATAATTGGGGGAAACAGAAGTAAGAGAGAAGAAGAGGTGGGGAGAATCACCCCAATAATGATAACAGGCATATAAGCAGGTAGGATGGGAAATGCAAGAGTATGTATGTATGTCTTTGCTCAATTGTCTACTAGCTGTGGGAACCAAGACATTTAAAATTTTCCTAAATTAAACAGTCTTACCTGGGCCGGGAGTTTGGTCTAGTGGTAGAGTACTTGCCTAGCATGCACGAAGACCCGGGTTTGATTCCTCAATACCACATACATAGAAAAAAATTGGAAATGGTGCTGTGATTCAAGTGGTAGAGCTCTGGCCTTGAGAAGGCCCAAGGGCAGTGCTCAGGTCCTGAGTTCAAGCCCCAGGACTGGAAAAAAAATTCTTACCTGACATAAGGATACTCAGGTCTGTTGATAACCCCATTACTACCGGGCCAATTATGTATTTCACAAGGTGAGGCTGAGCTGAGATCCAGACTGCCCTGTGCTCTCAGCACATATAGTGAAGCACAGGGACACTTTTACCTAGAGAAGCATACAACTTCTCCTAATGGTCACATGGGATCATGTAAACTACCAGAAAAGTGGCCTTACATAAGGTCTTCTGAAAACTAAAAGCTATGTTCTATAAAACCATGGACAACATGTGACATTTCCTAGATGTTTTCTCTTTTTACCATTTCCCTAGCTCTTGTTTATCCTCTTTCTCTCTCTGTAGAGTACATTCTAAGTATCTACACCCAAGTCTCTGACTCTTCCCAGGTTCACTTCTTCCCAACTCTACTTTCCAGAAGATAACCCTCTCTTCTCAGTTTCAATATAAAAAAAAAATCTTTGGAAAGTTGTCCTATAGGTCTGACCAGAATCACTGGACCAAAATAATGGGCCATTCTTCTGATCTTCATTGTAATGGAGAAAATAGCAAGGAGGAGTACAATACCCGGAGGTACAGAAGATGAGTGGCTCAGCAAAGATAAAATCAAATATTCTACCACAATCCTACAAATACTGAGAACTTGCTGTTCACACAGATGGATGGAAATTGCAATATACACAGAGACAGAAAAGACAAATGTTTAGTTGTGAATTTAGAAGATACAATGATTTGAGAACCATTACAGCCAATGGACTCAGCAAATATTTGAAATAAAAATGGCAAATATAGTTATGTTTCCTTTGATGGAAGTCATTTTTCCTCTTATATCCAAGTTTCTTCATTTAGAAAATGTCTTTGTTTGGCAGTCCCAAAACTTGAATTCAGGGCCTGAGCACTGTCCTTGGGCTTTCTCAAGGCCAGCAATCTATCACTTGAGCCATAGCACCGTTTCTGTTTTTTTCTGTGTATATGGTGCCAAGGAATGGAACTTAGGGCTTTGTGCATGCTAGACAAGCACTCTTCCAACTAGGCCACACTCCTGGCCCCAAATGGGATGTCTTAATAACCAACCACTATAAAGTTCCCTTTTTTATTTTATTTTTTATTGTCAGGGTAATATATAGAGAGGTTATAGTGACATTCATCAGGTAGTAGGTGCATTACTCCTCACACACTGGTAGCCCAACTCATGTTTTTGTCCACATTTCCCTCTCGCACCCTCTCCCAATCATCTTGTTTTACCCCCTTCCCTTTCCTATTTCAAATAAATAAATAAATGCATATACAACCCTGAAAATTTAGATTTTGAAATGAGCCTGAAGACATGATCAGGAAGCATGGGAGGATAATTACCTGGAAGAACAGAGAATTTCCCTCCCATGGAGCCTGAGAAGGACCATCATTGGACAGGTATACACTAGCTAAGCTGGAGAAAATGCATAATACTAACTGTGAATTGTTCAAACTTACTGTACTTCTTCCAGCACTGTCGGTTTTTTTGTTTATATCACACAAAATGAAAAAATAATGCTGACATAGTATAAGTATTTGGGAGTAGCAGAAGTTACCTGAAAACATTCGAGATAATTACTAATTGCATTCATCTGCTAATTAGCTCGTTCTTTGTCACTGACTCTAACACCAGATTGCATTTCCCACTGGGAAATCGAAGTAAAACAAAACAGAAACCATGTAGAAAATAGCATGCTAGGTGCTATGAGACTATATGAAACAAAATATATGAGAAACACTGATATTATGCTAAGATTTGGAGATAGGTGCCCAGTGAGGAATGGGAACATAGCTATTGTATTATAGTAGCAGTTGCTACTTTGCTGTTTAATCAAGGTTCTTAGTAATTGATGACAGAGACACATGGCATTAACAGCTCATTACACATTCCTTAGTATCTGAATGGAGACTGAACAGGGCAACTAGAGAAGGAATGTGATAGCCTGAGAGGATCGAATGATCAGGATCCAGGAAGCTAGGCTTTTAACCAATGTTTTAAATAGGGTTGTACTGCAATAGCAAGTGTGTGTTTAAAGGCACAGTAGGGTATTGATCAAACTGCTCCAGGATAGAACTCCAAGAACTGGAAATGAGGGTTTTTTTTCTTTTTCTGTTGTACTGTTTGTAGTTATTTCTTTTTCCTTTCCTTTTTCCCCTTTGGTTTAGTCCCTGATGTCACTGTTCTGGTTTTTTTTTTTTTAATTTCTGTACTCTTTGTCTTATATACGTTTTTCTGATTTGAGCAAGGGAGGAGGGGATTCAGAAATGATGAGACAAAGAGCGTGAACCAATTCAACAGCGATACTTCCTAGACACTATATTGGAAATGAACTTTACAACTTGGGGGGAGAAAAGGAGAGTGGATCTCCCGACCCGCGGGTTCAGCTATTCGTGCGGCTCGAAGAGGCACCTCCTGAAAGAAGAAAACCAATGGGGGAAAGAGAGGAAGGAGACCAGGCGCATAAAGAAAGACAGAGACAATCTGAGTCGCGTCAAGGCCTCATTTATTAAAAGTAAAGCAGGGTTTATATACCCTGAGTGTAAGGAAGGGAGTATAGAGGGGGGGGGGGGATGGAGAGTTTCTGTGATAACAAGAAGGAGAAGTCTCAAGGTTAGGGGTGGGTCAGGCTGTTCTTTTGGCCGTTGTGCTAACCCAAGCAACCACCTGCGGTTATTCCGAGAAATATTTTGTGCAGATGACTCAACCAGATGCGATTTGCTCAAGGCTAGAGGGTCTTTGTTTTGTTCCATTTAACTCCTTGGTCTCTGACAATTCCCCCTTTCCTTTAAAGAACAAGGTCTTTATAGGTGGAGAGAACACCCTGTCTTAGGCTATATGGAGGGACCCTTACTCCTGGCAACATGCCTTGTTGAGCCGGCCTCGACGGCCTCTGTATGTTGTGCCACCCAGGGTAAGCTCCATAATAATCCCGTCATTGGATGCTCTCTAGCCGCTTGGGGTTTATCAGTCAAGAAGTGTATGAAACTGGAGCCCTCTTTCGGGAGTGCTTGTTTCGGACCCTACAGGGTCATCCTGAGCCTCTAAGCGATGATAATGCACCGAGATTGAGTTTTTGGAAAAGGCAGAATCAATTTGATTTTTTATAAATTGTGTAAGGCGCTGAAAAGCCCAAGGGCCAAAAGAAATTAGGAGGAGAAGTCCCACAAGGGGGCCCAAGAGGGAGGGTAAAAGAGTTGATAGCCAGGGAGATGTGGAGAACCAATTTTGATACCAAGATTCTTGTTTTTCCCTTTCTCTTTTTCGCTTTTCTAGGCTAGCTGTAATTTTTTCTAAGCTATCCTTAACAAGTCCTGTTCTATCTACATATACGCAGCATTTTTCCTTTAAAGCCGTGCATAAGCCTCCTTGCTGTAGAAAAAGTAAGTCTAATCCTCGTCGATTTTGGAGGACAACTTCTGCCAGAGAGCTCACTGTCAATAGTATCATGCGGAGTGATGACAGGGAAGGCCTCATCATCATGGTTGTTGACCTGTAAAAGAAAAATATTTTTGTTCTCAGGCGCCACCCTGGAATTAATTATATGGCTTTATTGTTTATTATATGGTTTTATTAATCTTTCAGGCAACCATCTAGCTCCCCCTTCTTTAGAATTATAAATGCAAGCTGATCCTTTTCCCCAGATAATGACTGGGTCAGGGCCGTTCCATTTTCCCATCAGTGGGTCTTTCCATAGGGCCTGGGCGTAGTCTGTTTGTGTGGTGGGATGCCAAAGGCGTTCTGCAGCAGATTTGCCATTAGCGTCAAGGGTTAAAAAGTTTAAAACAAAGAGAGCATGTAATAGCAAAGTCTTATAGTTTCCTTTAAGGGAATATAATGTTTCTTGTGAGGCAAGTTTAATGAGGGTGTTTTTTAAAGTCTGATGAGCCCTTTCCACTATTCCTTGTCCTTGGGGGTTGTAGGGGATTCCAGTAATATGTTTTATGCTCATTTGGGAGCAAAATTGTTTGAACTTTTGACTGGTATATCCGGGCCCATTGTCCGTCTTTATAGTTTGGGGTTGTCCCATGACAGAAAAAACATATAGGAGATGGTTTATAACATCTTTTGTGGCCTCCCCTAAATGAGCAGAGGCACAAATAAATCCACTAAAGGTATCAATGGTAACATGTACATATTTTAACCTTCCAAAGGAGGGGACATGAGTAACATCCATCTGCCAAAGTTGTCCAGGTATGAGCCCTCTAGGGTTTACACCTACATGGGGTTCAGGGAGCAGGGTTAGGCAATTTCTGCAGTTTTTAACAATTTGCCTTGCCTGTTCTCTAGTAATTTTAAATTTTAAGCGCAGGGTATGAGCATTAAGGTGGTGAACAGCATGGGCCTCTTGTGCAAGGGTCACCGGATCAACTGTTTGAGATAAGGTAACTATTTGGGTTGCCAAGTCAGCTAATTCATTGCCCCGGGTTAGTGGCCCAGGTAGGCCAGAATGAGCACGAATATGTCCTACAAAGAAAGGGTACGAACGTTGTCTAATAAGTTTTTGCAATTCAAAAAATAATTGAAAAGTAGGTGTAGTAGGCTGAATAACCGGAACCATTTCTAAAACTTGTAAAGCTCTAACAACATAATGGCTATCCGAAAACAGATTAAAAGGGTGGGTCTTTAATAACCGAAAAACACAAAGCGCAGCAAATAGTTCTACTAACTGAGCAGATTTAAAGGAAGTATTTACAAAGTGGGAAACATTATTAATAACATATGAAGCTTTTCCATTTTTTGAACCATCAATAAAGATGCTCAAAGTATTGGGGATGGGCTTTATCAAGGTATTTTTTAGGAAAACGAAAGGAGTGATATTAAGGAATTGAATAAGTCTGTCGCTGGGCATGTGAGTATGAAAGCTACCCTGGAACCCAGTGCATAGACCAGCCCAATCATCTTGTCTTTGTTGTAACCAATTAATTTGTTCCTTAGAGTAAGGGGTGATTATGATATCGGGATCCTTGCCAAAATATCTGACAGAAGTCTTGAGCCCCAGAAAAATAAGTTGGGAGACCAAAGAGGGGTAGGAGGGGAGTACCTTGGACTGAGAGGCGGAGGCATGAATCCATAACAGGGGCACGGTTTTTTGCCACAATAAACCGGTGGGTGTAAATTCTGTGGCAAAAATGATTAAATAAAGGGTCAAGGAGGGGTTGAAGTAACCTATATTTTGTTGGGTAATAGTTGCTTTTAATTTTATTAAGGCCTTTTTAGCCTCTGGAGTAATTTTTCTTGGGGACGTGGGATCAGAATTTCCCTGCAAAATATTAAACAAGGGTTTTAATTTTCCTGTTGTTAATTTAAGATAAGGGCGTAGCCAATTAATGTCCCCTAGAAGTTTTTGAAAATCATTTAGGCAAACTAATTTATCCCTTTTGATTTTAATTTTTTGCGAATAAATTAAGTTGGGTTCTAATTGAAATCCTAAAAATAAAAAGGGATAGCAGGTTTGAATTTTTTCTGGGGATATAAAAAATCCTCTGTCTTGTAAAGCAATAACTATTTTTTGAGTCACTTGATGGGCCTCCGATTCTTGTTTGGCGGCAATTAATAGATCATCCATATAATGTATAATATATATATGAGGGTATTGAACACGAATTGGGTCTATGGATTGAGCCACAAATTTTTGACAAAGAGTGGGAGAATTAGCCATACCCTGTGGCAACACTCGCCATTGAAAGCGGGGATTAGGGCCTTTATGGTTTATCATGGGTATGGAAAAGGCAAATCTTTTACAATCTCCAGGATCGAGGGGAATGGAGAAAAAACAGTCTTTTATATTTATTACAATTTTAAAATATTTTTTAGGGATAGCTGTGGGAGAGCCAGGATGTTAGAAACCAGACGATGAACATGTCCCTAGATAACCTGTAAGGCCTGGAAGGACTGGACTGAATTATGGTTAGTACTGTCAGCTAGTTTAGCTTTTTTAAGTTTTTTTTTAAATGACTCCTGGGGCTGCCTCTGATACCAGAGATAATATATGGCCTGGTGGTGGGGGGGGGCTAACAATTGCTATCAGACCTGGGCAGAATGCTGGGCAGACAGCATTCTTTGGTTTGGAGGGGCATACAGCATTCCCTCCCAGTTCTGCACCCAAGAAAACCCACACAATTAGAAAATATACATCCAAGTATAGCAACCCCTCACATCAGTGTATCAATTCTGACTCTATTTACATTACTTCAGTTTAACTGCATACCAACTTTACTCAAGATATACTCATACCATTGGCGACATACTCAAACCTTTTACGACTTACATGAACATTCCATGATTATTTTCCCTTTTGAGCAAACATTTAAGAGAATTCCTTTCAGATCCTTTTTTTATTCAGATAAACCATTTTAAAGGAGAGTCCTTGCAGTGAGCTTGAAGCTCGGCCTATAATAAGAAAAAACATTCCTGGCGGGGGAGGCCCGAACCTTCCAGAGTTTATAACAACTGCTCCTTCCTCTGGAGTTATAATTCTGGTGGTGGAGGAACAGAGGTCCAGTCCTGCGCTGCCTGCAGTGGCTCGGAACAAGTCTGAGTCAGCGATGTTTGCATCAGAGGCAGATTTGGGGCGGGAGGGGTCATTGGTTGTCGTGGTGGGTAGGTAGGGCCCCCTACTGGGGCCCGTAGCCCGTTTCCCGAGACCACAGATAAAGGCTGGCCATTTATATCGGTCTTGGACCGGCACTCTTTAGCCCAGTGACGGCCTCTTCTGCATTTAGGACAAAGGCCAGGGGGAAGGGGGAAGGGAATCGTCCCAGGAACATTGGGTTGTTTAATAGTTCCAGGGCATTCTCTAGCAAAATGTCCAATTTGTCCACATTTAAAACAGTTTTTAGGGCTAGATATTTGTCCTAGTTTTCCTGAAGGTGGAGTCTGGTTTTGGAGTATGGCTCCAATGGCCAAATTAATAGATTTAGACATTTTATGTTCAAAGGAATCCACATCATTGCAAATTTTAATCATACCATTTAAATCTAGGGTCTTTGTTTTGCCTCTTAAAGTAGCTTTACAGGCTGCATTAGCATTTTCTATGGCCAACTGTCTAACTATAATATCATCTGTATCTACCTCACCTAATATTCTTTCAGCTGCTTCTAACAGTCTGGCAACAAATTGAGAATATGGTTCATTATTGCCTTGTACTACCCTGGAAAGAGAGGTAGTAACCGCTCCTGCAGCAGGCACGGCTCTCCAGGCTGCCAGGGCAGCCTGAGCAGTCTGGGTTAATATTCCTGCAGGGAGTTTTTGTTGTTTTTCCTCCGAGGCAAATTTGCCCCTCCCTGAAATTTTATCAGAAGACCATGAAGCCATTTGTGTATGTTTTTTATTGGTAATAGCTTGATTTTCTGCCTTATCTATAAATTCAGCTTTCCAGGTTAGATATTGACTCCTGGTTAAAACAGACTGTACAATCTTGTGCCACTCAAGAGGCAATAAATGTCCCTCACCCCCGAGGCCCTCCAGTACTGTTAAAGTAAAAGGGGCATTAATTCCATAATTCTTAACAGCCGAATGTAATTCTTTAATTTGTTTAAACTTTAATCTCCTATATGTAATTTGAGAATCTCTCCTTGCCTCCTCCTGATCACCCCCTTCCTCCTCGGAGGCAGAGGAATCTAGGTTTTGTCCCTCCTCCTGCCTTCTGGTGGTGTCCGCCTCCTCCTCTCCTGCTTCTCCTTCCTCCCCCTCTTGTTCCCGAGGTTGAGTGTTAGAGCGAGTAATTACGGGGAAGGAGAAGGAAACAGTTTGCACCCCGGATCTGAGTCTACTATTACGGCTCTTTGAGGCCGAGGGTGTTTTAGCGGGCTTGTTACCCGAGGCATGGGGGGTAGTCATGGCTTCCCCAACAAGATCCATTTGTAAATTATGAATTTGCAAAGTGAGGTCCCTTAACTCTCTTTT
Source organism: Megascapheus bottae (assembly GCF_031878675.1). Lineage (NCBI taxonomy): Eukaryota > Metazoa > Chordata > Mammalia > Rodentia > Geomyidae > Megascapheus > Megascapheus bottae. The sequence goes on from NC_143515.1 coordinate 50,469,667, forward strand.
TAAATGAAGCACGTTTTTAAATTCTGTCACTTGTTTCAAGAGAGAGTCTTTGGATTTAAGGAGACCTTGCACCTCCGGAGGAACAGAAAATGATCTCACCATTTCCTGTGGTGGGGCTGACAGGAGAGAGGTGTCTGGATAGGGGGGAGGGGTGGGCCAGTGAAGGGCCCTTATCTCTGGAGTCTGTGTAGCTGCAGAAACTTGTGCTGCCTCCTCCTCTAGCTCCACCTCAGAGGGGGGGTTGAGCCTGCCATTATCAGGAGAAGTCATAGGAATAATAGGATAAATATTTTTATAAGGTTTTAGTGACATATTTTTCTTTTTAGTATAATTCCTGATGCTGTCTTCTAAAGGGGGTTGGACTTGTTTCTCTTTTTCGGGGATTAAAGGTGACGCCAAGCGGCGTCCTGAGGGCACAGGCTCATCAATCACAGAGGGAGTGCGTGAGCCAGGCCGAAGGCCAGTGACCATAGGTTTTTCATTGTCACTTTCGCTTTTGCGAGACGGGCAACGTGACTTCGTTAGGCAATCCTCTGTTAAAGCTAGTAAGCGAGCACTGTCACCTCCCTCCTCTGCTTCCTTTAAAATATCTCTAATAACCCCATAGAAGCTAAAGAAGGCCTCGGGGATTTCCTCTCCCTGACGGAGTAAATCATTGATATTTTTTCCTACCTTATTCCAGGTAAGGGGATGGATGTCTGGTCCGTGCAAGACCAACCACGGACACTTTTCTCCAACAAAACAAAAGAATTTTACCACATCTTTCTTTTTAACTCTTATTCCTCTCTCCCTAAGTGATCCTTTCATTTCTTTTATAAATAAAACCTCTTTTGATAACGCTTTGCCCATGGTTGATGGGACGGCAGAACTTACCTCAAGACTCTCCCACGGTGCACGAGCGATGCGGTGTGGGCGTCTCTACCTTAATATAATCGGGGTCCCCTGTTCTCCACGCCGTCCGGTAGGTCACCGTGCTTCGAGCCCCACGTTGGGCGCCACTTCTCCCGACCCGCGGGTTCAGCTATTCGTGCGGCTCGAAGAGGCACCTCCTGAAAGAAGAAAACCAATGGGGGAAAGAGAGGAAGGAGACCAGGCGCATAAAGAAAGACAGAGACAATCTGAGTCGCGTCAAGGCCTCATTTATTAAAAGTAAAGCAGGGTTTATATACCCTGAGTGTAAGGAAGGGAGTATAGAGGGGGGGGGGGGGATGGAGAGTTTCTGTGATAACAAGAAGGAGAAGTCTCAAGGTTAGGGGTGGGTCAGGCTGTTCTTTTGGCCGTTGTGCTAACCCAAGCAACCACCTGCGGTTATTCCGAGAAATATTTTGTGCAGATGACTCAACCAGATGCGATTTGCTCAAGGCTAGAGGGTCTTTGTTTTGTTCCATTTAACTCCTTGGTCTCTGACAAGTGGAAGTGGGAGAAAATGAGGCAGGGAGTGGCACTATTCAAAAAGAAATCTACTCATTCATTTACTTATGTAACTGTAAGCCCTTTGTATGTCCCCTTTACAATAACACTTAAATAAAAAAATAACATTGCAAACTGGCACAGTTCCATAACAGACACTACAGTGATCACATCCAGTAGAGATTGTCAAATTCAGATGGGGAAGAACCCATTATTTTCTGTCACATGACCAATAAGGAGGGATGAAACATGAAACCCAGGCACACAATGTCTTGCTTTTACAGAAAGATGGTACCCATGACAGATGTCTAAAACTCCTCTGTCATTTTAATTTTATGTCCCTTCAAAACATTAATTTCATGGTACTTGTACTTAGTACTTAGTAGTCATGCATTCTGCCCCTTGAATCACATCTTTATCAAATTTTGCAATATTTTATTTTTATTTTTTGCATAGCATCTTACTCTGTGTTTTTGCTGTTTGGTTCTTTGTATGACCAGTGCTGACCTTGAATTTGCCTTTCTATGTCTTTTACACAGATGAGATTACAGATAGACACACCCCACCATAACCACCAACCTCAGTTTTCCTGTTGAGATAGCATGGTGCAAACTAGTTTGCTCAAGTTGACCTTTGACTTAGACTTCTAAATGGGATTAAGGGGTCATGCGACCAAACCCACTTTATTCATTGAGGTTCACTAACTTTTTGCCAGTTTTGACTTCAAGCCCTGATCTTCCTAATACCTGTTTCCAGAGTAGCGGGGAGTACTGACCTGTGTGCTACTATGCCTAGCCCCAGATGTGGTCTTTTTTTTTTCTTGATTTGTGTTCTGTGTACTATTTTAATCATCTAGTTTCTTTCATTAAATTTATTTTATTCATTCATCAGATTGTCAGTCGAAGACACATGATTCATTTTAGGTATTGGAGGCCTCTCAAACTATTGTGCACATTGGTGCTGGAGAAGTCTCTGGTGGCCCATGCATTCATGGCCTCCTCTTCTAGTGGCTCAGAGGATAGAACAATAACATTGTGCTATTAGAGAATCCTTAAAGATTATTGGAAAAGCACAAGAGAGAGGAAGACAGAAGCAAGAAACTAGAGCAATCTGCACTTGTTAGTTAGGTTAAACCTCGGAATCGTTATTGAAGCCTAACGACCGAATAATATGCATTAAAGCCTATTACCAGGAGAGGGAAGCCCTGTAGAATCTATAAACACACAGTCTCGATATCACAGGTCATGGTGGCAAAGGACCCAGCTTGTCCCTCTGAGACCCTAAATAAGCTTCAGCTGCAGTCTTTGTTCCTTCATAACTAAATGTTTCTTCTCAATGTGGCTGGCAGTGCACATCAAAGGGCATAATTTATTTCCATAACCTGTCAGAGGAGCTTCCCTACCAGGAAATTGTTTGAAATTCCTTCCCGGGGCCCTCGAATTAGCCTGCTTTTATTCAGGAGCTGGCCTGCCACATGAGGTTCACTGTTGGCAAGGCTGATCTGAGGCTGTCCAAGTGCCCTCAGTGGTCTGAGCTCCGTCACCAGAATTATGCGAGGTCACGCATAGGCCTGTGGTACCCTTGCCATTCATTATTCCTTGTTCATGTGGGGATCCGCAACAGCTGGCCTTATGCCCATCTAAAGGTGCATGTGATGCTGAGTGACCCAAATATAATGCTTGGAGTCACTGAAACCAATTATACAGCCTTAGATAAATATGACCGACACAATGTGGAATTTGTAATTTTGAACTATGCATTTAGGAATGATTTTTGCCCCCTATCTAACCTACTTCCATGACTTCCTTGTACACTTCTCTTCCAAAACTGGTGTATTTCTTTTTTATCTATCCTATTTCATAATTTGTTCATGCAGTTCTATCCATCTTGAATTATTTTCTCTCCTATCTACCACCTTGATGAGTGTGTGTATGTGGGGGGCAGGGGTGGAATTTGTGTAAGCTGGAGCTGGGGCTGAAATTCAGTGCTTATTCTCTCAAGGCTGGGACTCTACCACTTAAGTCATGCCTCCAACTTCGAGATTTTTGCTGGTTAATTGGGAATAGATTTTCCTACCCAAGCTAGCTTCATATTTGATCTCCTCAGATCTCAGCATCTTATATAGCTAAGGTAATAGGGTTGAGCTCCCAGTCCTCAGCTTCATGACACAGTCTATTAGTCCTGGATCCAGCTAAGATTTCACAAGACTTTATTTCCTCCAAGAGTATATTCTATTTTAATTTGCAACACTGAGAGCTCTTTTTTATATTGTTCGCCAATTTGGATAGGTCTGGCCTTCTTTTCTCCTCTTTGTTATCCAAATTACTATTTTACTCTCCTAATAAAACCTGTTTTCACTAATCTGTATCATGTCCCTAGTAAGTTTAAAAAGGTTTTTTTTTAAGGAATGCATCTTATTTTTACCATATATAACCAAAATGTCAAGCTTAGATTGCAGGTCCCAACATCAACACAGATTGTTCGTAGATGTGCTTTTAAAATTTCACCTAATTTCTCATAATCTAAAGAAGAAATTTTGATCAAGCTAAACTTGGAAAACTATAAGTTGATATGCTTGAATTATTCTAACCATGTCCACATCTTGGTAAAATATTTTAATTATAAAATTTCAAGTAAGAGCATACTTTCTTTGCACTATGTATTGTGAAATAGTATTTGAAGGTTACATACATTCAGAGTTCTGGTTCTGGGAATGAATACCACTGACTTTCTCTTTCCCCCTTTTCTATATTTTTCCATGCACCAGGGGCCAGGGTATTTCACAGTGCAGGTATCGTCAGTGGTCAGCAATGAAACATAGCTCAATACTCAGTGATGGAAAACATGTGTCTCCTTTTGATGGAGCTTTGGAACAAGAGACTATGGCAATACTTATTTGTTTTTCATTCTCCATGCCATGCTCTGAGCTGGCCACAAACAGAGAAAAATCATAAAAATGGGTAATTTTTGGCTATACAACTGAAGAAATCAAAATAACAAGCTATAATGTAGAGAAAGTGACAGTCACAATGAAGTTCTTTCTGAAGTTAGCTTCTCTCAGAACTGCACTTCTGTATAACTTTGAGAAGTGAGCTGAGGCTAGAAAGAGCTCAGATTGAACATGAAGCAGTGTTCTCATGGGAAAAGTCTAACCAACACCATGAACATGTTTCTAATTGAACAGACCTTGAGACCACTAGTCATAGAAAGCAAACTAAGTACCGACTTTCTCCATAGGACCTGAGAATGAGCCTCTTAATGTAGTATTTAAAAATGTGCTAGCATATAAACAAACATGAATCTTTTATTTACATTAGAAAAGACCGTCAATGGAGAGCAACCTTGAAATGATGCCAGTATTAGTATTATTTACAAATTCATTGGCCCAGGCATCAATGATTCATGCATGTAATCCTAGAAACTCAGAATGCTGAGGTCTGAAGATCACAGTTCATAACCAACTTGAGCAGGAAAGTCCATAAGACTATCTCGAATTAACTACCAACTAGACAGCCAGCACTGGAGGTAAGTTTCAGAATTTAAGAGCACTAGTCTTAAGCATAAAAAGCTCAGGAACAGCACTCAGACCCTCAGTTCATTTTTTGAAAACTTAGACATATTTCATATACCATCAAAGTTACCATTTTAATGTCACTAGGGTGGTTTTAGTGCTCTCAAAGTTATGAGTCCATCACTACTATATTTCTAGAATATTTTTATACACTAACGAGAAACCACATACTGCTGGCAGTCATTCTTGTTCCTCACTTTCCCCAACACTAGCATAAATATTTTACCAGTTGATGAATGGGTCTTAAGAGATCATACAAGATATATATATATATGAAATAAAATGAGTAGTAGTAAAGGAGTAATAAGATTATATCAATCTATGATATAGATTTCTCTCCTTCTTTTGATACTATTAGATACTTTCAAGTAACCATGCAAGAGGATGCATTGATTCACAAGACTAATGAGAATTTTTCCAAGGTAAACGTAACCTGTAGCCACCACTATTCTGGAATAGTTGTTTTTATTTAAATTAAGGGCTTATTTGTTAGTGAGATGACTATTGCAGTTGGTAAGGGCATGTTCAACTTTTTAGTAAGTATCAGGCATTTATGACATGGCAATATATATCATTTTCCATAAACACTAGAATTGATGAAGGTTTCTGTTCCTCTATTCCCTTACCAACACTTGGTAAGTTGGTCTATTTAACTGTAACCATGCAACGAGTGGGGAGTAGCATTCCTCTATAGGTTAAGTTTGCATTACCTTAATGATGCTGAGAACCTTTTCAGTTTATTAGCAACCCATACATCTTCCTTGATAATGAATCTGTACAAATGGTTTGCCCATTTGTAATTGTGTTGCTTTGTTTATATCCTATGTTCATGTCCTTTACTAAGTGTGTCATTCAAAAGTTAAATCTGAGTGGAATGTGGTTAGTTAAGAGTTCTTGTTATAAACTTAAACATCTACAACATCGCAATAAAGGCAAGTACATGTGGAAAAGGATTTTAAATTAGCAGGCTTCAGTGACCTAGCTTATTTCTAAGTCTCACAGCAAGCATTTTCTGTAATGTTCTGTCCAACATCAGATTTGCTCAGCTACTTCCTGGCTTGGTAATCTCCTATAAATTACTTAAATTCTCTTTTATAAAATGTGCTAATACTGGTAGCTACCTCACAGTGTCTTAGTAGGAATTACGGGATTTTATGTACATAAAACACCCACAGTGAATGTTTCCTCGGTCTCTGGTGTTATTTAATAAGATCATTGTTACTTACTTACTCCCAGCTCTCAGCTTATCTGTGATAGGCATGATTGGCATGGTCAGCTATGAGAAAGAGGAGAACATGTCTGTAAGGTTTGAGTGAAAGACATAGTGAAAATAAGTGGAAATCTCTGACCAAAGAATTTACTAACAGAATGGCCAGTGAAGATTAGGGTAGTTGGGTTCTGGGGAAGGAACAAGGTATGTTTTAGTTTTCCTCCCAACTGGGAAATTTACTTAAATCCATCAATTCACTTATTTTGAACCTATTTATATGGCCCAGTCTCAGATTCTAGCTCAGGTAGTCTCACCCTGTGTTTGTCACCACTGCTGATTATCTATCTAGAAGCCTTGTCAGGCTACGGCAGGGGTTAGTGGGTTATAACAGTGTACTCAGTAGAACAACATACCAGAGCCTAGAATGTGCAAGGTCTTAAATTGGTCCCCAGAAAAGAATATTGAATTATAAAAGCCTTTAACCACAGAAACACACACACACACACACACACACACACACACACGCGCGCGCGCACGCGCACACACGAATTCTAATTTATTCATTTTTAAACCTGAAATTAATATAAATGATTTTCCTTTATGTATTTCCTTGATATATATAGTTATCCTAAATATGCCCATGATGAAAAGTGTAACTGAAGAGCTTCAAGGATGTTTTCATACATATTATCTCCTCTCATTTGTTTTGGATAGCAATAGTTCACTATAGAAGTTGTGAACACCAAGTTAAAATGAAAGGGCCATGTATCTGACTCTCTTCCTCCTCCTCCTCCTTCTCCTCTTCTTCTTCCTCCTCCTGCTCCTCCTTCTGTTCTTCCTCCTCCTGTTCTTCCTACTCCTCCTCCTCCTCCTCTTCCTCTTCCACATCTCAAGTTCTGTGAATGCATTAGTTGTTCTGAGGAGTTACACCATTTGAATTTTTTCTGGGCATATACCATATTCTGATCAACATATTTATGTATACATCTGAAGAGAGGAAGGGCAGGGGTAGAACATCATAATATTCACTGCCTAGCCAATGAAACTAGGAAAGGGATGGGATGGGTGGGATTGGAGAGATAGGGATAAATGATGGAAGTAATGATATGCATCAAAATGCATGGAACTCACAAACTGGCAAGCTGAATTGGGTCTCTTTTGTGAAACTACTTAAAGATAGTAAGATATAGTTTAACAAGACATGGCTATCATTTTCTGCACACATCAATGCAACTTTATATGTATTGTCTTCGTGAAAGACTCCATGGCATCTATATGGACATTTTAGATGTACACATGAAATGCCTGCTAGAAGTAAGCCATGAGTAATATTTTAAAGGAAATTATTCACTTGTTTAAAAATGATTATATTGAAGATGATGTAACATAAATATAATTGCCATAATTAGAAGGGTGAGCCAAACTCTGACTTTGCCTCAGAAAAGAAAATTTAATTTTCTTTACTATGGTATTTATAGATGCAAACGTTTTCTCGTGTACTATGTACTAAGTTTTCTATGGACTAATGGCTTTACAATGTAACAACTGCACAAGACTGCTCTGAACTGAACTCGATTTGCTCCTAATTCATCCAATGAAGTTTTAAACTTCAGTGTGACTGTATTTAAAGATGAGAGGGGCCAAGAAGAACCTAACTTACATTAAATAATATCATGAGTTACAGAGGTCTCTAAGGGAAAAGATAATAAATTTTCTCACAGTATCTCTACTTCCTTCTTTCCCCTTCCCTATCCCTCTCTCCTTCTCTCTACTATGTTGGTACAATAGGAATATGTTCATGTCCAAGCCAGAAAGAAAGACTCCACCTAGAACTGTTAGAAAATCAAATTATGTTGTCTAATAAGTCAACCAACCTATTGTATTTTGTTATCACAAGAATAGTCTAATAAGAATTTTAAAACATAGCATCTATTTCTCCAAATTCTGTAGAAATAAAAATCCACATACTTTCTGTTGTAGACAAATTTAGGGATATCAAGTAGATGGATAATGGATGAATAGCTAAATGAAAGAGGCCCTAGATTGATAGTTGATTCCACAATTCATTACAGACTTGCGGAGGAGCTCTACTGACTTTAATGCTTTCTGAATACTATGATGGCAAATATTAATTTATCTAAAATTATTGTAGAAGGTAAGAGACTAGAAATCCAGGTGCTTGAAGATTCATCAACAGCAGATACTTTTCAGAAAAGCCAATGGAAATTATATTCCATTTCTTCAATTTCTTCAATGATTTCTTCAATTTTCTAAGACCCAGAGTACAATTTCAAAGCTTTAAAAAATGATTATTAACTATCAGTAAGGAGTTCCTAACCTGAAACTCATTTTGGGTTTAGAAGTTTAATGAAAATAAGGAAAATTGCCAGGCAATGGTGGCTCACACTTGTAATCCCAGGTACTTAGGAGGCTCAAATCTGAGGATCAAGGGTCAAAGCTATTTGAGACAGGGACGTCTTTGTGACTCTCATTTCCAAGAAAGCTGAAAGTGGAACTATGACTCAAGTGATAGTATACTAGCCTTGAGCAAAAATGCTCAGGGTTATCACCCAGTCACTGAGTTCAAACCCCAGGACTAAAAGAACATTTTTATAAAGAAAAAATCAAATTAAAAGTAGTTATCCATTTGTGTACTACAGAGTCAAAAAGTAAGTAGCTAGATGAAAGAAAAAAGAAGAGACATAGCTGGGCTACACTGACCATACTTCAAAAAGCCAGGCAGGACAGAGGGTGAAATTTGATGCTATATCAACATATGGTTATTTCCCAGTAAGAAAATAATATGCCTATAGACCAAGAGGAAAGTAAATAAACACTAATTCTAGATATAATCATACTGGTAGTCTGTATTGAACAGTGTCATTGGAAAGCTTCATAAATGACCTAGTAAGATGAAGTATCCTCAAGGGTAAGAGAAAGTTACAATGGTTAAGTGTTTTGAAATATTCATGTGATTATCAAGTCCCAGTGACTGTGATTTTTGCTGTATGCTCTGTGGCAACATGAGAGCATCCTTCCCTCTTCTCTTCAGGCAGTTCTGAGAATAACTCGTAAACAACCTACTCCAAGTCTCTCCTTCATTATCCATCATGTTTAGCTATTTCAACTTGGCACTAGCTGCATCTTGCTGCCAGAAGTGCCCGGGTGATCCCACGGTGACATCAGTCACTTCTAGAATGTTACCCCAACATTTCACATGATGCGCAGGGGGAACTAAGTAGATATGCTCTGTGTTCTCTCACAAAACCTGTGAAATCTCAGAACTGTCTTCTGTTAGGATTGTTCTGTTAACTCATGCATGGTAATGGTCCCACAAAAGTGTGGAAAGAGTGGGTGAAATGTTTTATATAAATGGCGGAGTGCCTGAGATTTCCACATAAGCTAGAAAAATATGGTAATCAATTCTTTAAAAAATCGTTTTTTATTAAGAGCCTATACATTCCAGTAAAGTAAGCTTTCCATACTCGGTTTAATTTTCAAGGACTGTACATCTGGTCCAATATCCAACCACTAGAACACATTTATCTAAAATAAAGATAGGGAATACAATGAATTCTCTTTTTGTCTCTCCTCTCTCTCTCCTAAGATATGCAACTGATCTACTCTACCCTTGACTTTCTTTTCCCATCTTCTATCCCCCCTACCTCCCCATTCCTCCCTTTCTCTCCATCCTGTCCCTTCCTCTCTCTCTTCTCCTTCCCTTCTTTCTCCTTCTATCTTTCCCCTTTTCTTCCCATTCCTTTTTTTTCTCTTCTTCTCTCCACCCTCTTTTCTCTTTGCCCCCTCTCTAGTAGAACATTAGATTAATTAGAAAAAATTTATTTGGGGTTTATAGTGAAAAAAACCTGATGTCATGAGGATCATATATAACCTGTCATATAATACATGCGATACTGACAAGTCTTAATTCATCTAGTGATGTGCTATGTAAACACCCTAATTGATAATCCAAGGTGTGCTTTGAGACCAAGGAATGGTAATTAATATATGATTCCTATAGGTTCATTAAAAAATTGTCAAGGGCTTGATACATTAAATATCTTATTTCAAAAATAATAAAATGAATACCAAGCTCATATAAAGTTGTTGTCATATGTGTGTGTATGTGTACATATCAGTATACATATATGTATAGAGATACAGAAATTATGACAGTTTTGAAAGAGATTTAACATTTATCAATATTAAATTCCAAAATTTGACATTTCCAAAAGAACAAATGATTGAAAACACAATAGTGTGTCTCACAGTACATGAGTATGAGTTGCTTTAGCATAAATCCATAAGCTATAGATTCAACATATTTGGGAGGAATTGCATTAATATTGCATATATATGGATGTTTATCATTATTCTCTAAACAATATAGTATAACAACTATAGCATTCGCATTGTATTAGATTTAATAAGCAATCTAAATTAGATGAGAAGATATTCCTAGGTTGTATGCCAGTCATATACTGTTTCATTCTGCATCAGTTCATGTGAGAATCTGTGGGGTTTTATATCTACAGTAATCATTGGTGCCAGCATCCTACGAATATTAAGGGATCATATATAAAAAGTTACCAGTGTACTAAAGTATATGGGTGGAGGATATTTCAGAAAACGTTCAAGAGATTACTCAATGTAAGCTGGAATCACCAAAGAAATCTTCATGATGTCCATTTTAGGAGCTAGTGCACGGACAAAGCAGTTTACAGGAAATGACAGATGTTAGAAGGTTGATGTAACAGGCTTGTGTAAAGTCTGGTATTAAGTCAGATGGTTTGCAAGGAGATGATCTAGAAGCCTAGCGGGCCTGAAAAGTTCCTGTGATGATTCCACATGAAGCATTGAAATCACTTAGATCAGAAACCTTGAAAAAGAAGTTAGAGCTCTCCAGGAGTTTGGCCTAGTGGTAGATTGCTTGCCTAGCATGCACGAAGACACAGGTTTTGATCAGTACCACATACATAGAAAAAGCCAGAAATGGTGTTATAGCTGAAGTGGTAGAGCTCTAGCCTTGAGAAAACCCAAGAACAGTGCTCAGACCTTGAGTTCAAGTGCCAGGACTAGCAAAAAAAAAAAAAAGAAGAAGAAGTTAGGGCCACATCAAGTCCGTATGGGATTTTGTAGAGACAATACCACCAGATACTAGCATGTACAATTCTCTGAGATATGTCCATGCTTCTCTGATGACCCTTACACCTTTCTCATCACCAACCACTGCCTTCATCACCTATGAAAATTTAAAATAGGCTTTGCCTTAGTACGTTTGGATTGCTATAACAGAATAATACAGGTACCACTTAGCTTCTAAGCAACAGAAATGTGTTTCTCATAGTTCTGAAGGCTTAAATGTTCAAATTCTGGGAGCCACTATGATCAAATTGTGAGAGTTTTCTCCTAGGCTCAAACTGCCACTTTCTGGATATGCCTTCACAAAGCAGAATGGTCACTCTGAGGTCCTTCCACCAGGGCAGTGATCCCGTTCATGCTGCCAGAGGCCCCTGACCTAACCACCTCCTTAAAGGCCTCACACAGGGCCATTATCTCTTCCATAATACCTCAACAGAAGAATTAGGGGAGAGACATAAGCATTCAGTCCCGTTTGCATAAATAATAACTCTTCCTCAACCAGCACCTGGCCTCTACAAGAAGTTAGCTTTCTTCATTGTCTGCGATGAGAGAGAAGCTTAATGATAATTATAAGCATGTAGAAATATGATGCTGAGGTTCAGGAACAAAGCCAGTTGTAGTAGTTATCTACGTAGGAGAAAATGGTAAAAAATAAAAAATTGGAAGCTCTTTAAGAGAATTCCATGTTGATAACCATTCCAATTCTGATTCTTTACTTGATTTGTGATAGATATGAGGAAGTAAATACTTCTTACTTCATAGTGAAGACTCTTGGCATGATTATATTAATTCCAATCATCCCAATCATCCATGCTCTAGAGAAGGCATGCAAAGGAGAATGAGAGTTTATAGAGTCTAAGATAAAGAAGATACTATAATCCAACAAATACATGGTATATTTCACCTTTTGAACAGTTTATCTTTTTGTAAAAATGGTAAGAAAAAAACTTAGATATCTAAGGATTGTGGCAATTGAACCAAGCCTATATTATAATTAAGATAAAGTAGATAATATTTTATTTTGCTTTTCTTGTTTCAGTCCTTAGATCTTAGCTTCCTGAATAGCTAGGATTATAGGCATGAGCCACTAGAACCTTGCCTATCTGGCCTTTTATATGGGGAAAAAAATCACTAGCTTCGTTTTACAAACTGAAGGATCCTTTATACATAGGAAAGCAAATGACACAAAGCTGTTCAAATAACAATTAAGTCCATTTACAGACTCTTCAAAAGCAACCAAAACTAAATTATTTTGCTTAGAGTTATAATCACATATGCAAAACTCTAAAATGAAGCAAAACATGATTATCATAAAAGCCAGCTTAGGAATGAAGTGAATTAGCATTTTGTGTTTCCTTGGCATCCTTGTTTAACAGAATATTTCATTACTTATTTGTTTACTTATTCAGTCATTCATCATTTTACTCTCATGCAGTATGTATGGGTCATGTATTATTTGGGGCTCTGAGTAAACATAAGAAAATAAGTTCAAGTGTGAGTTCTGACTGCATCCCCACAACTGGATAGCTTTGCACACATTGTAAGGTCATGCTGGTAGTGATGAGGACCGTGAAGAAACATGAAGTATGGCCAGGAGAGAAAAGTGAGAGGCAGTGCCATTTTCAATGACACACTTAAGAATTGGCACTCTGAGGAGAAGCCAGGCGAGCACCATTCAAGTGTGAATGAATCATTCAGACTGGTGTCTAAATGATCTCTGGGACAACCATGCTGTCTGAGTCAACAGCGCTCTGGGTTAAGCAGCTGGGGAGGAGGGGAAGTGAAGTAGACTTGAGGTTGGAAAAGGTCTGAGTGGAGTATCTGGAGAATCCTCTTCCAGGCCCTCTCGGTTTGTTGCAAGTGCTCAGTTTTTTTGTGGGGGTAACCATGATGTCTCCCTTTTCATTCTGGATCTTACGTGGAGCTCACTGTCAGGTGCTTGTTTTGTGACATTCCCTCTCCCCACCCCTCCTCAAACCTAGCCCTGGAGAGCCACCCCACTGTTCAACCTCTGTCACACTTCAAGTCTCTGATTTCTTTTTCTCCTGTTTCAATATCTGCCCAGTACAGCATGCTTAAATACATTTATTTCCATTTTCAATAATGTATGCAAGGAGATTCTCATTTCACATGCCTAGTGATGTGTAAAGTGCATCTTGGATTAGAATCACCCCTGGACTCAATCCTCCTCCCCTCCCACCTATTCCTTGAGAAGATACTTCCGAAGAAATCCTGAATATACCGGAGGTTTACAAAACAAAAATGGGCTATCCTTTTGGAGGGCTGAGCCTAACAGACTAAGATTTGGAAGAGTCATAGAAACAACTTAAAAGAAGTCAGCTGTTGGCAGGTCACAAATGATAACCAGCCCTTCTAACCGGTAAGCATTTAGTGTCAGCCCTGGCTTTGGCCAGCGTGCCCTACCACTCTGCTGTGAGATTTCTCTACTGTGTCCAGATGCCATTCTTAAACACTTACTCAGATATACATTCCCCAAACTAAGGTACTTAGACCATATGGTTGATGATTTATCCAGGACTACTAATTTATTTACTTGAGTTTTCTTTTTTTAATGTATGTGTGTCAGGGACGGCTGTTATATCAATTGATGAGAAAGGATAGACAGATGGTAACAGCAAAATGAAACACAAGGTTAAAATATTCATGCCCATGATTACTCCTCCGACTGCACACAAATCCAGAGTGTCTTCTGCTTGCTATTCTCAAGTTGGGAGATTTTTTTTTTAACATCATCTTTTCTAATATTGTATTTATTGCCATCTCTCCATTTTCTCAGATACATGATCCTTGGGCTCCAATCAGGTTAGTTTCTTTGGTTTGTCTACTGCTCATCTATCACTACTACCTTATCACCTGCCTTATTGTTTGCAGGAGTCGGGGGAAGGATACTGTTTATGGTACCATCTTTGTTAGTATGCCATCCTTTAACATCTTCCAGGACTAGGTTCCTGCTGTGAATCTCTTCTTGGTCCCCCTGCCTCATTATCTATCTTTCCCTCTTGTAAACCTATAGTGCTCATTGTCTATAGATGGCCAGTTACTAATTATACTTTCTTGTTAACAGTTAACTTTTTAACATATGTTCATGGGTTTTCTCTTTTATAAAAAGAGCTACATTCTTTATAAGTGCCTCTGGCTCACACCCATTATTCCAGCTACCCAGGAGACTGAGAGCTGAGGGTACCAGTTCAAAGCTAGACCAGACAGGAAAGTTCCAGAGGCTCTTATCTCCAGTTAATTTACACACACACACACACACACAGAGAGAGAGAGAGAGAGAGAGAGAGAGAGAGAGAGAGAGAGAGAGAGAGAGAGAGAGAGAGAGCGAGCGAGCTCTGGCTCAGGTAGTAGGACACTAGACTGCAGCTGAAAAAGCTCAGGGACAGTACACAGTACCCAGACCCTGAGTTTAACTGCAGGACCACCAAAAAGAAAAAACAAAAACAAACAAACAAACAAAAGAAAACAAAAAGAAAGCTGTACTCTTTAGTGTCCCATGTTTATGTTATCTAGAGCCCATGATATGCCTAGTTCTTTGTCTTTGGTACTCAAAAAGTATTCCTTAGCTGATGGAAAAATACTAATATTTATTCCTAGTGAAAACAAAGTCATGTTAAAAGGAATATAATGATTTCTTCTTAAACAAAGCACCATAATGTGAATACCATTAACAGAGGCCCTAGGGACTATAGTTTATGCTGTATTATTTTTCTGTTTAAAAATTAACAATCATAGGCTGGGAGTTTGGCCTAGTGGTAGAGTGCTTGCCTAGCATGCATGAAGACCTGGGTTCAATTCCTTGGTAACACATACATAGAAAAAAAAAGCTGGAAAGGCTGCTGTGGCTCACGTGGTACAGCACTATCCTTGAGAAATGTCCAAGGACAGTTCTCAGTCCCTGAGTTCAAGCCCCAGGACTGGCAAAAAAATAAAAATTAAAAAAATTCCAATTATGTAATGTAGCATCTGCATTTTGAAATTTATTGGCATTGATTGTGGTCCATGCTGGATTGTAATAAATAGCTTTGAGTTGAGACTTGATGCTGTAGCAACAGATGAGAGAAGAGAGAACTGAAGGTTTTATAAATAACTCAAAAGAAAAGATAATAAATTAATATTATGACTTTGCTCTTCATAAAAAGGAAGAAATATCAACAAAGGCTATGTTCAAAACTATCACTACATAAAGGAGGCCCTTTATGACACAGACATTCATCACATGAAATCGGAATCAGACCTGAATCTAGGATGCGGATGCTTCCTAAAATCTATCTAGCATTCCTACTGAATATACAATTCAGGGAAACTTGTCAGATGTCTGTGCACTTCCTTCCTTTGTTTTGCAATTCCTCTCTTTTTAGTTGTTTTATTCTTCTCTTTTGCTTCCAGTGCCCTCTGGGGCCTTCTAGATGATAGAGTTTCCTATTCTGTTGTACCTAACTTTATGTATTTACATCAGCCATTTTTCCTACTAGTTGCCAGATCAACTTTTTCCATAATAGGTCTGCTCCAGCTAACAGCTAGGTTCTCACACCATATGTGTAAGTCTCCCAGGAGTACTTGTGTTTATTTTCTGTAAACCAATGACTACTTGACAAAAGACTACTCTTTATTGCATTGTAGGGCAGGGAAAAGAAATATCTGGGGATCTCATAGGTTCCCTGTAAGTCAACACCTAGTTTTTGTTGGAAATAAAGATATATCTAGATTATAAATTAAGAATAGAAACATTTCAAGCATACTTTCCACTTGACTAATGAGAAGAAAATATAAGATTTTTTCCCTGTATATTATCACTGCATTCAATGTGTTCAAGGGACTCAGACTCTAATGCTATTATATTTTTTCCCTAAGAGGGCCTGAGTTATAGGCCCATATGTCACCAGATTTTTATGTTAACTTATTGCAGACTAAAAGAATTAAAATTCTTTCAAAATTGAAATTTGTAACTTGAATTTCTTTCATTCCTTTTAGAAATACCTGATTTAAAATATTTTGAGGCCATGCACAGTGGCTCACACCTGTAATCCTTGGAATTCTTAAGACATAGATCCGAGGATCAAGGTTCAAAGCCAGCCCTGAGACTCTTACCTCCAATTAACCACTAAAAACTGGAAGTGACACTGAAGTGGCTCCATGGGTAGGGTGGTAACCTTGAGCTGAAAAGTTGAAGGACAATGCCCAGGCCCAGAGTTCAAGCCCCAAGATGGACAAAAAAAAAAAAAAAGAAAGAAAGAAAGAAAGAAAAGAAAATTGATATGGAAGGAACTGTGAGGATTATTATTTCTTTTAGAACTCAGTATGTCTCCTTATTTGTATCTGAAAATCTGTTGCTGCTGATGGTGTTTTTAAACAATATTCTCTGAGACACTGATACTACTTTGTGCTGATTGCCATATTTGCTGATTGATTAATTGGCTGGTTTTTCTATTCATCTCTATCTGTATTAATTCTTCATTTATCCCAAAGAGTTTACGAGTCAGAAACATCAGATGAAAGGCATGGTAACCAACATGATTGGATGTGATTTAAATGCTACAGAATTCAGATCTCGGCATATGTTTTCATTCTTTATAGTTTTTAGAGAAAGATCATAGCTTTCTACTGGAATTAATAGAAAATTTCCAAAGGGGGGGGAATCTGTTGAGGAGTCCTGGATATTTTTCAGTGGCTTGCTATCGCCATTCATATATGTAAAATGTTATATATATATATATATATATATATATATACACAATGATTTGGTTCCCGTAGGACTTTGTTCTTGAGTCAGTATACATAGAAGAAAACACATATATCTCAATATCCAAACTAAACTCTTCCATGAAAGTTGTAATGATCATGAATCACATGAATCAGAATCTCAGTATTCTAAAATAGTTTTTGAGGAATAGTGAGCATATGAGAGGGAACAATCTAGTATTCCTGAAAAGTCATTGGTAAATTCTTGAAAATCCAGATTTATTTTTTCCTTTCTATATTTGTATGATGCTGATGTGTCATTATTTTTGTACTAGAATCTTTAGCCAATGGTATCATTATTTTAAGAATGTGAAACTCAGTTGCAGCAGCAATTCTCAAAGATCAAACATCCAAAATAAAAGGCATTGTTAGGTAATAAATACCTTTATGCCATGAAAAAAGAGTAATCAAGCAGGTCACTATAAAATCACTGATTCTTTTGCTTGTTGCCTTTTATGATACATGAATAGAAAAGGTTAATATATTTATACTCATACAAAGTCAAGAAGTAAAATTCCATTAACCATTGCCCTAATTCTTTCTTTCTTCCTATTTAATCATTTTTACTTTTATTTTCCTGTTATCGGTTCAGTACTTACATCATCATTTCTAAACTGAGCACATTCTCTACCATTCATTCACTCTCCATCCTTAACTTCAGCTTATATTATTTTTAATAATACCTTTATATTTATACTTATAATAGTCAATATAATTTTAACCCTCCATTTTATTTACTAGCTGTACAAAGAGATTATAATTCCTTAAGCCAGGTTAGGAAAACAGCGCTTCTTTCTCAATGTTTCCCCTTCCATCCTTCTCTCCCATTTCCGTCCTCTCATCCCTACCCTCAAATTCGAGGGTATATTATATTTAATATTCTACTTCTCACTCCAGTATTCTGACCTTACCAGTTAGATTCTTCTATTGTAAGATGTGAAAGACAAACATACTCACAGTTGCACAGCACCCTTCCCTACTTCCTGATCAGTATGTCATTATTTCACATTGTCACCTTTCATAACATTTATCTTCTGAATGTTTATCAAGGTCTTCTCTGTATCTCTCACTTTTTAGAATAAATGATGAGCTTGTATAAGATATATTAATTATAAAAACTAGTAGAGCCAGCCACAGGTAACTCATACTTAAGAGGCTGAGATGTGAGAATTGTGGTTCAAAGCCACCAAGTTCATGAAACTCTTTTCTCCAATTATCCACCAGAAAGCCAGAAGTGACTCTGTGGCTCAAAGTGGTAGAATGCTATCCTTGAGCAAGAAAGCTCGACAGGCTCTGGTCCCTAATTTCAAGCCCTGTGACTGAATAATAAACGCATGCGCACATGAATGAATATATGCATGCATGAATGAATGAATGAATGAAAAACAAATAGCATTGACGAACTGGTAAAGAAAAAATACAACTTCATGTTGCAAAAACTATGCCATGGGCCGGGAGTTTGACCTAGTGGTAGAGTGCTTGCCCAGCATGTATGAAGACCCGGGTTCGATTCCTCCGTACCACATACATAGAAAAAAGCCGGAAATGGTGCTGAAGCTCAAGTGGTAGAACTTTAGCCTTGAGAAAGTCCAAGGATAGTGCTCAGGCCCTGAATTCAAGTCCAGGACTGACAAAAAAAAAGAAAGAAAGAAAACTATGCCATGTATAAACCATAAAAATTGAGGGGTTGCACTCTTGTCTTCCAAGCCCAAGGAGCCTGGGCCTGAAACTGCACAATTAAAAGTCTGGCTTATATGGGGGTGCCATTATTTTTGCTGTCCTCCAAATTCCATTTCTGCCTTATCAGTTTCCTTAGGGAGAGGCCTGTGGTGCTGAAGGGATTCTCTCAGAGAATCTACAATGAAAAAGATAATGGGGGAAAGCCATGCTTGTGTTAAAGGTCCCCCTGGGTCTGGGTGGGGTAGGGATTGTTTTTGTTTGGGCAGGGACTGCTTGAGCCTGATGGGACCATGACCAAAACTATAGAAGCAAGCCATTTCTGAAACCCAAGAGCCACCTGAGCAGCTCCAACCCTAGACAGCATGCATGGGAAGCAGCCATTCTCAGAGCACTGGAGAATCTCAAGGCAGAATTTCATTTGGATTGACCAATGGGTGAAAAATATGAGTATCTTGGAGACTGTTTGGGACAAACAGTGTAACTGTTGCTAATCTACCATCATCCCCAGCTTCAGGAGAAAGTGTGTCTGGCCCATGGTTGGATTCCTCTGTCTCCCCACCTCTTACTCATCCTCCCCACCATTTTCCACTTTGCACACCTTGGATATGACATCAGGGCCAGAAAGAAGGTATCAGTGAATGGTGGCAGAAGTGGGGTCAGCTAGGAATGCTGGTCATCAACGAACTCAGCCTCAAGAACTGCACATCTTTGCAATTTGAGGAGTATTTGCTTTGTATATTCCAGCAGACCTATCCACACAGTAAAGAGCAGCTAGAGATACTGGATGGGGGCTATATTGAGAAATTTACTGACTTTCTACAACTCTTAGTAAGTGTTCACCTATGGAGAATCAAGTCCTGTCACCAGTTAGTTCCCAAAGCTAAATTTTCTGACACTGGTCTTCAAGTAGACATTTCAATCAGCCTACTTTTGAAGGTTACTTCATTTATTTGGATATCTGAGTATACTTTTTTGGAATATCTAACACCTAAACTTAAAAGTTCTCTTGGAGACAAGGAAGTTGTTCTCAACAGTTCAAGGTGTTCATATGTACCTTGCATTGAGTTACAGAAGATGACCCTAACTGACTCGGGACAACAGAAGTGGTATTGATGTCAAGACCCCCAAATCTGGACCCGCCAATTCCCCAAAGACAGACAATTCTTTGGTTGTCCCTGGGTCCTTCTGCTCACCATAGACAAAATCATAAACTATAAGCCTTATAAGTCCTTGGTTTCCTTGGATATCGCTACTCCAACTGACACACAGGAAACCAATTGAAAACTACCAAGGACCATGGGGCTCAGCCCTAGACACTTGTGATGCTATCTTTCTTCCAGCCCCACCCACAGCATCATAGAGGCACTGCTTAGTCAGAAAGTCATTGCCTGGCATTCACATTCTAGGTTCCTATTGTTCACAGAATTCACTATTTCACATTGGAGAATGACAGCCATGGCGCAAGCCACGACTCAATTCTAGAATTGTATAGTGAGTAATTTTGAATTGTTTTTGTAGTTAATGGTGTTCTTAGTAAGCTGATTGGACAGCACCTTATAAATTAGTACTCAGGAAGAACAAGACTGTGGGCCCTCAAAGGGGACCCAGAAAATGGATACCAAAGGGCAGTGGCACCAACCAGCCCTCTACAGGGGTGACTTCTGTTGCCATTCAGGATGTTGATCTGTGAAAGTCTCTTTCAGTAACGAGTTATGGTGAGTAGTTGAGTATTGTGGGCCTCCAGCTGGAGGCTGCAGTCTTGAGACCACCATCTACCAATGCTCCTAGTTTCACCATGGAAGATAGTCATCTGTGCAGACCTTCGTGGACTTCCAACACTGGCAAATATCTGAACACCATCTGTCCCCAAACAGTGGAGGAAGGAGCCTCTACAGAACCATCCACTGGGGCTCCTGTTTTTGACACAGAGGATGGTAATCTGCGCATACCCTCCTGGATTACTGACGTTGGTAAATATCAAACTACCATATGTTCCCGTGTGGTAGAGGATGGGGCTCCCAGACATTCATCCCCTGGGGCTCACGTCTCTACTAAGGAGGGTAATCTGTACAGAGCCCCCTTGATGATCTCGGATAGCGGCCTTCCAACCACAGAGTGCCCTCAAATATTTGAGGAGGTAGCCTCCAAAAAGACACCCCCTGGAATTCTTATATCTGCCTTGAAGAAGAGAGATGTGCACAGAGCCATCTCAAAGACCAACAACCGCATTATGAACTTCAAGCATGAAATCCTCCAGGGCCAAGCTATTTTTCTCCAGGCTACCATGTCTAAATTGCCAACAGAAGATATTACACCCCACAGAATCACCTCCACCAACAAGAAGAGAGGGCATGTGTCCATGAGTCCCCAAAGAAGTATCCGAACCCCTGGGCTCTCAGCTTTAGAAGTTAATCCCTCTGTTGAGGGCCAAACTATTAGACTCCAATCTGCCAGGGAAAAATCTGCTATTGAGGAAATTAAATCACACAGGGCTGCCTGGACCATCAACAATATCCAAAAGACCTTCAGCAGCCCATCAATAGAGGGCAAAGCCATTGGAAAGCCAACTGCTGGAGAATGTCCAGCAGCTGGAGAGATCAAGCCAGGCAAGGGCAAGGTATCCCCAAAGGTCACCAAGAATGTGCAGTTTGACTTGAACCCCTCAACAGCAGAGGTCACCAAGACTGTGCGATTCAACTTGAGCCCCCCCAAAGCTGTTGAATCTCTTGCTGGTAGGGGTAAATCAACAACAGAGGACACTAAACTGCTCCATGCCATGTTAAACACCAACAAGGGGTATAAAGCAAAGAGTGACCCATTCATGGACAACTATGTTGAATTCAAAGCTAAATTTAATTCTACAGCTGACAAATGGAAACAGTACAGGACCACCTTGACCCCTGTCCCCTGGACCACACAAATACTGGAGGGACAAAGCGTTAAACTTTCAAACAACCCATTGATCAAAAAAACTGCAAGCTCTCAAAGAATGGAGGGTAAGATGGTTGGAGCTACCACCACAAAGGCTAACTCACTCACAGATAAAGCTACACTGGGCAGGTACTCTGCAAAAATCACTAAAGGGGTCAAGTTTGAATTGAGTCCCCAAAGAGCAGAGGACCCAGCCACTAAACATGGGGCTCCTGAAGATAACTTAGAAGCTAAGGCGTTTATATTGGGCAAGGATATCTCCGCCGCCAATATTGCACACAAAATTTCAGACCTCCAAAGAGCAGAGGGAGGAAGCACTGGACCTCAGACTGCCACAGGGATATTGGCAGTAGAGGATTTAAACCAAGACAGAGCCAACTTGCTCAGAAGGATCATACAAGAAAATGAAAGCACCCCATTAGCTGAGGCCACAGCTAAAATCCAGGCTTCCAGAAGTAATTCAACAGAAGGGGACACTAAAATGGACAAGGTTGTCTCAAGCACCAAGATTACAAACACAGTTGTAAACCCAGGAAAAGGAGCAGACCAAGCTCATGGAATCCTAACTGCTAGGACTAATCCATCCCCAGAGATTAAGCTGCGCAGGCCCTCTATGATCCTTAACAATGTTTATCTCACTGTAAATCCCCCAGGTACTGGACTCTTGACTGCCAGGGGTAATCTGAAAACCAAAGAGGCTAGATCACACAAGAATGCCTCATCCACGAGACTAGTACACCAGACCCTGCACTTTGGACCAGTCAGACTTCTGCCTGCCAGGGCTAATCCAACAGAGCATAGATTGCAGAGGGCAGAGACTATTAGGGCCTATACTGTGTGTGATCTTGAAATTCAAGGTGCCAATCTCAGTTGTTTTCGTTCCCGACTAAAGAAAACTCAAGCATTCACTGGATTTGAATGCAGTGAATGCGAATGCCCAACACCTAACACCAGTCCTAATGTCTTACTAGTCACCTCGGATGAACAACATATGTGCCCAGGTGAACATGGAGATTCTCAGGACATGCTTCATCATCGCCTTGGAAGTTCTCCACAATCAGCAAATATGAGTGACAAAAGTACATGCTCCCAACTGACAGACAACTTTCAAACAATAACAGCAGAGGCACCAAAAACCATAGGCATTCAGAAAAAAGAAATTCCTGTCTGTCAAGAATCACTACAACAAGACAGGAAGCAGTTAGGTGAGGAAACTTTGTTTGTTAAGGGTCCGAACACATTCTCTCTGAAACAATCAGCCACAAGTAATGAGCCACCAGAGGAAGTTTTGCAAGATCATGGAGAGATAGAACAAAAGGAACAGGAGTCTCCAACAAGATGTGTGGAACCAACTACAGACCTTAAAGAACGACACTTAGAAGTTTGTAAAGGGCTCCAGCTAGAGGAGACGAGCCAGTTACCAACAGCTACTCACACTTTTCAGCTAGATGAGGTAATGGAAACACATGATCAAGCATCACAGGATGAGAACACCCACAATGACAACACCCCTATGGAAGGAAATACACAAAGTCAACTTCTACCACAAAGAGAATTTCTGCCACAAACAGTGAGTGACATAGGTGCCCTACAGTTGAGAGACCAAATGAGAAGACATAAGAAAAAGACACAACTTGGAACCCTCAGGAAGGTTTGTTATGATGGTGTTGGTAACAACATGGACAAGGAAAAACAACCAAAGAACATACAAAAGCTAATTTTCCTGCCCAGAAGCTAAATAGAAAAGTGTAAGTAGAGATTGAGATAGAAACAAAACACAATAAAATATTTTAATGAGGGTAAAACTAAATAACTGATATGAGCAAAACTAATAATAATAACATAAAAGAAGATACTCCAAATACTACATGACACCATCCCCAAAGACACCAAATCCAGGAAGAACCCAAAATATTTCCCTATTACTGCTTATGAAATTAGAGTTGGAACAGACATTCCCAGAAATTCCTTTTATGAGAAAGTCTTTTGATTTTTAGATAATGGAAGGTTTCTGGCCATGGACTGTCATTTTGAAGTTTTCTATAATATTTGTTTTTAGCTATGTAACACTGATTGTATTTTTTACAGAGAAGAGCAGTATTGATCTTACTATTGGACTCTGCTTAATAGCTTAGGAAATGGAAAATTCTAGCAAATTTATTTTTGAGGTATTTTTTTCCTCACATTTTTTAGGTCACATAAAGTTGATTATACTTGCCCATAGCAAGAACATTCCCAAAACTTAGATTCATATTCTCAATCTCAGGTTCCCTCAGTCCCACAGATAATTGGTCAATTCATCCTCTGTCACCAATTCCAAAAGAACAGCTATGCTTACATGCAGTGTAATCCATTTCATATGTTCCAGAAATTATAAGTGATAAAAATGTCAAATAACACATTCCGTTTTATTTTTACATAAAATACATTTATCTGAAGTTATGCTAAAAACATGGGACAAAATATTTTAGAACTTACAGTTGTCAATACATACTTTTGTCAGAAATTGGTTGGTTTGGTTGGGTTTAACATAGTTCCTGGGATTAGAATCATTTGCACTCACAACACTTAAAACAGTAAGAAAAAGTGTTAGCCAGGTGCCTGTGGCTCATACTGGCAATCCTAGCTTCTCAGGAAGCTGACATCTGAGGATCACGGTTCAAAGCCAGCCAGGGCATGTAAGTCCATGAGGCTCTTATCTCCAATTAACCAGGAGAAAACTGGAAGCAGATCTGTGGCTCAAGTGTTGGAGCACTATCCTTGAGCTGAAGAGCTCAGGAAAACGCCAGGCCCATATTTTTAAAGCCCCATGACCAACAAAAGAAAAACCAAGTGTCATAACTGATATTCTTTTCTTTGCATGTGTAACTTACATGTTCATTGCAATCATTTTAGTGTTATCTCTTGAGTCTTTATACTCAAATTGTTTAGCAAAATATAGATCCTTTGTTCTTTAGTTAATTTGTGATAGGTTTGAAGTCAGTTGTGGTGGGGTTGATCTCTTTTGTTTATTCTCCATTGAAAATGTCTAGGGGCCCGTCTATTAATTGAGGACCTGATTAAGGTAAAAGTAAAACTCTTTCACTTTAAACAGACATAAAATAATCAAGTTTGGCCCTGTAGACAGTGTAAATATGATATATGATACATGTATAAATACATGTATGATAAAATATGTTGTAAAGATTAATACAACACATAAAAAACTCAGTAATATTGTATTTTGTTCAGCAGTGAGAAAACCATTTTAATATAAACACTTTCTGGATCTTTCCTTATTTGATTACTTTTATTTTCTTGATGAATTTTAGTGTTTGATTTTGCATCTTTCCTTTCTGGGACCTTCAACTAAAAAAAATTTCTTTTTGTCTTTCAGGGTTGATTATCATACTTTCTCTTCTTTTTTTTCCAGAAAATAAAAATAATGTTTTGCCCTTTATCATCCTAGAATGTTTGTTTATTAATGTAGTGCACATTTATTTTTGTTTGCTTGTAAATAAATATGTTCATTTTGAAGATTTTTAAATTATTCTCTAACAAGGTGTAATAGGGTAATCTGTTCTTACTTATTTAGGGGAAATTTATAGTTTCTCAAAGAATATTCACCAGAATTTTCTAAATGCTCTATTCTCTCATGAGTTCCATATTTACCTCTATCATTAGCCAACTTATTCCTTCATCTTGACCTCTGTGCCTTGTTTTCCATAACAATAAGGTAGAAAGTTGACTGAAGAAATGGCTATTTATATGGTTTCTCTCCTTGGTTCCTCTTCCCTTACTTGCCTCCGTTTCCCATGTTTCTGTCTGGATTTGAGTCTGTTTTCCTTTCCTGTTGGAGTTGTCAATCAGACTACACACACCATAGCAACACCTCATTTGTTTTGTGGTAAACCTGGCCTGGAAATATATTCATATATGGTTTCCATCTTCTTGCCTGAGTGTCAGAAGATTACGTTGCCCCAATTTATTCTTATCACTGTCCTTTTGAAATTCCAAGCTATTACACATAAGAATTTATACTTTGGGTGATAGGGGAACATTGAATATCTTTTTTAAAAAATTGGGGAGTATCAGTGTTTGAACTCAGAGACTTAACAATTGCTAGGCAAGTACTATACCAGCAGAGCCATACCCCTCAACCCCATTTGCTTTAGCTGTTTTTCACATAGGCTTTTTGCCCAGGTTGACCTGTCCTCTTATATATGACTCACCAATAGTTAGGATGACAGAACTTCACCACAGTAGTAGTATTTTTTAAATTAATTTCACTACCACTCCACCCCACCCCCCAGTTCTGACTATAAACTGTGATCCCCTCAATCTCTGCCATTTGAGTAGGTGAGATTGCAAATGTGAACTACATGTAACCTTGCATCCAGTTAAGTAATTATACTGTTGGTTCACCATGTGATCAGCTTCTTTGAAGCCCTCCATTTCCTTCATTTTTTTCTGCCCCATACAGCCTAGGCTATAATGGATACCCCCATCCACAGTCTAGTTAGTAATTTCACCAGCTTTTTTCTAAACATATTTGTGATAATCACCCGAAGATCTCCTCTTGGAAAATTGCACCCTGAAATTTCCAAGAAAATTCGATTCAGTGCTATTCATCAAACTCATTCCTGGAAGAAGACTTACTTCTGATACATACATTTTAATTTAAAAAAAGTATTTCAGGGAGTAGTGCTCCAACTTAGTCAGTTTCTTCCAGAAAACACAAGCTACAGAGAAGTCAAATGATAATATTAGAATCTGATATGACCGTATGACCTTAGCAGTCACGTAATCCAAATCTTCCAATATATCAAATGAAGCAGGGATGTTAAGTAACTGACTTAAGGATGTGATAGGGACAGTATGATACCTGTCTCCTGACTTACAGTATTACTCTATAAATTTATATTACATTTATAAGTTTGTCATTTGTATTAACAAAAATTATTTTAAGCATCAAAAATTTAGCATAAAGATTGCTAAAATTCTTCAATCTTTTATTATTAGCCAGTTTCTCTGCTAAGTATGATATCCTGGTCTCATTCACTATTTACAACAGCATCTGTAAAGAAGGCACACTATCCAGGGGTCGATGACTAATACCTGTAATCCTAGCTAGTCAAGAGGCTGAGATCTGAGGATTGCAGGCAGGAAAGTCTGTGAGATTTGTGTCTCCAGTTAATCACAGAAAAAGCTGGAAGTGGTGCTGTAGAGTGCTAGCTTTGAGCCAAAAGCTCAGGCACAGTGCGCAGGGATAGCACCCTGCACCAGAGATCAAAAGAGATCAAGGCCCAGGACCTAAAAAAAAAAAGTACTACTGTTCGTAGTTTTACAGATAAGGCTACTTGTGTGCTATGATAATTATCAGAAGAGCCAAAGTCAAAGTCTGAGTTAAGAGATGAGGCCAACTGAGAAAGAGAAAAGGGGACAAAAGAACGAAAATAACACATTTATACAGGTTTGAAAATATATCTGATTCTCATTTATGTTTGTCATGACAACTCAGTGGGCTGTCAAAACCATGAGCTAAAAATGAAACTGAAAAATGCCTTTGGCAATATTATTTTTTAAAAAATCGCTTTGATTTGGTTTTATTTGGGTTACACGAAGAGACAGAAGATCTAATTGTGCTGCTTGTCATTGCTAAAGCAGGACATCTAGAGCTTGATGATCCTATACACACTGCTGCTTATTTTCCCATCTCTAAATTCCCAACATCTCCCTCTCAGCTCTCATCCCGGGATTATGAGTCCAAGCAGAGGCAGGTATTACGAGGATATGGAGCTATGAATCAAGACTTTGGTAGCCTGGAGGCTGAGGGCTAATCTATGTCAAGTTTTTCTCTTAGAGTCACCAGTCAGCCAGTCATTCTGAAAAAACCAACAGATTGTCCCAGCCACCCCTTCACTATTCACAATTAGCCCTCTCTTCATTTTTGGATGATATCTGGTGTAACTGTGTTTTCCTTTAAATTGGCAGCCTGAGCCCTTTGTGAGGACAAGATACCAGATAGGGAATGTAACTTGAAATATGGTTGTGGGTGTTGTTTTAAACAAGTTCTCTAAGAACCTTTTTTTTTTTAAGACTATTTAAAAACATCGCTGTGGGGCCGGGAGTTTGGCCTAGTGGTTGAATGCTTGCCTAGCACGCACAAAGACCCAGGTTCGATTCCTCAGTTCCACATACATAGAAAAAAAAGCCGGAAGTGGTGCTGAGGCTCAAGTGGTAGAACTCTAGCCTTGAGAAAGGCTTTTGTCTTGGCTTTGGATCCCAAAGTATCTTCATGAGACATTACTCATAACAGAAACATCTGAATTCTCTCTTTGAGTTAAGTGATTGTATAACTAGCTGTATTTTTTACATGTGTTAAACACTCAAAGCATCTACATATGTGAATGCAGATGAATGAATCATGCATGCAGAAAGGATGATGAGGATCTCATCACCACTGTCCACAATTATGATAGGGTCAATTTTGAAAAACAGAAAATACACAGTTGTAAAATAAACATAAGTTTGGTTTCCCCAAAATATAGATCTACCTGCAGATTGCAGTGAGCATATGGTGAAAGAATTCTGTAGACACAGTGTTAGGACTCAAGTGCAAAAAGCCTTTCCATGTTCTATTGCATGAGGCAAGAAGTCATTTGGTGTTAAGCATGCATGCACACTTATTGTGCAAAAAATTAAAACCAGTGAGTCTATCTGCTGGCACTGCAGCTACCTCATCCCTATCAAGAATGTCAGAAATAAGTTTGTGTGATTCCTGCTCAAAGATGGCATTTTGGATATTGTTCTTCTAGCACATGATGCAAACCGGCATAATGAACACTCTTGGAGATATCTCTGCAATTCAAGAGCCATCTGCTCTCTCCAATAACTAAACCCAGAGCCAACATTTGGTCTCCACTCCTCACAGGGAAATTTAGACTATGTGATCAAATCTATTAAACATACCTGGAAGATACTGGGTGTGCTATTGCACTCCTGTCCTCTCAGCTCTGAAGGGGAGTTGAAAAGAAGCACATGTCAATCCAAGTACATACCTGGACAAAGGAAAGATTCTATCTCAAAAATAATCTGTGCTGTACTAGGCAAGTGGTATGGTTTAGTGTTTACCTAGCAAGTCTAATGCCCTGAGTTTAAATCCAAGTAAAATAATTGCACCTAACTCTAAGGAATTTGCACTCTTGCCTTTGTCTTCATTTCCCCTCTGACAGATATTGTTTTCTAAAAATTCATGAGGAGTTTAGGGTTTCAAAAAAAACTTAACAAAAAATAGATTACCCCTACCAAAAGATTTCTGACCCTTATAAAGGAAATGTGTTTGCAATTTATTGACAGTTAAGAGGTCTAGAGAAGATTAATGATCAGTGAAAACAGGCTACTGTTAAATGTTTTCCTCAGAATAAGAAGAATTGATTTTCAGATTTTTTAGGATAAACCTATTGAATATAATCATCTAAGTTAATTTTTCTCTTGAACCGATAGTCTCATAGTACCAGGTTTCTTGGTGAAAATGAGTGTGTTTATACTTTCCTTTTCCTGAAGAGAAATAATTATGCCATGGTCTAAGCACAGAAACCCCAACACAGGATCATCTTTCTTAGTGGGAGAGACACATCAGACAAAACTCAGAAAGATTGGTAAAAGTAACAAAACAAAAGAGATATTATACAAGTGACAACATCAGCTTTCTGTCTAATCTAAAGAGACAGCTGGAATGATTCCCTTGGGCCACCTGCTGCTGGAAAATAAAAGCCTCCATTCCTCAAATACTTCTGATTCAACAGTTTGTGGATGTGAGAATGTAGCTGAGAGGCAACTTAAATTTCATCACTGTGTCCCTGCTCACCGTTAGCCCACATATTTCTAATTGAAGTCTGTAAAGAAATGTCAGCCTAATACCTACTACACAATCGTATTTATTTTTGTAGAATTGTTAGGTTTTTATTCATTCTATCAGGAATATGATATATTTCAGAGTAATATTATTATTATTATTATTTAGTATGTGTGTGTGTGTGTGTGTGTGTGTGTGTGTGTGTGGTTTTATATCTGTGGCAGTAATGGGTTAGACTATGTTCCTTCCTAAAATATAGAAGAGAAATTTAGAAGCAACAAAAATAACTAAGATGTGGTTAGTGAATAACTCCAAATTATAATTCCTCAGCCATTTGTTCAGTCTTCTATCCTTAGTACAATGAATGATGCCAAGTTCTTCATTTTTTAAAATGAAGAATTCTGCTTCTAAATAAATAGTTATGATTCTTTGTCTTATAAGTATATCCTTTGCCTCAGAAAAAATGTTTCACCACAAAATGTATTGGCTATCAAAGGATTAGGGAAATCTATGCCTCTAGCTCCTCTATATCTGATATGGACAGAAATTATGACTAAGTCTTTAGTTTTTACCCTCAACATTTTTATTCATCTCTACATTACTTCTCAGCATTTTATAAGAATGCAGGGTTTGGGTTTTGTTGGTTTTGTTTTCTGTATTTTTGTGGGTCATCGGGCTTGAACTTGGCCTGGGCACTCTCCCTGAGCTCTTCAGCTCAAGGTTACCACCCTTCCCTTGAGTCAAGCCCCACTTCTCGTTTTCTAGAGGTTAATTGAAGATAAGAGTCTCAGGTCCTTTTGTTCTCAGGCTGGCTTTGAACCTTGATCCTCAGATCTCACTGTGCCCAGCTAACAATGCAGTTTTGAGACATTTTTTTTTGCCAGTCCTGGAGCTTGAACTCAGTGCCTGAGTGCTGTCCTTGGGCTTTCTTAAGGCTAGAGCTCTACCACTTGAGCCACAGCACTATTTCCCACTTTTTTCCCCCTATGTATGTGGTACCAAGGAATCAAACCCAGGTCTTCATGCATCCTAGACAAGCACTCCACCACTAGGCCAAACTCTAGGCTCTGAGCAGATTTTTTTTTGTTTGACCCTTCAATTACTGTTTCTATGCAGCAACTAACACTCCAAGAACCAGTATATGATGTTTCTTTAAAGGTGAAAACTTCATTTTAGGAATAAAAGTCAGCTGACATTCCTCAGAAAGTAAGGCTCTAACCTAAATCATTCAGAATGGTCTAATTCATTTCCTTCACATAAAGGATTCATCAGCCATGAGCCAACCTGTGGTACTTGGGTTGCAATAAATGATTTTTTTTCTGGGAAATAATGTTCTAATAATAAAATATGCATTAGTACTATGTGGACTATGTAGTGAGGATGTCATGATATATAGTCTCTTCTCTACATCATCACTGCTTTGCCCAATCCAGGCTTGGGTATACCAGCATCCCGCCAATCTATCCTACCACTGGCATCAAGGACTACTGAAAAGCAGGTGTGATCGTGTCTATTCCTTTTCATTCCAATCACAGACTGTGTCTTTCTAACAGGAGAAATCTCCACCACTTTCACAAAAGTAGAGCAACAATTTATTGAATTTAGAAGGTCTCAAACGGGTCTCAGTCTGTTCTAAAAGTACAAGATCCTTGAATGCTGCCTATAAAGTAATAGAAATAGAGAAAAAAGCCCAGTTTACTTTGTCCAGCCATTCTTTCTTCCCATTATGAGCCCAAGACTCCCCTGGTACTTCTAAGTACCTTAAATGATGGACGAAAGCAACAGAATCAGTCTAAGGTCATTACATGGAGGGTACTGAATTCTCAACATTCTGAGCAGACAAACTTGACCATTTGAGTCTCAAGCAAGAAAACAGACCCAAAACCCATTACCCACCACAATGACTTGTACTAAAGCAGAGTTACCATTTGTAATGGTAGATATTAAGGAAATTGTGCTCATATTCCAGTGATTTTCTCAGTGGATGGGGTGTCCAGCCAAGCTTGTCACAGTCCTTTGAATTAAAGTTTTTGTCAGTTCTTTGGCCTCAGAGATGTGACACAAGCAGTGATTGCAGGCAAGTTCTCTTAGGAATGATAGTGCTTTCTGACAACACAGATATGGATATAGGAACATAAGGCACTTTCCCAACGGGAAAAGCCAGCCTTGACATTTGATTCCATAGTCATTAAAAGAGATTCTTTTGTCTTTAGTGGCTATTACCAGTGTCTGGACTGAAGTCCTCTAGAACAGTAACAAAGAAAGTAAACCTTTGCCAAGGATAGACAGGCATCAGTTCTCAACAGCTATAGAGTCATAGTAGAGATCTAGAGCAGTCTTTTTCTTTATCATGCATAGTAGGGAAAATTAGCCCTAAAAGCAAGGAGTTTGTGGTCAATTGTATCTCAGAAGAACTACAAAGTCCATTTATAACCCCTGACAGCCTTTTTCCCCCCAGAATGAAACTACTGCTTTCCCCTAGAAAAATTCTGATTAATTTTTCCTAATTGTTTATTCATCTATGCATGGTATGCTTTGGTAATTCAAAAATGACGATCTATTTTGCATCTTTCTTTAGTGGAAGATGGCAATATGTATTTCTAAAGAGGAAAACAAAGCCAGGCACTGATGGCTCTGTTTGTAATTTTGACTACTCAGAAGTCTGAGATCTGAGGATCTCAGTCCAAAGCCAGCTTGGGAGAAAACTCTGTGAGATTCTGGGTGTTTTGTTGTTGTTGTTGTTGTTGTTGTTGTTGTTTTGTCGTGTGACTTGTATTCTGGGCCTGTTCATTGTCCCTGAGCTCTTTAGCTCAAGGCTACCATCCTAACCCTGGAGCCACAGTGCTACTTCCAGTTTTCTGATGGTTAATTGGAGATAAGAGCCTCAATGACTTTAGTGCCTGGGATGGCTTTGAACTGCAATCCTCAAATCTCAACCTCCTGAGTAGCTGGGATTACAGGCTTGAGCTGCCTTGCCCCGGCTACCTTGCCCTGCTTCTATAGATTCTTATCCCCAGTTAACTAAGAGTTACTGGGGATAAGAAAAGCTGGAAGTAGAACTGTGGCTCAGGTGGTAGGTTACTAGCCTTGGGCAGAAAAAACTCAGGGGCAGAAAAAACTCAGGAGCAGAAAAGAGAGAAAGGGGGAAAGAAGGAAGGAAGGAAGGAAAGAAGGAAGGAAGGAAGGAAGGAAGGAAGGAAGGAAGGAAGGAAGGAAGGAAGGAAGGAAGGAAGAAAGGAAGGAGGAGGAAGAGGAGGAGGAAAGAGGAGTAGGAAGAGAAAGTAGAAAAGTCAATGCCAATGAAGGAGGAGGAGGAGAAGGAGAAGGAGGAGGAGGAGGAGGAGGAAGGGCAGGAGGAGGAGAAAGAGGAGGAGGAGGAAGAGGAAGAGGAGGAGGAGAAGGAGGAGGAGGAGAAGGAGGAGGAGGAGAAGGAGGAGGAGGAGGAGGAGGTGTGGAGGAGGAGGAGAAGGAGGAGGAGGAGGAGGAGGTGTGGAGGAGGAGAACTAAAACAAGACTTATTAGTAATTGAACAGTTTGATGAATATTTTTACAGCCTTACCCTACAGCTAGAGCTTTAACTCTTTCAAGTCTCCAGTTGAATTCTGGACTTCACTAATAGCATTACCTACAAAGGGTCCTGCAATTTTCAGAATTGTTGGTAATGCAACCTGGAATGTCTGTCATTCCAGCTTCATCTGTATCTGGGAAAGGGACATATATCTCACTTGTTTATACAGAACTTACTGAAAGTGAACTTCAGCTATTGGTGACTTCCAAGCAGATCAGAATATTCCTAATTTTTGCTGCTTTTGCACAGTCAATACATTATGTTGTGTTGTGCCTATTTAACTACATGCATATAAATTTGATTTGAAATTGACTTTACATAGCCAAGAATATACCTAACTCATCCATATCTGTGATCAGAACAGTGTCAAGAATGAAGTGGATCCTTTAAAAGAAGTGTTTACTCAGTCCTATACCTTGTTTCAAGATGATTGCAATGGGGAGATATTCAGAGTAACTGATATTCCAATTAACTTAGTAACCCTAGATACTGTAAGATTGATTTGCACTGTTTGCCTAGTTGCATACAATTACTTGCATACAAGATGAAGAGGACTTGAAACTTAAACTTTACATATCAGGCTCATGTGGTTTTCTTTAACTTCTAGGCTATCTCTGGACATCATAATAACCTCTGCTATTGCTGGCTTAGGCCTATTTGATAGTTATTGACACATGAGGAATATGCTAGTCAGGGAGGTTAAATTGCTATAGTCCCTTCCTACCTCTACCCTTTGCTACAGCTTTGCTCAATGTAGGCCTGATTATGCATAGCATATTTCTCACTAGTCTTTCAGGGTGAGCTGTGTTTGCCAGGGGAACTAGTACCTCCCATGGCCCTGGGTTTCTGACTCTGTTTGTTATATTATGGAGGATCGTATTCCCCATTCAGTTTCCCTGTGAGACAAAAAATAATAATAACACCTGCATCTGGACACAACACACACATGAGTGGGTTTGGTAGATGTGTGAAATCGGACAGTGTGGCCCAGCTCCTTTAGAACGTTTTCTGATGTGTTCTCAGCAACACAGCCTGAAGCCTGACCTTTTGAAGGTGGTCAGGCTCTCATGATTCTGCAGACGGAGGCATTAGTTAAGCAAGTCAGACAAATTTCATGGAAAAATCAGGAGTCAATGGAGAAACCCTGCCTTCCATCACAAGCTTGGTCTTTTTAAATAAGAATAGTCATAACTGGGAACCTGTTAGGCTGAAGCAGCTTCAGGGTCCTATGGAAGTAAAGAGGAAGCTTCAGTGTAGTCACTCAAAAAGCAAGGACAAACCTCTAATTAAGCCTTTCCCTTGCAGTAATCCAGCTAAAGCCACTGCACACATTTCCTTTACTTTGCACCTGTCTTCATTTTATAAAAGCCTCCTTCCCCTTCATCTGCCAGGGTGTGGAACTGCTTGCAGTTTGGAGTTGCCTGATTGATGAAGCCCTTGTCCGCTCAGTCTCTAAAATTTTAATGCTCCTAACTTTTCATCTTTTAGCAGTTCATAATAAAGGTGAATTAAAAATATACTCCCATGCCTCTTGTGTCTTTCATCTACTTTTGAAATCTAGAGAAGGAAGAAGGTTGTAATCTGTTGACTCCTCCCTCTGACACCCTGAAAACTATTCTATAGTGTTCAGAGTGAAGCCTTTCTGTTTCTACTTTTTTATTTTTGGTTCAACCCACTCTCTAAATTCATGCATGTCACAAGAGAATGATGGGCTCTCTCTGTGACCTGGCCCACTGGCACGGAGCCAAACCATCATCTAGATTTCCTTTCCCTCAGGAGTTACTTGATCATCCACAAATGAAACACTGAAAGCTTTACTTGCACATTTTCCACACATGCCAAATAGAACTGAATCCTACAGTGAGCTACCCAGTATTGAACTGGTGCTTCTTCAAAAAAGAAAAAAACACAACACTGATAGACTGTCAAAATTATTTTAAATATCTTCAAAGTGCTAAAGAAGAGTGATAGGTTCATAGTATTTTGTGACTAAGGTTTAAGTCCATTATCACTAATGAATAATTATAGAAAAATAATTTCATGTAGAAATATATGGAATACTTTATACAAATGTTTATCTTTTCCTCCATATTTAAACCCTCTTGGCCAATGAAATCAGTCAATGATAAGTCTGATAACCAGAGTCCAGTCATGAGATGGTGTGTTTTACACGTACAGTCACTTTGGCATGAATTCTGCCACGATGACATAAACAATGTTAGATTCCCTACAGTGATCCTGAGATGTCTTAAACAGTCCTTGAAGCAGTAAAGCCTCAGTCCTCCATTAGAACAGCTAACATATTTGTCTCTGTCTCATAAACCTCACCTCCCTCCGCTTTCAGGTGTGCTTTTGTGAGTATAGTTCATCCATCCTCCATGGTTGCGCATAGAGACAACAAAATCAGGAGGGTGAGTTTCCAAGTGTAGAGTCACTGCCAAGTCCCGCATATGAACCCCACTGAATGTCTGATGGTAGAAAAAAACTGTGCACTTCCTTGGGGGAGTGGGGAAGGAGAACAAAATTAAACCAAAGCCTGTCATTTCGGGAGGGCTTTCCTCTTCACCTGCCTTTTCTCTCTCCCTTGTGACTGATGACCTGGGCAGAGGATGATAGAAACACCAGTGGCATGTGTGGCCTCGGATCGTTGAACAAGGGGGATGCAAAACTGCTCTGTGAGAAAGTTCATGTCAGCACCTGTCTTTCCAGGAGAATGGGGAAGGGTGGGGGTGAGAGAGTAGCAAAGAAACTTGGGGTGACACCACACCACTTTCTAACTCAGCTGATTCCTTTGCCTTAGGAAGAGATAAAGACTATCCATATTGGAAGGAAGTGTAAGTGCTGGGAAAACTTTGTCAAGAGATCTCTGGAGCTGTCTTCAACAGTTTCCACATCTGTATAACTTAGTATATTAAAATACTTTTTTTAAAATTGAAGTCATAGCCCTCCCCTTCACAACTGATTATCTCTCCAGGGAGCAACTTCTAAAGTATCATGGCACTCTATTCACCATGACTGACCAATCCCCTTCACTCCTAAGACAAAACATGACAATGGCACTCAGTGTGTGGCTTTCCCCTAGTATAATAGGGAAGTGCCCTTATTCAGATATTGTTTTCTCTTTGCCTAAGTGGTGGACATAAAGACTAAGTTGATGTGAAGATTTTCAAATTGTGGCCTCACTGTGTCTCTCATGATCTGCGATGGCCTCTAATTTACAAGAACACCTCACAAACTCTACTTAGCGTATTTAACTTCCTTTTATGTTTGTAAATTTTGGGGTGTGTGTGTGTGTGTGTGTGTGTGTGTGTGTGTGTGTGTTTGGTTTTTGTAACACTGGCATCATTCTTCCATATGTATAATGTTTGAGGTTCTCTATGATAACCTACATGTCTTCTTTTATTCAGACCTAAGATTTGGAATCTTTTCTTGAGTAAGAATGAAGAAATGTTTTCATAAGATTGCTAGTGAATGTCCTTGGCTACTCTCTTGCTGTCATAAGCAATTTGAACTATCTTTATATATAATTCATTGGCTCCTCCATCTTACAGAATATTCCACATGACCTTTATTTCCACCTAGACAAAGGTCATTTCTTTGGTTCACAAAACATCCCTTCTTATTAGTATTATTGTATTTGTTGTCATACATCAGACACCTGGGATTTGCTTGAAATGGACTCATGTGTTAGGGATTTAGCCAGGGTCCTGTTTTTACTTTTTTTTTCTCACCTCTGAGTTAAAAACCCAATCTCAGTTGCTGTTTTTATGTTTTTAAGGTGAACAAACCATGGAACACACTGAGAAAAAAATAAAGTTTAATATAGGAGAAGTGCCTCAGAATGAGTGTGTCAAGGTCTAGTTGAAATCTCCAGCTGGCAGTATGACTTGTGCACTTCACCTCTTTTCAAGCTTCCAGCATCGTTCTGGGCGAAAGAAGGAGGTTGGATTATGTGGTTTTCAAAACTCATTCTGTGAAGGACATAGGAATTATGTGGTTTTGAAAACTCATCCTTTCTCCATTTGCCTACGTTTCCAAGCATGTTTGTTGTTAGCAAGGCAAAGAACTTTAATTTATTATAAAACTCCCTTTGCAGAATAGTAAAGCTCTCTGAGGTAGTGAGCACTTTGGTATAGTGTAGATTCCATTATAATGCTGGCAAAGATTTCTTCAAGTGTGTAAAACCCTGAACTGCCTGAAACAGTCAAAAAAAAAACTAAGTTAACATGTTTTAGTTGTTATCTTACCATTCAGTGGATAGTCTCTATCTGCATGAGGATTTTCAACACTGACTTCTCTATTACCTTGAGGAAAATGGTATCAGATTAACTTGTTGAAGTAGAGGTTGGGGTGGGGGAGATCAGGGCAAGAATTTTTCAGACAAGTTAGTCTTCCAAGTGGTTAAATTCTGATCTCCTTCCCATACTCACAAGTTGACATAAAATTTAAATGAGTGGGTCTCATTTATTGTCAAGCATTGTATAAAGCCGTATACTACACTGTAGGTTAGCAAACACTCCAAAAATATATTTCCTATAACAATTTCTTGTGTGGATGTCACTGTATCTGAGGAAATTCAAAAAAACCTTAAAAAATTCCCACTTCATGTAATTAGATAAAATTTATGATAATTACAAGTGGAAGATAGTGTTAAGAATGGAAATGAAGGAAATGCATAGATGGTATTTTCCTCCATGTAATAGCTCAGTGGGCACCGAGAAGAATAAAGGGAGCTGAGAATTTTTGAAAGCCTTAGAATTTCACTCCTGCATCTCTGAGATTTTATATCTGGAATCATTGAAAGGCAAGGCAGCAAAAGCCTAAAAGAGAAAAGATGTTAACATTTAGATAGAGAACTAGACTTCGATACATAGGATATCCACAATGAACCAAAATAGATGGATATGTTCACAACTCAAGCTGGAATAGAGAACATGCACAAAATGCTTCTGGTGTGCAGTATCAAAAAACAGGAAACAGTGTAGAATTAGTGCTGTCACTAATAAGTTACCATATGTGAAATGCCATATAAAATCTTCTTAGTTTTCTCCGTATTTGATTTTACTTTAATAAACAAAAAGAAATTGTTAGATTGGTGTCTAATAATGCTAGTGGTGAGATTTTAAATCTAAGGTTGAGAATTATAGCTTGTTTTTATAAATGGCACTACTATATTATATGTAATTTTGCCTTTTGAATTTTATGTTTTGTTTATAGCAGCTTTCTATTTGTGTTTGTGTGCGGGGTAGCTTTCCTTTAATCATTATTAATCTTTAAACAAGGAAGACTAACTAAAATGGTTAATAACTTACCAACCACTTCTTATGTTGACAAAATCAAAGGCTTGACCAACATCAGTGTTTTCAGCTTTTCAAACATTTCAGAGACATTTATGTGCCTCAAACCGTTATCCTAAAAATGTAAAAGAAATTTCTTCAAATTGAAGATAATCAAAACAGGTTTGCCCCTATTTTTGTTATATAACCTTCTAATAATGTCTTTCAAAATGTTCTCCCATCTATGTTATATTATGTACCTCCTATGTTATGATGCCTTGAAGTCCTGTTATCCAAACGAAGATTGGCGAGGAATGATCTATTGAAAATGCTACAGCACTACAAATTATCACTAAAGACATTGTATGTTTGTATTTGTTGGACTTGTCATCACTGTGAAAAATACTAGAAAGAACAGATAAACTAGAAGGACAAATTGTTTTGGTTCATGATTTCAAATGACTGGATTCACAGTCAGCTGCTTTATGCTGTGGTACTGCAGTGAATCAGAGCACTGTGGAGGGAAGAGTTGTAGAGAGTAAAAAGTTGCTTACCTTATGATGTCCAGGAAGCAGAAAAGGTGACAGAAAGTGGTTTAGTACAAAGTCTATCTTTCTGCACACTTCTAGTGACCCATTTACTCTATCTTGTCCCCACTTTGCATAGTTCTGCTACTTCCAATAGTCTATTCAGACTTTGAATCCATCAGTAAATAAATGTATTAATGAAGGTAGAGCTTTCATGAGCAAACCATTTCCCCAAAATGAACATATATGAACATTATGCTTGCACTGGGGGCCATAGGTACCAATAAATCATTTAAGTTTTCTGAGAAGAGAGTAGCTAGTCTTGTTATGAAATAGGGATATGAAATATCCTTCCTCAAGAGGCAAATGTACAGAAACCTTGGGAAGCTAAAGAAACTTGCCCAACTTCACTTGGAGAGTAAAGAATGGCAACTAAGGGGGACGATTCCTAGCTGTCTGATTCCAAAATAGATTTAGCCATCACATATTTCTTCCAAATGTATTGATTTTCTCCACTATTTTTCTCCCATACTCAAGTACCTTAGCATATTGTGAAAAATCTTGGTGTGGAAATTCGCAGAAGCTGAGTGATTACAGTAGAATGCTCATTCTGGATGGACAAGGACCACAAGTGCAGTATTTCAAAACAGATGACTGAGATTCAAGCCAGCTTTACCATAGAGCTACAGTATGACCCTAACAGATATTCTGTCTGTACTTCCTCATTTTTCAAAGAGAAAATAATCCCACTCCTAATGCTGTTAGAAATTAGTAAGAGACCGGGAGTTTGGCTTACTGGTAGAGTGCTTGCCTAGCATGCACGAAGACCCGGGTTCGATTCCTTGGTACCACATACTTGGAAAAAGCCAGAAGTGGTGCTGAGGTTCAAGTGGTAGAGTTCTAGCCTTGAGAAAAATCCAAGGACAGTCCTCAGGGCCTGAGCTTAAGCCCAGAACTGGCAAAAGAAAAGAAATTAGTAAGGATATTTACATCTGCTAGGTTGGTGATTGGCACCATGCACAGATAATAATACATGAATGTTAGAGTTTATTGCTGTCATTGCAATTCTATCTCATGTCACATTTGTAGCACATTCTGTGCCACTGTATACCTCATACTACTAAAGATCACTCTGATTCCCTCACAGTTTAGTTAGCCTAGTTTGTTCATACCTCAGCTCAAATGTTCTTCATCACTAAATTATTGTGATGTGATCTGTCACTACCCCTCTTCTCTTGCATCTTCCTAATTCAACTCATTCATGTTCCATTCTAATGTCTCCTTTAAACGCTTGTCATAACTATAGTTAAGTAATGAATTGGACTATTAAACTTAAATATGTATACTTCTCAGAGTCTATGTCGATTGGAATATTCTGTACAGCAAATGCATAGTGTTTGATAAAAATCCTATAATTTAATAAATAATGAATTAATGGATCTCCTGTTCATCTGTTTCCTTCTTTTGTTTAAAATAGCATTTCACTGTTTGAAAATCCATTTTTTTATCTTTTATTCTATGAATTATTCTGTTTGTATCATGAATTTCCAGACTTCCTGGCCAACAGTAATTGACTAAAATATTTATATAAATTTCCCATAGCTACATATGTGCCAATGACAACTAAATTACCAATTTCTTCCTTTTCAAATATTAGATTTCTGAAATACAAGTAGATTAACTCAGCTTAGAAAACAAGAAATAAACATCTTTTCTTGTTTTGCCTACTGCTTTTCAAGTGAATTTTGAATGCCTGCCTTGAAATTTGCATAATCATTCATGAATCTCCTTTCATTTGAATAACATAGTAATGACAACTTAAGATACATTGTTGGTTGTTTATTCAAAATGGATTTCATTTGTCAAAATAGATTTTTATGTGTGCACCTGTGTCCATATTTGCTCTGGATGAAATCAGTCATATGATCCTATATGCTGGTGGTGTTGCAGAATAGGGATTTAAAAATATCATTGCAAACACTGAAATATTAAGAAGTAGTGTGTTTTTAAGTCTTATCAAAATATCCTTATTTTCTTATTTTCTTTCCTGATGCTGGGAACTACACTTATAAACAAAGAATTAATAGGTCTTACACTTCATAGGCTAGTATTATGCTAGTTTTTTCATTGTAATTAATTTCATTTTTTATTGTAATTACTAGAAGGGTTACATTATATTCACCAGATAGATGGTGCATTACTTCACAGACATTGATGTCCTTTCTCATGTCTTGGTCCCCATTTCCTTCCCCCAACCATGGCCGTCATCTTGTTCTCCTCCTTCCCTATCCAATTTCAAATAACCAAATAAACATATATACAATATATCAGACAACAAGGTGCTCCTTTCCAGGAGCATTGGAAGTAGAATGGTAATATCACAACCGAAATTACCAAGATCCAGAGCATCATGAGGGAATACTTCTCAAACCTTTATGCCAACAAATTTGAGAATCTAGAAGAAATGGATGAATTTCTAGCCAATATTAACATACCCACACTGAACCGAGAAGAACTAACCCAACTAAACAGGCCTATTTCAAGCACTGAAATAAAAATGGCAATAAGAGACCTTCCACCTAAGAAAAGCCCAGGGCCAGAGGGATTCACAGCTGAATTCTATAAGGTCTTCAAAGCAGAGATCACACCAATACTACTCAAGCTCTTCAACAAAATTGAAAACAAAGGCTCTTTGCCAAACTCATTCTATGAAGCCAGTATTACCCTCATCCCCAAAACAGACAGAGATTCATCAAAGACAGAGAACTATAGATCCATTTCTTTGATGAATATTGATGCAAAACTTCTCAACAAAATACTAGCCAACCGTCTTTAGCAACTTATCAAAAAATTATACGTTATGATCAAACAGGATTTACCACAAGGATGCAAAGCTGGTTTAACATATGCAAGTCATTTAATATAATTCAACACATCAACAGGAGCAAGGACAAAAATCACATGATTGTCTCAATAAGTGTAGAAAAGGCATTTGATAAGATCCAACACCACTTTGTGCTAAAAGCTCTGGAGAAACTAGGAATTCATGGAACATCCCTTAACATAATAAAGGGTGTGTATGACAAACCCACAGCTAGCATTATATTTAATGGCGAAACGTTAGTCATTTCCTTTAAAATCAGGAATGAGACAAAGATGCCCACTCTCTCCACTCCTCTTTAACATAGTATTAGAATACCTAGCCAGAGCAATAAGGCAAGAAGCAAGCATAAAGGGGATCCAAATAGAGAAAGAGGAAGTGAAACTTTCCCTCTTTGCAGATGATTCTGTAATCATCTCCAATCCCAAGGTGCTTGAGCTGATTCAAAACTTTGGAAGGGTAGCAGGCTATAAAATTAACCCTGAAAAATCAACTGCCTTCATCTACGCCAACAGTGAGAGGAACGAGGCAACAATCAGGAAAGCAACTCCTTTTGAAATAGCCTCAAAGAAAATAAAGTACCTAGGAATTAACTTAATTAAAAATGTAAAGGAACTTTTTGATGAAAACTTTAAAACCCTGAAAAAGGGAATTAAAGCATTATGGTAGCTTTCATAATATCACAGTCCTTTTGACTTTATCTTATTTTCAAATGAGGTCTTACCATTACATTTCTCCAGACTGGGCTCAAACATGAGATCCTTGTACCTCTGTGGCCTAGTAAGATGGATTTACAAATAAGTACCAGCATGCCCAGTTTCTAGGACATAGCTGGAACTTGGATATATAAACTTTTTTATGATAAAGAAAGACAAGGGCCTCCCTCTATCTTTACAAGATGAAAAAAGGGAGAGACAAGTTATTTAGAGTATTTTCTATTTCTAATCTATAGGATGATCCTGTGTATTTATGCTTTATTAATAATCAGGACACAAAAGAAATATATGCATATATAAACCCACACTTCTCCCTCTCTCTGTCTGTCTGTTTCTGTTTATCTCTGTCTCTATATCTTCCCCCCAGCCCTCAGTAGATGTCAAGGAACTGAACCAAAGAGAGAAAAAAAGAGTTTGGAAAACCATACTATGAGAATAAAGGTTAATAACAACCAGTGGTGCATGGGAGAGAGACAGAAGAAAGGGAAAGTTTGTCAGCATGTATGCAAATGAAACTTTCATCATATTGTTTTGTTTGAACATTTTTATAACACTAATTATTATTGTTATTTTATTATTATTATTATTATTATTATTGTTCGTAGTAGTAGTATCCCTTCAATGTTCCATAATATTGAAAAGGTCACCTTAATTGACCTATTGAGCTATTCGCAAACTCCTCTTTTGCTGGTTTGGTAAAAACATAACATCTCTACTAAGGCATTAAAGGGAAAGAAGTAGGAAAATTAAATTGTGCTTCTTTGAAAATGAGAAAGACCATTGAGTCTGGCTTATTTCACTTAATATGATTTTTTTCTAAGTCTTTCCATTTCCTTACAAATGGGGCAATGTCATTCTTTCTTACTGCAGCATAGAATTCCATTGTATATAAATACCACATCTTGTTGATCCACTCATCAACTGAAGGGCATCTGGGTTGGTTCCATATCTTTGCTGTGGTAAATAGTGCTGCAATGAACATTGTTGTGCTAGTGGATTTAGTATGTCCTTATTTCTGTAAGATTGGATAAATGCCAAGTAGTGGAATTGCTGGGTCATAGGGGAGTTCTATGTTTAGTCTTTTGAGGAACTGTCATACTGCTTTCCATAGTGGTTGAACGAGTTTGCACCCTAACAGCAGTGTAATAGTGATCCTTCCAGGCAACATCCCCACCAACATCTGTTGTTATTAGATTTCTTGATCCTGGACATTCTAACTGGAATGAGGTGGAATCTTAGAGTTGTTTTGATTTGCATTTCTTTTATGGCCAGAGATGTTGAGCATTTCTTCATGTGTCTATAAGGTCATTCTTATTTCTTCTTCAGAGAAGACTCTCTTTAAGTCTTTGGTCTAAGTATGTGACATTTTTATCTTCAACTAACTACCAAAAAACTGGAATTCGAGCTGTGGCTCAAGTGTTAGAGTGCCAGCTTTTTTTTTTTTGCCAGTCTGGGCTTGAACTCAGGGCTTGAGCACTGTCCTCAGACTTTCTCAAGCCCAGAGCTCTACCAGTTGAGCCTCTGCACCACTTCCGGTTTTTTTCTATGTATGTGGTATGGAGGAATCGAACCTGGGTCTTCGTCCATTCTAGCCAAGCACTCTAGCACTAGGCCAAACTCCCTGCCCTGAGTGCCAGCTTTGAGCAAAGAAGCACAGGGGCAGCTGTAGGCCCTGGGTTTAAGCTTCATCATCCCCCTTCCAAAAAACTCAGTTCAGGTGCTACCTGTCACTTAAAATATGACCTTTACCTTATTTTTTCCTCAGTTTGCTTATCTACCTAAATAGTGGAAATGTTCTTGCAGGCAGAGAATAAGCTACATAAAATTCATTGAGGAATAAAATATGTGAGAGAAGACATTAGAGGTCAAGGGTTTTAAAGTTCTACATGTAATATGAAATCCCAAAAGGAAAATATAATTTCTTTTTCTGGTATAGTTCAGTAATCTAACTATTCATCTCACAGTTAAATATCCAGATTATCTTCCTATAGCTATCTAAAGTTCATTATAGGAAGATACTTTCTCATTTTCCTGATAAAATTCATTTTTATCAACTCTCACACAGTATGAATTTCTATTTCCTCTGCAATCTCCACACCAAAATGATGTTATTTCCAACTAGTCATTGACTCTGGAATGCAAAAAGATTAGTGGTAGATGAGGGAACGGGTTTGCTGTAGAATTTATTATCTTAAGTGCCAGTGGTTTAGTTCCTAGATAGCTGGAA
The DNA here is from genome assembly GCF_031878675.1 of Megascapheus bottae. Classification (NCBI taxonomy): domain Eukaryota; kingdom Metazoa; phylum Chordata; class Mammalia; order Rodentia; family Geomyidae; genus Megascapheus; species Megascapheus bottae. Next base: position 50,514,406 of record NC_143515.1, read on the forward strand.
TATGACGTGATTTATCATACTCAGTACCATGAGTAGTATAGAGATTTCACTAAATGCAAGGAGATAAGGCAGAAAATAGTCACTAAAATTACCATTAAAACACCACCCTTGACAATTCTTGAGAAACTCGATTAGGGAAAAAATTCAGGGACAGATCAATATCTATGAGGAATAGCTGTGGGTCTATTCTTGACATCATATATGCTTGCTATCAAAGGGGTAAGGGCTACCTTCAGCCATAGTTTCAAGGGTTCTTCAAAGTTCAAATAATAAGATTCTGAATATCTGACTATAAGAAAAAAATGAAAAATATTCATCAACAGACTCAAAGACATCACCAATGGTATCACTAACATTTTATTGATAAGAAAATAATATTCATTTCTTGCAACAAAGACCACAATATATGCAGTTGTCCAACTACCAAAGCCTGAGGCTGATATGATTTTACCATGCCAGTGACCAATAACCTTTAGTTATTGTTGCTAAGTAATCCAATTATTTATCTGCTAATCTTAGATAATTTCACTTTCACTTATGCTAAAGACAGAAGGGGAGAAGGAAAGAAAGCATGATATGTCTAAAGACACAAGCACAAGTTATGATTATTTTAATTTGTAACCAATTGGCTGGACAACATCACATGAAAGTGTCAAAGCCTATTACGTAGAAAGGATAAAATGGCTGTCTAAACGGCGACCATCAGTTTTGGCCACAGTCCACAATAGAAACAGTCAAATCCAGGTTTAAACTGTAATCCAACAAAACTGGCTTCTCTTTTTGTTGAGTGCAAAATTAATCAGCACAACCAAAAGATAAAAGAATGAAAAAGGCTTATTACCAGTAGCAGGCAAGGAGAACCCTAGAGTTATTCCAAGAAGGGGGACATCATCAAACAGAAAAGTTATGGGTCTTTTATTCATGCAGCCTTCACATGCTTATGTAGGAAAGCATTCTGGGGACAGCAGCATTCCTGTACATTCCTGAACATGCCCAAGTGAAGATTTATATTACTATGCTCACCTTCATAGCTCAAAAAGGAAAGAAGATCAATATATTTTTAGGCATCTCAGGATACTCAAAAAGTTAAAATGGTAGAAGTACTTCTAGACATGTTTGACTTATATCAATTTAAAAAATGGCAGGACTCGTCTAAGCATGTTCAACTTATTTTCTCCCTAAACCACTTTAGCCAAATCCAAAGGAAAAGATACACTGAAGACACATTAATAAATAAGAAATTGTCCTAGATGACACCTGCCCCACTTAGCTGCTAACGAACTATAACACAAGATGCTGCAAGATTTACTTGAAGGAGGTAATTTTACATCATCCAATCTTGGGCATTGGATTTGGCGCCATTTTGGAAGCCCCCTTAGACTATTTAAGGTATTTAAACACAAAGGGAATACTCTGTCTCTTCCTCACACAAATATAAAATACTAGGGTGAATTTAGTACAAATACTGAAAACCCTTTTGGAAGAGAGAAGAGAAATTAAGCAGTCACTGATGTATAGAACATCAAATCCCACTGGGCAAGAGTGTGAAAAATCTATTTTTTTTTCATTGAATTAAGTTCTTTGGTTAAACCAATAGAGTTTCTTATTATAATGTCCTCTGGAAATTGTCATTGTAACCCTTAACTTTGTCCTTTGGGAGAAGTTCCTTGTTCAGTCTTTCATAAGGAAAAGATGAAAATTTTATTCTTCCTAGACGCTGGATAGAATACTCAGCCCATATCATAATTGTGTGAGTTTGAGGCCAGAATTCTGCTTTGAGGATAAAGTAATCACAAGCTTTTATATGGGGCTTGTTCTCCTCTGGAAATATGGTTCCTTAATTAAACAAACAAAAATGTATTATTTTAGTTCCTTATGCAAGGAGTCATAAGCAAATGTCTCATAAGAACAAAGTCAAAGGTTGTTCCTTATGAATTACTAATAATATCAACATGCTGCTGGTAAAATTGATTATGGAACAGAGAGGAGAGAGATGATCATAATGTGCTAATCAGACAAACAGATGTAGCACATATTAAGAAGTAATGAGAACATGCTCCAAAAATACTACCTCAACTTCTTTCAACCTCAAATATAATAACCAAGTTCTTAGAAAAATTTTCACTGATACTATTTCAAGAAGTTGAATTATGGACATGTAACTATGAAAGAAACTAAATTAGTCAAATATATTTATACATGGGAAAAAATCGAGTCGTTTGGATGGCTTCTTTAGTTAGTTCTATCAATTACTTAGGGAAAAAACACTTAAATCTGCAATTTTTTTAGGGAATAGCTAAAGAATCATTACTCAACTCAGAAAATTAAGCTAGCATTTCCTGTCACCAAACATATAAAAATCTTTCATAACTAAATAAGGAATGATAATTTTAGATGAAAATAATTTTAATTACATTAGCAAAATATATGGAGTATAATAATTCATGACCAAGATGAGTATCCCAGGAATGATCATGTAGCATTTGAAAATTAATAACTATAATACTCCATTATCTATGTAAGCAAGAATCAAAATTCTGGTAAAAAGAAATACAGAGTTATAAAGCTCTGAAGTTATAAAGCATTGTAACTTGTAATCAAATTCTAGGCCTGAACCTTCTCCACAGATGAGCTGGGAACTTCTTGACTGCCACATTGGCAGAAGGTCAGGGAGAGTTATGAAGGAACAAGTGCCAGCTCTATGGGATTGGTTTCACACTTGAATAGGGTGCAGATGTACTGGATTTCTCACAAAGGCAAGATTTCTATATATAATGGGAGGAAATATGAAAACTTTGGCTTGACTTTACTTAATATATTTTTTCCAAGTCATGCCATTTCTTTACAGAAAATGCAATATTATTCATTCTAATTGATGAGTCAAATTCCACTATGTACATATATCACATTTCCTTGATCTATTTTTCCATTGAGGGGCATCTCTGCTGATTCTATATCTTGACTGTAAGTGACTAATGCTGCAATGAACATTGTTGTTCTGGTGGCTTTACTGTATTCTGGTTTGTAATAAATGCTCAGGAGTGGAATTGCTGGGTGGTTCTATGTTCAGTTTTTTGAGGAACTTCCACATTGCTTTCCAGAGTGGCTAAACAAGCTTACATTTCCATCAACACTGTATTAGGGTTTCCTTTCAGATACATCCTTACCAGCATCTGTTATTGTCTGTTTTCTTCAAAATACCCATTCTAATTAGGGTGAGTTAGAGTCTTAGTGTTGTTTTGATTTGCATTTCCTTTATGGCCAGAGATGTTGAACATTTCTTCACATGTTTACTGGCCATTTTTATTTCTTCCTAGAGGTCTCTCTCTTTAGCGCATCAGCACATTTATCAACTGGGTGATTGATGCTTTGTTATTCAGCCTTTGAGCCAGGGCTTCTTACTGGATTCCTAGAATGGCTCCTGTGGGTCTCCTGAAATATGATGGTATAATGCCAGGAGAGAAATTTATCCTTGAATCAATTGAAATAGTCCCAAATTCTTAGTTTTCAAAAGCAGTTTATAAACATCCTAAGCCTCATAATACAATATTCACATACTTTTTATGATGAATATGAAAAAAATTATCTGAGAGACCAAAATGGGACCAGGTTGGAGCTCTGACTAGTCCAAAAGGCAATTTGCATACATTATTGGATTGCTTCTAGATTTTCTTTTTAACTGCATAGGATACAAGACTCTGATATAGTAATTAAATAAGTTTCTATGTAGAATTTCTATTGTGATTCTTAAGGCTGACAATGATTTCATAAGCAGAGGTCTCCTATGAATACTTCCATTTGCTTTATGTATAGTGTAGTTAAGGAATTGCTGCTTTAAGAAAAAATATTGCAGGGGGCTTGGAGTTTGGCCTAGTGGTAGAGTGCTTGCCTAGCAAGCATAAAGACCTAAGTTCAATTCCTTGGTACCACATACATAGAAAAAGCCAGAAATGATGCTGTGGTTCAAGTCATAGAGCTCTAGCCTTCAGAAATCCCATGGACAGTGCTCAGGCCCTGAGTTCAAGCCCCAGGACTGGCAAAGGAAAAAGAAAGAAAGAAAAATATTGTAATGTGGGAAACACTCAAGAAATGTAATTATTTGCTATTACCATGTAATTGGTAATATCTTTAGTTATGACATATCACACTTAGTTTTGGGTTTTGTTTGTTTGTTTGTGTTTTTTTTTTACAAATCACTAATGGGAACTACCCATTTATTGTCTGTTTTTACTTTTTCATGCAGTATCCTCTAATTTGGGCAAGTAATTCTCAAACATACAATATAAAGAAAATATATTCAGTCTTTTGATTTCCACCTTTATAGTGACTCCTTCATTTCAAATGAGATGGAACCTAGAAAACAATAAATTATCTACATCCACAAAATCTTCCGAGATGGGCAAAGGTTTGCACACTGAAAATGTTATTATCCCAAACATATTTCTGAAGCTCTGGGATGTTTCATGTAATATAGAAAATCATCTGATTATTGGGTGTGTTTTCCAGATTGCCCCAAGATCTTTGGGTTGTCATGTAGCAAGGCATAAGTATAGACAATTCTAAGAACTTCTTACCTTGCAGCTAGAACATTAGTTTGGCCAGTCATGTTAGTTTCAGGAAGGCCTGTTATAATATTAGAAATCATAATTATTATTCCCCTGGTCTGAAATGATCTGATTCTTCAGCTACAGAGCTCTTAGATACAGAGAAAAAATTTTTACCCTTCTTTGAAAGAAAATGTTCTCTGTTAGATGTTTAGTGCTTGACTTCCATGGATCCTTAGACTCATGGGCCAAATGGATGAGCACAAAGCTGTAATTCCTTCTACAAAGTGTGATTTGAGATGCATAGAAATGAGAGATAATAACAAGCAATGATCCCTGAACTGAAATTCATTCTACTGCCATATGTCTTTATAGCATGCTACTCTAGTGACTTGCATTAAATCCCTTTTAATATTTTCAATTAATTTCCAATTGCAAGTTACCAAGTTTTATAGAGTTCTGCTTTCTCTGTAAAATAGTATTTTTTTCTCCTGAACTATGGCTAATTCTTTGAAAATTAGAATACTCTGAACTAAGTTATATTCAGTAATTGTGTGAAGTGTATGTGTGTGTGTGTGTGTGTGTGTGTGTGTGTCTGTGTGTGTGGTGTGTACAGTACTGGGGATTTGAACTCAGGGCCTGAGTACTTTCCCTGAGTTTTTCTGCTCAAGACCAGTACTCTACCACCTGAGCCAAAGTTTTCTTGTTGTTAATCAGAGATAAGAGTCCTGTGGGTTTTTTTTTTAATCAAGGCTGGTTTTGAATCATGATCCTCAAATCTCAGCTTCCCAAGGAGCTAGGATTACATGCATGAACTTTGGCTGCCTGGTAGTACATTTGTTTTTATGCAAAAAGAGTATCTATTAAAGAGTATTTATTAAATCCAAGAGTATCAAAAATCTAAGAATTCTATTGGCAAAAAGAACGGATAAGAAACATATTCTTATCCATTCCATATTTTGCCACTTTATGCATAGTTTTGGAAAAAGGTTGTTCAACCAAAAATAATTTCTTAATTTCTAATTACATTGCCTCAAATAACTGTAAGATTACAGTTATTTATTTTACTTATAAAGTATAGTATTGATTTATTTTGCTTATATATTATAATATTGTAACCAAGTAACACACATCTATTCTATCTTATATCATGATTATCTTACTCTCCACTTGTCACTCTTACCACTTAAATGTTGAAACCATATATTCTCTTGAAAGTCTTACAGTTTTTCTGTATTTATGAAGTCTTTTGCATATAGCAGATGAATGGCCACTCAAAATTACTTGACTATTTCTCTACCAATGCTATTGGCATAATAATGATTCATGTTTTAAATTTTCTACAGGAATTGTTTTATCATCATTATCTCTAAAGGTAGATTCTCTCTAAATTCACTATAAAAGATTATTTTGATTTACAACAAAATCTCTGCTTCGTGTGAGCTGAGCAGACCAAATACAGTTATCATTTACACAAATAATACTTGTTCAATTTTCCGGCTATAGTCAAACTATAACTGAGACCTATGTAAATATCTATAAGATGAGATTAGCTTAAATTATTGCAGTTTATTGGCAAATAAATTCTAATTGATGAAACTATCAAGAATTAGAAGCTAAAAAACTCTATATTTTTAATCTGTTTTACATTTTATACATCTCAGTGTATAGTCATTCAGAACATCATTGTTTATTTGAAAGTAACACTGCAGATAAAGTTTACTCTCCATTTATATGATGAGTTATAAAAGGGATAAATATACTCTCACCCATAAACATTTTTTAAGTAGCTAGGATGAGACTCAACAATGCACAATGCTATGAGAGCAAAAGGTGTCTACTCCAATTTTCAGAATGCTGGTATCTTCAAAAATATCAAAATATTCCTAGTGATTCAGTGTTCTCCATGTTCAAAATCGTATTCAAAACCCCATGTTCAAGTGCTGTCTTATAAACAGACAATATACCTTAATTAATATATTTGCAAGTCTAATGCATGATCTTTGCTCCAAAAGCTTATGTTGAAGATGGCTGAAAAGTGAATAGAAAATGATAACACAAGAAATTTCCAACCAATGAGGCAAAAAGTGGAAAAGGAAATTAGCAATCTCATAATAATACTTGCATAAGAGGTCTGTCTTTGCTTAGACTGGCAGGCTTCATTTGAGATGTGTACACTGTTAGTGTCTTGTCTATTCTCCCTAGATAGGTCAGCTTTCTACCATCCCTCTCTGTATGCAGCACAGTAGTGGCTCTGTCCTATGTCATATTATACTCAAGCCAGCACTTGATAAAGCATTCCTCCTGCTGTCTGGAAGCCTACAAGCCAGCAGTTGTTTAGGTATTCTGTTACCATCCAGCTACCCAGATATCATACCCAGAAGAGTTCTTCAATAGGCTTTGCTTCAAAGTGGAGAAACTGGCCTCCCTCCAGGATCTCACTGTTGGTGAGCCCACTTTACCATGTAATTAAATATGACTTCTCAATGAAGTTTCTTTGGTAACCATTTACAGAATCCTGAGCTGCATGAGCTCTCATGGCTTTGTACTCAGTAACCAATCCAGAGACTTGTTTCATTCAATGTTTGGGGAAAACTGGACTACATATCACTCCAGGTGGGTTAAAAAAATAACTATGATCTATCAGACTCCTTGTCTGAATCATTCTCATACATACACTAAGCAAAAACTTGTGTCAGGTATGTTATAGATATTTGGAATACACATGTAAGCATTATTAAAATCTGTCCACCAGAGATCATGTGATTTTGTAATTAGGGTGATAGTGGAATTTTAGAAAAAATATTTTGGTTTTATAGGGTAAGACAGAAAAGCACTTAACACAGAAAAATGATGTGAAGGTAAAATGAGGTTAGTCGTTGGTATACAAAAGCTGTTGTCTAAATGGTCCAGTTTGACAGGAGTCCAAATTCAGCCTCCAAAATATCTCAATGTACCTGATGAAAATCATGGATCAAATGAATAAAGAAGTTTGGGTTAGCTCTTTTAAGCCATGTTTTATCTCAATTCATCCACATCAGTAAGCCAATCCCATAAATTTACCAGTAAGAATAATTGCCCTAATTGATTTTTCTAGTATATCCAAATAGTAATAACGTTGGATTACTAACTCTAAGTCTGATTCGAATGTGATGAAAAGGAAGTAATTATACCTCAGTGTTTGAATGCATAGAAATTAGGATTTAAAATTTTTCTGTATTAACATAGAGTATTGAGAGTTGGTGATGAACGGCTTCCAGATTATGGTGACAAACCCACAGCTATTATTATACTTAATGGCGAAAAGCTAAAGCCATTCCCTCTAAAATCAGGAATGAAACAAGGATGCCCACTCTCTCCACTCCTCTTTAACATAGTATTAGAATTCCTAGCCAGTGCAATAAGGCAAGAAGCAAGCATAAAGGGGGTCCAAGTAGGGAAAGAGGAAGTGAAACTATCCCTCTTTGCAGATGACATGATTCTGTATTTAAAGAATCCTATAGACTCTACTCCCAAGCTCCTTGAGCTGATTCAAAACTTTGGAAGGGTAGCAGGCTATAAAATTAACCCTGAAAAATCAACTGTCTTCGTCTATGCCAACAGTGAGAGGAATGAGGCAACAATCAGGAAAGAAACTCCTTTCGCAATAGCCTCAAAGAAAATAAAGTACCTAGGAATTAGCTTAACTAAGAATGTAAAGGAACTTTTTGATGAAAACTTTAAAATCCTGAAAAAGGAAATTAAAGCAGAACTGAGGAAATGGAAAAACCTCCCATGCTCCTGGATTGGAAGAATCAACATTATGAAAATGACAATCTTGCTAAGAGCTATCTACAAATTCAATGCAATACCCATCAATATCCCAATGTCATTCTTTAAAGAAATAGAAGATGCAATCCAAAATTTCATATGGAATAATAAAAGATCCCGTATAGCAAAAACACTTCTTAGCAGAAAGAACAGCACAGGAGGAATTTCAATACCAAACTTTAGAGTCTATTACAGAGCGATAGTGACCAAAACAGCTCTGTACTGGCACAAGAACAGGCCTGAAGACCAATAGAATAGAACTGAGGACCTAGATATTAAACCACAGACCTATGGCCACCTAATCTTTGACGAGGGAGCCAAAAAAATAGAATGGAAGAAAGACAGCCTCTTCAATAAGTTGTGCTGGCAGAACTGGTTAAGCACCCACAGAAAACTAAAGTTGGATCCTTCTTTGTCTCCCTGCACTAGAATTAACTCCAAATGGATCAAAGACCTGGAGGTAAAAGCTGACACACTGAAAACTCTACAGGAAGGAATAGGAGATACACTAGGCCTCGTTGGCCCGGTCGAAACTTTCTTAATAAGGACCAAGAATCACAACAAATCAGAGAAAGGCTGGATAAGTGGGACTGCATTAAACTGCAGAGCTTTTGTATGGCAAAGGACATAGCTAGTAAATTAATTAGGAAGCCTACAGAGCGGGAGAAGATCTTCATCAACCAAACAATGGACAAAGGCCTCATATCTAAAATATATCAACAGTTTAAAAATTGAATCACTCCAAAACTAATCTCCAAAGTAACAACCATCCCATTAAAAAATGGGCCAAAGACTTAAAGAGAGTCTTCTCTGAAGAAGAACAAAAATGGCCTATAGACACATGAAGAAATGCTCAACATCTCTGGTCATAAAAGAAATGCAAATCAAAACAACGCTAAGATTCCACCTCACTCCAGTTAGAATGGCCAGGATCAGGAAAACTAATAATAACAGATGGTGGAGGGGATGTGGCCAGGAGGGATCACTTCTACACTGTTGGTGGGATTGCAAACTCGTTCAATCACTACGTAAAGCACTATGGCAGTGCCTCAAAAGGCTAAACATAGAGCTTCCCTATGACCCAGCAATTCCACTACTTGGCATTTACCCAATCGTCCAGGAACTAGGGCATACTAAATCCACTAGCACAACAATGTTCATTGCAGCGTTATTCACAATAGCAAAGATATGGAACCAACCTAGATGTTCCTCAGTTGATAAGTGGATCCACAAGATGTGGTATTTGTACAGAATGGAATTCTATGCTGCTATCAGAAAAAACGACATCGACCCATTTGTTAGGAAATGGAAAGCCTTAGAAAAAATCATATTAAGTGAAGTAATCCAGACTCAAATGAACTTAGGCTCAATGGTTTCCCTCACTTGTCATAATCAGTGAAAACCTTGGGCTCTACTAGCAGAGATCTGCAATAGAGCAAAACCTTGATACATAAGGCCATATAGTATGAAGCTAATTGTAAGGACCTCCACAATATTGAAACAAAAGCCATGTAATGAATGATTGTTGTCCTTAATGTACTATGTTATCTCTCATCTCTTTTGCTGTCCCTTGGTTACCTCATATTGTTACAGTATCTCACTTTGTTATCTGATGTATTGGATATATTTGTATTTGGATATTTGAAATTGGATAGGGAAGGAGGGAAAATAAAGATGGGGGGATGGGGGGAGGGTAATGGGGACCAAGACATTTGAAAGGGTATCAATGTATGTAAATTAATGTAGCTTCTATCTGGCAAATATTATGTAACCCTTTTATTAATTACAATAATATATATATATAAAAAGAAAGCAAAGTTAGAGAATTCTACAAAACATATTCTATTACAAGTGCCTGTTAGACATTCAAGTTGAAATCTAGAGATGGATAAATGTAACTTTAACCTCTCTATATGTTACCCCAACAGTAAAATACAAAAAAGAAAAAGAACTATAGAGACTGATCATCCAGTCATGGTGGCTCATTCCCACAATCCTTGTTATTCAAGGCATTAAGTCTGAAGATAACAATTAGAAATTAGGTCAGTCATAAAAATACCTGGCACTCCAATTAACTGGAGAAAAGTTGAAAGTAGTTCAAGTGGTAGAATACAAGCTTTGAATAAAAGCAAAGAAAGAGCACTCTGGCTCTGAGTTCAAACCCCAGTACCAGCACAGAAACACACAAAATGAAAAATAAACAAATAAGAGATTGACAGAAAAAAGCTTACATATTTATAATAGTGTTCATTTCAGAGTGTATAGAAAGGGCTAATGCTTAACTCCAACCTTTCAAATACACTGTAAATGCACTCCTTTGAAGGACAGATCTTTATTTTAAATGAACAAGAATTTCTATTTAATGAATACCCAAGTCATCTTTTTCTTTTTCTGGAGAGAAACAAAAACATAAACTATAAATCAGCTTACAACTTGTACATTGAACAAGTTAGAAGTAAGCAATCCATGTTCAAACAATGATGCACACAGGCATTGTAGGAAAACAGAAAAATGAGACAAGGTCATGAACAGAAGAGGGAAGGAAACTGGAGGGGTATTTTTTTGTCTATCTTAGTTTTTTGCACTTTTTTATTAAAGAATTCATTAACATTGATTTTTACATCATATTTCAAATGACATGTTTAACAAACAAATATTCAACAAGGGAATTTCTATATACAATCACAGGCACTTAATTTTTAGATCATAATCAAAATTAGGCTAAGGGTTTATATATCATAGATACGTATTAATCAATGTAATAAAACATTATGTCTATAGAGTCATAAGTTTTTATGTCTATGTAGTTGTGTTTATATTTTCCGTACCATGTCCATATCATTGGGTATGCAAATATTGAGTCCTCATTCTTGCACTGTTTGGATCTAATAGGCACATATTAAGGATATCATGCACCTATTGGAGTGGTATTTTTAAGAAAAACAAACAGCTGGGCACAATGGCTCACACCTATAATCCTGGTTACTCAGGAGGCTGAGATCTGAGGATCACGGTTCAAAGCCAGCCCAGGGGTAAAGACATAGAGACTCATCTCCAATTAATCACTAGAAAAGGGGAAATAGGGCTGTTGCTCAATGGGTAGGGCAGTAGCCTTGAGCTGAGGAGCTCAAGGACAGGGCCCAGGCCCAGAGTTAAAGCCCCATGACCCCCCCACACACAAAAAAAGACAAAAACAACAAACAAGCTGATGCCCTAGAGGAATATTGAAATAGCTTGAGAGATATACCAGTTTAAAGTCAAGAAAGAAAACAAATTGCAAGAATGAATATAATAAGGCCAATAGTCATGTAGGATAGATTAGTAAACTAGAGCATAATTTAATATGCTGGAAATGGCTGATAATTTCTTTTTCATAATTCCAGAGGGTTAGAAGGAGTCATATCACGGAGAATTTAAAGAGCCATACTAAAAAGCTTAGACTTAACATAGAAGTAATGCATTGCCATGAGAAGGCTATACCAGGGAACATGACAAAGTCATGTGTGCAGCCCAGATATACCACTGTGAGTAGAATGGTGAGACCTACTAAAGGAGAGAACTGAACAAAGCTGGGTCAGAGGGCCCAGGGAGAACATTTGAGACTGCCGACAAGAAACAGGATAGGATGGCTGCTTGCCGAAAATTCTCAGAAATAAAACCAGCAAGAATAGTTCATTGAAATGCCTAAATTCATTTTAACTTTCTAACTTTCATGAAGACATTCCCCATCTTCCTATCTGGAGAAGTTTTGCCTTTGTAAACTATAATAACAAAGAGAAATCAAACATCCACTAATACGCATGGACACGGTGCTCTTTTTTGGATAGGAATTAGGCCTCAAGGAAAGTGCATTGCTTAAATCAATTATGAAGCATTTACAACACATTGCAGCCATATGGTGGGTTCGCTCAGAAACGACACTCCTCTGGGGCCCTTAATTAGACACACCTGACATGGGTTTATATTTTTACGTGAGGATGTTTTTCCTGCCAGCTAAATGGTCCTAGAGAAAGTTGTAGGAGCCTCTCTGGTGATGCTGAGTGCTATGTGCTTTCACTGTTCCCACTATGTTAGTTCACAGAGTAAATCATTGAAAAGTGGTTGAAAGTTAGGGACAGGGTGGGTTGGGAGGGATGGATGAGAATGTATAAAGGGATGACAACCATCAAGATTCATCATATTCCTAAACTGCTTTACTTAGTAGCAACTCCTTTGTACAACTACTTAAACATAATAAAATAACAAAAAGAAACAAGTAACAGAAATATAAAAAAATAAAAAGGTTAAATGCATAATTTGGAAAATGTGAATGTATAAGTATAGACTTAATTGTTGGTCAAACTAAAAAGTAATCAGAACATTTATCTGTTTCAAAACAGTTTAGATAGCTTTATGCCAAATGTAAAATTCATTTGCTCATATATGCTTTTTATGAGCTTATGATTTTAGCTCCTGGTAATTCTCTATAAATGTTATACTTTGGGATATTTTTGGATTTACAAAAAAAATGTCATAGCTAGTACAGCATTCTGTTTTCATCATGCAGGTCCCTCGATGTTATTATCTAACATTAGCTGTGATCATTTATAAAATTAATAGAGTAATATTAGGACTTGCTATGACACTGAAAACTTTATATTTCACTAGTTTCTCCATAAATGCCCTTTCTCCATTTGTAGATATAATTAGGACTTCATACTGCATTGTGTTTCTCAAGTTGCCTCCTGTTCCCTTTGGTCTGCCCACACCCTTTACTTTTTCTAGCACATCATTACTTTATTACACGCTGATCCAAATTCATCCTATATACTCCCCCAAATAGTCCTTATCCATTTTGGTGGTGATTGATATTGAGGGCTCAATATCCGGACAGTATTACTCTTTGAAAACATGTACTTTCCTTTGCTTGTCTTGTGTTCTTAGTCTCATAAAGGCCATTCCATTTTGCATTCTTGTCCATAAAGTTGTTTTGTCACTTATAGATGTTTAAAAAAATATGGCCCCCAGTTGGGGTAACTGAGATTCAGTCTACCTATAGTTGGGCACTGGGCACTGAACTGGCATTATTGGTGCTGTTTTTTTTCTGGTGTGCTGAAACTCTATGTGTTGGTAGTGTTGGTAATGGCGATGCTTTTGTTAATGTTGGTGGTATTGATGATGTTGTTGTTAACTGCTGGTGGTATTGGGGTTGGTGTTGGTGGTGATAATGATGTTCATGTTAGTCCTGGCAAAGTTGTGGTGTTGATGTACTCATGTAACTTGGTAATGGAAAACAGATGGAGGAAGTGGAATAAATCCCTTCATTACACAATGGAACAAAATAAGACTCAAAGAACTGAAGTACATATCTTGACACACAGCAAAGGATGCTATTTAGGTATTCTCCTTCAATCTGTGATTTGCTCGGCTTACATTTTCAATGTGTATTTACTTAAAACCCTTAAGTCAGTGATCAATCAATCCAGAGTCTCTCTGTGAACTTAAAAACTCTCTATACCTAAGCCCCATTCTCAGAAACTCTGATTTACATGGTATAGGCATCATCTCCAAAGTAGATTTGTCTTAAAGCCAGTCAGGATTGACATTGACAGCTCTAAATGAATAAACCCAGGCTCAGAAATTGAATGTTAGATGTTCTTTCTTCTGACCTCTTCACTTAATGCTTAGCTAATGTCTATTGTACAACTTCTCTGTTATAACAATTCCCTTTGGCAAACACATTTAACTCTTGCCTTGTTCTCAGCAGAAAGCTGGCCTCTCCAGCCAGGGATAGATTAAAGGTATGGATCTGTTAAAATCTCTCCCGTTCAAAGGTTCTAACTATAAGAAAGGAGTTCTGGAATGGCTAAAATTAGTATAGTCGCAAGAGACGACAGGTGAGCTAAGAGAACATCAAGTACCAAGGCAGGGAATTTGAGTTCAAAGGAATTAAACCATGTTGACTTTATGCAGATAATTTTGTTCTCTAGCTGAAGCACTGGTGCCTTCCAAGACTTTATTATTCTCCATGGATGACATTTACTAGAGCCATAGCTTTTCACAGTATACAGAAGTCATTTTATTTTCTCTGAAAAGTCCATTAGAATCACATGTTAGCTTCACGTGGTTATCAGCCAGGTCTTGATTAAACTCCCTTGAAGCAGGAGGCAAAGCAAACCATGTTAACAATGAATCCAGCTGTAGGGAAACTTGTGTTATTTTTAGGCATCTTGACTGAAAATTGTTTTGTCCCATCACTGGGCAAAGCTTTTATTGCTGTTTTTACTGCTGGTAAATTAGATTGCATGTTGTAGAAATTATGCATAACTGCACTGTTTTTAATATTTGCTACTGTAATCATTTCTGTAATTATGATAGAGGCGACGGCTGCAAGCTGTTCCATGGGTGGCTATTTTACTGAGTTCTAATGATGGTATCTACAGAAAATTCTATCCTCCAAGGCCCTTGCTAGCAAGTGCTTCCCCGGCCATGCGAGACAGATAAGCTTTATCAGATGCTACTAATGAGCTTGATGGATGATGCTGGTGCTTCAGTCTGATGCATTATTTGGGTTTGTAGACATTTAGATTCCAGCCTTTGCAATGCCCTTTCTCATCCCCTTGGGGGAAAAGAAAGAAACCTGTAAGAATATGAAATCAACAGGCCTTGTAACATACCGCTGTTCACAGACCCCATTTTCTGGTAGAAACAATCTTCTAAGTGCCATGCCTACTCATGTACTACACACTCTGAACAAGATGCAGGAAACTATTCATTGGCTAAAAGCTAATTACAAATCGAGGAATGGCTCCACATTATCTATAATACTACAATTAATGGTTCCATTTCTAGTTTTTACAAAATGAGGTGATGCCCTGACAGCTGTTGTTTTCCTGGTGGTGCTTGTGCTTTATCAGCTCCTAGTGTGCATAATTGATACTAATAACAGAAGATGAATAGGTACACAGAGCGTAGGCACATTCCTCCTCCCAAATTAAGCCTCACACATAAAACGCAGTGACCTTCAGCAGTCTGATTAATGGGATTTCCAGGACCATTTCCTCATCCCCAAGCCTATCCTCCCACTACTGTCTGAGTATTATGATGCTTGAATTCTGATATTTGGGCTTCGGGTGATAAAACATTACTCTTTTTATTTTTTTCTTATAAGACACAAATATCATTGGAGGCCAATCCAGAAAGTTCTCATGGGTTACACAAATGCATTTGGCTCCATGGATTATATCAGCTTGGCCAAATGAAGTAGACTACTGCTTCCAGCACTGAAAGATTGCACCACATTGCAGTCTTAGAGTGAGAAGTAGAGGGGTATTTCGCAGGATTTGAGTTGGTATTAGAATATTAAATAATACACATTTGTTTTCCAACTCTGGATTTTGTGGGTCTTCTTTTTCTCCCAGAGTTTGGTTGCCAACTGAGTTAAAATTAGCAACCAAAAAAGATGAATATATTTCAGGTATATGCAGAATGAATTGATATACACATACATGGTGAAATTGTATGCAAATAGAGTTAATTAACATCCCTTCACATAGAAACTGTATGTGTTGGGACAGGGGGGGGAGGTATTAGGAATACTCATTATCATTTCACAGGAAAGACAAGGATCAGCTCTGAGCCCTTAGCTTTGCTGGCAAAATAGACAATTAAGATTTCTTCACCCCTCTTCAAGCTTCATGATTAAACTCTTCTTTTAAGAGAGGAAGAGGTAGGGTAATAGGTAGGACAAAACAGTGGGACAGCAGTACCAAAAAGAGAAATGCTTTCTACCTCCCTGAAATAGAGGTCTGGATTGCTCTTCTTATTATTCACCTAAGCACTAGAGCCGGGTCAACTACAGAATCTTCTTACCTCAAAGGACATTTTTCCAAAAGCTGCACATCAGAAACATGGTCTGCCTCTTGGGAACAATTTGTACAATCTTAGCTGGTTGGTAAGGGTGGAGGTGTCATGATGTAAGTTTCTGACAACATAAAAAATTCCTCTAGATAAGAAAGAAAGACATTGGCCACAGGGCAGTCACCTCCTGACAAATCCTACTGGAGTTGGTAAAACTCAAGAAACTCTAAACATCCTTTTGCTATCTCCTTTCTTCTCTCTGACTCCTTTTATCATATTCTAAGCAGTGAGTGACCTGAAACCCATTTTATGATCTTTTCTATTGTTTTCTTCACCTAATTTCTTGTTTCCCTCTCCTCCTCGATGCTCTTTTCCTATCTCTTTGTATATAGCTCCCCTTTGAGTGTAAATTGTACAGAAATGATGGGACATAGTGGTTTTTTTTCTCAATAATTATGATTCCATGTACTGGTATGAATTAACAGTACTGATCTCAGATCCTGGGCATTGTCCTTTTGCTTTTTCATTCAAGGCTGGCATTTTACCCCTTGGCCATACTTCCACTGCTAGCTTTTTGCTGTTTAGAAAGAGGAGTCTTGTGAACTTTACTGCCTGGGCTGGCTTTGAACCACGATTCTCATATCTCAGTCTCATTAGCAGTTACTTTTACAGGCATGAGCCACTGGCATCAGCCACTCTGCTACTTTTAATTCCCCTCTCTATTGACAGTCAATCCTTTTCTTCTTTGAGCATTGTGAAAGGCTGATCCGGGTATGGATCCGAATAAAAGCAAAGATATTTGAATAAATTTATTTTATAATTCACTTTGGCATTCTCACTTGTGTGTACCTTATTTTGTAAAGAAAAGTGACATTTTTCCATCCTCTCAATTTTGTATCACTAGACACTGTTCTCTTTGCCTATTCTAAACGATAAATGTTTCATGAGTTTGATCACTTTACCAATGACATCATTTGAACACTGCCACTAGGGAAAGGAATAATTACCATAGCAATCGAGCCTTTATCTTTCAGCACCTAACAAAGTTTTGACAAATAGAAAACACTGATTGGCCATATACATCAGAACACAAATGTTACACTTCTTAGTGGCCAAACTCATACTAATATCTCACAAATTGGTATTTGTTCTATGAAGATTAGATGGAATATATATATATGTATATATATAAAGTTAATTTTGCTATTAACAAAAAATTATTCTCATTTTGAAAAAAATTAGCTTTGATCATCACTAAATTCAAGACATCAGTAATGAAATAATAAAAGCTTAAGAAATTTAAAAGACTCCTATAAAATAATTGCTTGTATTGCATTTGCCAAGCATCTGTCATTCTTGCAGATACAACCTATATGTGATATATTTGTAAAAATGTTTTACTTCATTTTTAATCATAAAATTGTAATTTTCTAACTCACTTAATTCTTGAGTACATTTATGTCTTTACATTTTGTGCATGTGAGCATGCACATAGATAAACAATAGGAACTCAATGTGACTTTTTCAGGTGGCATGTTATCAATCATCACCTAAGTAAGGAAAGGAGGGTCAATATCATTTATGTTTCTGCTGCCAACAGAAAATTATACAAAACATAATCAATATAGTTTCACATTCTTTGTTCAGTTATTGCTGAAGGAGAAATGAGCTATTGTCTTTTATCAGATCCATCTAAGTTTTCACAAAAGTAAGTTTCCAAGTCTTAAGATGTACTGGCATTGGGACAGATATTTGAATAAAAATAATATTTATAATGTGTTTTTTGACATCTATAAGAACTAAAGAATAAAGTTACTAAAAATATCATCCAAGTTACAGGAGAAATCATTTCTTTAAAAAATATGTATAGTTATTTCTATTTATTAATTTATAAAACAATGCATTATTATACTATCCAAAGTCTTGAAGAAAAACCATCAGTATGTATTAATTTGATAATAAACACAAACATTCTTTTTATGTTATATGATTTCATGTACCAACCAGAAGTTTGGCTACTTTTCAAGCCTGATTTAAAAATGAACCTTTAGTTCTGGAATTTTTTTTCTAGTTAATGGGAGATAAGATTCAGGGACTTTTCTGCCCAGGCTGGCTTTGAACCTCAATCTTCAGATTCAGCCTCGCAAGTAGTTAGGATTATAGGCATGAGCCATTGGTCCCTACCTTACATACTTACTTTTTTTATATATATACTTACTTTTTAAAACAGAGTTTAACATTGAATATATTCCATCATTCAGATTTAAAGTCTGCTTTCTATGTTTGATTTTGTCTGTTAGAACTAAGAGTGTGTCCATTCTAATTTATGGTTGTGCAATTTGTAGGACAATGTAATACAGGTGCATGTTTGTCAGATTTTATTTTATTTAGTTTCTGGCAATCTACAAATTTAATTATAATGTATCTGTTCAGGCAAAGAAATTCATGTTCATTTCATTCACTCAGAGAGGACTAAGCATATTATAGAAATCCATTAGATTTCCAAAGGTTATCTGTTAAATTAGATTTTATCCACTCTGGGCAGAGCTTGGTGCCAAATTGGAATGGGCCAGTTGCCAATATCCCACACCTATCATCCTTGCTACTCAGGAGTGTGAGACCTGGGAAGCACAGTTCAAAGCCAGCAAGTGCATGGGAATCCTCTGTAAGGCTGTAAGGCTCTAATTGCCAGTAAGCCAGCCCTAAAAACTTAAAAAATTTGAAGAGGAGTTTGGCTCAAGTGGTTCAGTGGCAGTCTTGAGAACAAAAGCTAAGCAACAGACTCCAGGCACTGAATTTAAGCCCCAGTATGCAGGGAAAGGGCTGGGGGTAGGTTTGGGGGACAGAATAGGACATGAGATTTAAGTGACAGAAATATACAGTATTTGACTATAACTTAGCTTTGTAGTTTCTTCAAGTTTTCCGCTATGCATCAGGGAAATAATAATAGAAGAACACTATCTACGAGAATAGTATCTGCTATTCATAGGATCATATAATAGGATCATTTCATAATTACTTCATTTACAATAGATACAAAGTACAAGTCTTGTGCCTGGTCTGGGGTAAATATCAATAAAAAACAGACTCCATTTATCTGTACTTATGCTACTTTCACGATCCCATGGTTATGGTTATTATTAGAGCTGGATTTGGAGTGGATGGAAGGAGAAAATGATCAATTTAAACCCAGTCTGAAATTCCCTTCTCAAGGGGAAAGGAAACAATGGAGGGTTAATGAGTTAATACAAGTGGCAGCTCCTTGGTGAGAGACACAAATGAAATCCTCCCTTAAGCTTATTACCTCAAGGATGTACAAAAGATTTGAAATGCCACAAAGCAATTGTATTTTGAATGGAAATCTCTCTGTAGTGGTTTTCCCATGGGAAAAGGGAAAGATGCTTAGCAATCATCTTCAGATAAGAGAAAGGAGCCCCAGCAAGCTTAGCCTGTCTTGTCTTCTCTTGACTTTGCAGGAAGCAGAGACTGGTGCCAAAATGTGCCTGAGCTAACAAAAATGAAAACCTTTTTAGAAATTCAGTGCATGTGCTTAGATGATGAATCAAAAAGTGTCTGGCTTGGGGACCAGATGAGGACCCCATAATAGGAACAGGCTGGGGATCCCTTTAAAATGGATTGCTAGAAACTCAGGGATTGAGAGAGAGGAGGTAAAGCTTCCACTAGAAACAATTCATTAGAGAATGTGATAACTATAACTGAAGGTTACTAGTGAGAGGTTTTGCCAAGAACTCAGAAGATGTCCCTCAAACTTTAAACTGCTTCACGATTACAACTGTTTGACTCTCACTCTCTCAAAAATAATTACACCACTTACAATGAGTGACAAGACTGCCTGTGCCTCTCTTTCATCGACTAACAGGACTGTATTCAGGTACGTATGCAAATACTGCTGATTAATTATCCTAAAATATGCAATGGTTTTATGCACATGCTTATGGATTCTGACACTTTGTGTTCCTCCATGAAAGGTCAGAGCTCCTCCATAACAACCTTCATGAAATTATTCAGGTCAAAAATTCTAGCCCTGAACACTGTACTTTCAATCAAACTTCAGTGTTTTGATTTCATTATTAGTACAAAAGGGTGCTAAATATAGTGGGGAAAAACAGTGAGACCACTGGAATGACATAAATAGCAAACTAAAGTTGGGAAAAAGAAATAGAAGCAAAATAATAATACAAAATTTAAAACTACTTTGAATATCACTAGAGACAGAAGAAAATGTTCACAAAATAAAAACAAGACAAGACAGAAAATTACTGCAGAAGAAATGACCCTCAAGAATGAAAACATACTAGAAATAATTTAATACATTATTTAGGTAATAGAGTTGAGTAAAGTTCAAGAGCTTAGAATAAGAAAGAGAAGTGTAAATGGGAGAAGTTACATAATTAATAAATCAAAATATTTCAGAACTGATGGGCTTGGGTTTCTAGATGGAAAGGGTATTATAGTTAAAACCAAACATAAAACAATAAAAATCTCCACATAAGACGCATCATCTTCAAATTTCATAATTCTTTTAACAAAAGAAAGATCCTTCAGTATTCTGAAAGAGAAAGTAAAAACAGGTTATGAGAGGCAAAAGATTTAAATTTTACATTGTTTTCAGAATTCTCAGTAGCCACAAGTAATACTAGAAGATAAGATAAAATATTTTTTAAAATATCGAATGTCTCAAGTAAGTATAAGATATAATAATGATACTTTTGGACTTGTGAAAAACCATCATTCTAGAAATGAGGCATTAAAGCTGAAAGGAAAAAAAATCAAAGAAAGAAAAGACTGAGACTCAATGGTTTCCCTCATTTGTCATAATCAGTAGAAATCTTGGGCTCTCCTAACAGAGATTTACAATAGAGCAAAACCTAGATACATAAAGCCATATAGTATGACACTAAATGAAAGGACCTCCAGGATATAGAAACAAAAGCCATGTAATGAGTGATCATTGTCCTTAATGTACTATGTTATTTCTCATCTCTTTTGCTGTCCCTTGGTAATTTCATATTGTTACAGTATCTCACCTTGTTATCTGATATATTGTATATATGCTTATTTGGGAAGGGGAGAGAACAAGGTGAGGGGTGGGGCTAGGGGAAGAGAAATGGGGACTAAGACATGAGAAAGGGTATCAATGTTTGTGAAGTAATGCACCTTCTATCTGGTGAATATAATGTAACCCTTCTATTAATTACAATAAAATATATGAAAGAAAAGATAATACAATGAAACCCACCAAATACTGATAATGGAGGTAGGTTAAGGAAATAGACAATACAAATTTATTCAAAGTACACTATATATACCTATGAAGTCATCACAATGAAATCACTTTGTATTATTTATGCATGCTAATAAAAAACTACATAAATAAAAAAAGAAAAGACTGAGACTGGGACTAGGATTTCTGCTCCAACAGAGGGAGGAAATAGATTCTGCCAAGGTAGTAGCTGTGTACCAGATTTGGTGATCAAGTACATAAAATGGGAAGAGGATGGGAAACTCTACAAGTTGTGATCCAAGTAGAAGTGATAGACCTGTTTTTTTGCTATATGAAAAGGTTTTAAACTTCCCAAATTGACATTGCTGTTTTTGTCTTTTTTTTTCTCTATGTATATGGTACCGAGGAATCGAACCCAGGTCTTAGTGCATGCTAGGCAAGCACTCTACCACTAAGCCAAACTCCCGGCCCCTGTTTTTGTCTTTCATTGTTATTTTTCTTTCTTTAATTTTTTGAGGTAAAGTCTTGCAATGTAATACAGGTTAGGCTGAAACTCATTGTGTAACCGTCCCAGACTGGCTTTTAATTGCCTTAAGCCTCTTCCATTCTGGGATTGTAAAAATGAGACATCACAGCTAGTAACATGCAACTATTTAGGGACTTTATATAAACTTAAGGTAATGATGGTTTCTCTAAGATAGGATTCATGAAATTAGATTCTAAGTTAAATAGAATTCATGACTAAAGATTAACATGTGTATAAGCTTATTGTTGTGTTTTAAAAGATGGCTCTTGAGTCCTTTAAAAATTATTTCCTGACTTACATAAGACATATGTATCCATAGTCAAGCATAAAACTGTCTAAATTTCAGTTAAATGGGAAGGAATATTAAGATCTCTTGGTCTCTGGAAATAGAAAAATGGTGAATTCATTAATTATTTCAAGGTCGTGTGGTCAGGGATACCTAAACAAAGAAGAATAACCCTCAATAGGATAGACATAGGAAAATATAACTACTGAATACTAGTATAAAACTTCTTAAAAATAATCACTAGTGATTCTAGAAATAAATTTCAAAATCAATATGTATCAACTCTACCTTGGTTTTATCTTGAGAAAACAGCACAGGGTTTAGATTTTGAAATATAATGGAATTCATCACATAACAGATTAAAGGAGAAAATCCAAATTATCATCTCAATGCTTACACAGCATTCAACAGAATCCAATGTTAATTCATGAATAAAGAAAATGCTCCAGGAAATTACTGAGAAATTTCCTTTTCCTGATAAATGGAATCTACATACCCTACAGCAGAATCACAGCAATGTAAATGCAAATCATTAGAATTGTTACAATTAACAACGAGAACAAGACAAAGACCCTGACGATCACCATTTCTCTTTCACTATGAACTGGGTGCCTGCCCTTACTGCCATAGAAAAAAATGTACTTAAGAAGCATATAGTCTGAACAAAGAAGTGAAGATGTCATTATTTGCAAGTGGTATTATTGTTCCTTAATTACAAATCTAAGAAAATCTAGAGACAAACAATTCAAATTAATGCAGGTATATAAGATTCATATAAAATCCAAGTGTATTTCTTTATGGCAGAAAAGAAAGTAGATGAAGGTAAAATAGTAATTTCTGGTAGCAGTACCAATATAAAATAATCCCAATATTAAGTACAAACAATGTAGCTCATGATTTAAATGGAGAAAATTGTAAAACTTTATTATTACTTGAAGGATATTAAAGATAACCTACATAAAAGAAATACGTTTAGTAATAGTTTCAATATTTAGTGATAGCAATTCTTGTTAAAATAATCTATATGTTCAATGAGAACCCAAAGAGAATCTCACAGGGATCTTAACAAAATATGAAAGACCTCATTTAAGATTAATATGAAGGAAAAATTAAGATAGTTCTGAAGGAGGAAAAACAGGAGGATTTTCTTTATAATGAATGTTACAAGTCCATTTTAATGAAGATAGTGGGTGTGGGAGTAAATTAACAAATAGAACACATACTAATTTACCCTGATTTATGTGTAAATTGCATATGTAAAACAAGTAGAATCAAATAGCAATGGGAACAGTTTTTGGAAGATTTTCTGAAATAATGAAACATGTTAAGGGAGAAGAAAATCTGATTTCTATTTTCAATGATGCCATCAAATCAATTTAAAGTAATTTCATAATCAAAATCTGAGTCTTAAAATATAACATACACAAATATCCTTGTCATCTAAGGATTAGGACAATATTTTAAACCAGAAACATGAACTTTAATAATAAAGAGTAAATATGAGTACATTGTCATTATTTTGTCCAACCAACATACCAACTATCAAATGTGGAGGTTTTCTATAGGAGGAAACTATTTGTAAAACCTAATTGTAAAATAACAAGAAACTAGAGTACATGAAGTATTCGTATAAATAAATGTGGAAAAAGTTTTCAAAAATTTAAGATATGAAAAATAGAGGAAAAAATTAAATAATCCTTATTTTACAACACTACATTTTATATAGAGAAAATTTCAAAAGACTTCTCACTATAAGAATAGGGAATAATAGGTGAATTCAGAAAAGTTGAAGGAGGAATAAAATAGCATTCAAGAATCAGTAAGGTTTGAGCACACTAATAGCAGGCTATATGAAAAGAAAATTTTTAAAGAATCTAGCATTTGCTGGTAAGATTCAATTGATAATTGACTGAAGACTTAAAGGAAGACTTCTCAGAAGCATAAGAATGGCCAATAGACATATGAACAATATTCATAAGAGAAATGAAAATCATAAGAGAAATGCAAATCATAAGAGAAATGCAAATCAGAGCAACATTGAGATTCCACTTCATCCTTGTTAGAATGGCTATTATCAAGAAAACTAACAATAACAGATACTGGTGGGATGTGGTCAGAGGGAACCTGCTACACTCTTTGTGAGAATGTAAACTTGTTCAATTACTCTGGAAAGCAGTATGGAGGTTCCGCAAAAGACACAACATTGAGCTACCTTTTATCCAGAAATCCTTCCTGGCACATTTATCCAATTGACCACAAACCAGGCCCTACTAAAGACTCAGTACAACCATGTTCCATGCAGCAAGATATGGAATCAACCCGGATGCTCTTCAGTGGAAAATGTGGCATATATACACACAATGGAATTCTATGCTTTCATCAGGCAGAATGATATTGTATCATTTTTAAGGAAATGGAAAGACTTGGATAAATGTATATAAAGTGAAGTCAAACTCAAATAAATATTCCCTTCATTTGTAGTAATTACAATGTGGTTATAAATATACAATTAAACCCATTTTATAGCAAAAGACAATAAGTTATCCTTGGAGATGATCAATTAAATAGGACTTTAAACATCTACACAGTGAGACCGAAAATAAGGATAGTCTCAAGAGAGGATCACAAGGGCTCAATAGCTATGCAGAAATGATCATATAAAATGGTATTTATCAAAAAGAACTCCAAAAAATGGAAGGAGGACGTTTTTATTTTACTTTTTGCTATTCTTTTTTTAATTTCCCGATTTCCCCTTTTATTACTGATTTGATTTCTACCTTTTGTTTTATGGGTTTATCTGATTTGGGGAGGGAAAGGGAAGATACAGAAATGGTGGGACTAAAAGGAAACTGATTTAGCAATGATACTTGCTAGCCTTATGCTGGAAATGAATTGTACAGCTGATAGGGAAGGGAGTTGGGGAGAAAAAAAACTGGGATAAAATGTGGGAGTGACACTGCTCAAAAAGAAATGTACTCAATATCTGATTTATGTAACTGTCACCCTTCTATATATCATTTTTACAGCAAGAAATTCTTTAAAATGTTACATTTATAGAAGCTATCAAAACACTTAAAGATAAACTTAACTATTGAGGTAGATATCCCTGGATTAAAACTGAAAATTGTTGATCAAACTAGTTGACTAAAACTAAATGAAAAATATCTCTGTTCATAGCATAGGAGAAGTAATATTGCTAAGATGTTAAAAAAATCCATACAGTTTCTGCAAAATGTCAGTAACATTCTTCACAATACCAAAAAAAAAATCCCCAAAAGTTGTATGAAACCAAAGAAGACCTGAATAAACAAAGCTCAGTGACATTCTGGGATGTCATTTTGAGGATATAAGTTCAAGGGAATTTACAACCAAAGTGAAAAATGGAAAACTAGGATTGCAATAAACTAAGAAGCCTCTGCATGGTTAAAAAAAGAAAGAATGAAAGAAAAAGAAAATAGTAATCAGTATGGTAAACCCAAACTGACAGAATGGGAGAAAATATTTCCAAAATGTTGTCCTGATAGGTTAATCAGAATACATAAGGGATTCAAACTGCACAATACCAAATAAACATTAAAATAGGCACAAATATCTAAAAATTTCTTAACAGAAGAAAAATGGTGAACAAATATATGCTAAAATGTCCAATAGCATTACTCATCAGGAAAATAAAAACCAAATTCTCAATGAGATATCATCTCACTCTGGTTAGAATGGTTATTATTTTTAAAAAAATCAGTAACAGAAAAAAGATCACCACTAGCTATTTATTGAATGCCCACTCCATAATTCTTCATTAGGAGTTGTAGCTCCATTAGAAGTATTACAGTTAGAAGTCACCTGGACAAAGATGATGAAAACTTTTTATCCAACAGATAAAACTTGACATCTTTGCTCACTAACTCCTGCTGAAAGCATAAATAGGAGGACTTGGGTTCAAAACCAAGGCATAAAGCAAGATCCTACTTCAAATGTAGCTTCTTCACCCCATGCAAAGAGGAAAGGGGAGAAGAACAGAGAGGAGGAAAGAGGAGGCTACAGTGGGAAAGAATGGGAGAAAATGGGAAAGAAGGGAAGAGAGATATAGAAGGAAAAGGAGAGGGAGGGCAAGGCTGAAGGAGGAAGGGGGAACAGAAACACACTTGGAAGTGTGCCTAGGCTTAGAAACACATGGTGTTTATCATTCCTTGCTAACAGAAGAAAAGCCTATCTTAAAAACAAGCTGAGGGCACACATTACCAATGGTCTTTGCCAGTTTGGTTACTCAGAAAAATAAGGACACTAAGGCTTAGGATGCTATCTGTAGTCTGGGCAAACTTTATATAAAATGGATTACAAGTGTTGTTTGTAACAAACCAGCTAAGAGCAAGGTGTGTGTGTGTGTGTGTGTGTGTGTGTGTGTGTGTGTGTGTGTGTGTGTGTGTGTGATTTCTAATAATCCACACCCTTTAATCAAAGGAAAAATAAATTGGCTTCCCCAAACTTGGTGGCTTTTGGACCAAAAAATAATGGATAATTAATGAAATATGCTATATGTATAGCAGGTTTTAGCAGCATATAGAAGTAACTGCTAAGTTGTTTTATACATATATTTTATGTTTCCCCAGGGTGCATTAAAACATCAACAGGCATTTGGAGTATTTTTGCCTATAACCACAGAGATCTACCTTTCAGTTATTTGAAAAAAATCATAGCATAGCAAAGCAACTGACAAATTTAACAAAATTTAAATGGTCTATAGAAAAATGTACAGATGGTTTCTCACTGATGCAGTTCACAAAATGAGCTTAGATGTTGTTTAAAATATAAATTTATGAAACAAAACCCCAGGATTGCAAATCACCATAATTTTGAAGCTTGATAAGCAGCTCTGAGAAAACAACACAGAGAGCTCAAAAAAAACTACTGTTCCTGGAGATGTTATTTAAAGTATCAGAAACAGTTTTGTCTCCTTGTAATCATAGAATTCTTTATGTGAGAGAATTTCATGCTATCATTTGAAAAATTAACTTTCAATATACCTTTCAATTCCCTCTAGGTTATTTTTTCATAGCAAATTGCTTTCTTATGCAACATATACCAAGAAATTTATTAATTTGTCAGTGTTGAAATATAAATTGTTGCCCACATTTATGCCTCCATATAACAATAATTTTCTGCGAATAAGAAAGTCCCAAATGTTACTCCCATACTGATTTAGAAAGTGATTTAGAAACACTGACACTCTCTACATTACAGCTCATTATGCAAAGATAATAATAAAAAAATAAATTTTGGTATTGGTTGGGGTGTGTGTGTGTGTGTGTGTGTGTGCATTGGGGCTTGAACTCAGGGCTCTTTGTGTTCTTGCATGGCTTTTTCTGATTTTTTGCTCAAGTCTGGTACTCCACAATTTGAGCCATACTTCCATTTCCAGCTTTTTGCTAGTTAATTGGAGAGAAGAATCTCTCAGCTTTTTCTGCCCTGGCTGGCTTTGAACTGCAATGCTCAGATCTTAGGCTGGGTAATACTTTTAATGAGTTTGGGATCATAGGAGTAAACCTTTATTAAAATCAGTCATGCTGGCTCATACTCAGTTAATATATCACAAATATATATATGTATATAATATATAAATATATAATGAATATACATGTGGTATTTTATTACAAAGGCAATCTTCTACTCCAAATAAATTCTTGAATTTAAAGGGAGACTCTTCATTGTCATCCTCTCAATAAAAGTGGACAAATGAAACTAATAAGGAAAAGCACAGTCTGGGCATCTAGCAGTAGAGTTATTAGCAAGTAGATTACTTGGAACCTTTGATATGGAACATACAAGCTACTTCATATCACACACCTATTTTAACTTTCAGAGAAACTTCACAAGGTAGACATAAACATCACCTACTCATAGGACTTTATAAATTTGAGTTCGATGCTTGGCATCTACCAAATTGTCCAGAAACAAGGACATACTAAAGCCACTAGCACAATGATGTTCATTGCAGCACTATTTACCATAGCAAAGATATGGAACCAACCCAGATGCCACTCACTAGATGACTGAATCAAGAAGATGTGGTGCTTATACACAATGGAATGCTATGCTGCCATCAGAAAGAATGACATCGCCACATTTGTAAGGAAATGGAAAGACTTGGAAAAATTCATATTAAGTAAAGTAAGCCATACCCAAAGGAACATAGGCTCAATGGTTTCCCTCATTTGTAATAATTGGTACACATCTAGGACTCTCCTAGCAGAGGATTACAGTAGCTCAAAACTCTAGGTATATAAGGTCATATAGGATGAGACTAAATGAAAGGATCTCTAGGATATGGAAACAAGAGCTTTATGTTGTGTGATTGTTGTTCTTATCTTGTTTGATTGTTGTTCTTAATCTACTATGTTATTTCTCATCTCGTTTTTTGCCCTTTGGTAAATCTCATATTGTTACTGTATCTGACTTTGTTACCTGGCATACTGTATATATGTTTATTTGTTTAATTGAAATAGGAAAGGGAAGGGGGAAAACAAGATGATTGGGAAGGGGTGGGGAGAGGGAACTGGGGATAAAATCATGAGGAGGGGTATCAATGTGTGAGAAGTAATGCAACCTACTACCTGTAAATGTAATTGTAACCCCTCTACACATTACCCTAACAATAAAAAAAGAGACTACAAAAAATAAAAAATAAATAAATTTGAGTTCGAGACTACTTCCATCGCTAGGTAGTTCAAAAACTTTATAGTAACATATAAAACAATTCATATCTTCTTTTCACTTTCTCAATTATATTACATTGAGTGCTGGCCTTGGGATGTTGAAGTCCAAGGTAAACCACATTTATGATGTGGAATGGGGAGACCAGCATGACAGCCTGGAGAGAGATTTGGAACACAGTTATTTATTTAACTGTTGGTTTTTAGGTGATTTTGTTGCAGTCATTCAGAATGAGTGGAGTGATTGTAAGCAATACAAACAAAAGCAATTCTTTTAAACTAACAAGAAAGTCATTTTATGCTATTGATTTTCATTTGCTGGAGATCCTTGGCATCAGGCACAATGAAGTTAAGTAGAATGACTCCCAGGAAAAGAAAACGGTCCTGGCTGTGAAGGATGATATTGACTAATTCTCCATGGTACAGTGTCTGATGGGCAGGTTTATTACTGTGTGCTTTCTTGCCCCAATGCTAGAATGGAGATCAAATATTACACTTTCTTCAGGAAACAGGATTGACTCTTGTCCAGTGTTTGAAGTTACATTGCCCTTTATCAATACCTTTTCTTGCAATGCTCGTTATTTTTATACCCTGATCTTACAAGTGAAAATGTTAAGTGTTTGATAGAAGGAACAGAATCTTTTCACTCTTGTACCTTCCAGTATCTTGCACAGGGCCATGTGGGGAAAAAAGTTCAGCATTCTCCGTTTGGTCTGTACTTGCTTCACGAGCTGGGTGGCTGCAGAAGGCTACATCTAGTTTCCTTCTCCAGTATCTGTACGGTCTCTGATCCCTGAAGGAAACACTTTAATAACCAGCTGCCAGATCTGTAAAAATATCTCATGGAAATTTTTTTTGCATGCTTGAGATGTGTATGTGCCATGGGCTAGAAATAAATCCAGGTAACAAAATTGGAGATAATGATCGGAAGATGCTCAGTGTGAGAACATCTTGTCATAACCCAAGTAGGAAGAAAATGGGGAAGGCTAATTAAGGATCATCACAATATGTCAGCAAATGGCAGTGACCTCACCTGAAACTTCAGCAAAAAGACCAGGGAATTTCACCATTTGTAAGACAGACTTCACTTTCTATCTGGGCGTTTCTTGGAAGGGGGCAAGGGGAAAAAGCAAAAGCTGTGAATTTGCTTTTTTGGAAAACACTACATGACTTATGGAGGGGGTAAAACAATGAGGTGTCATGGAAGAAATGGAGTGGATACCAGACATATTTTCTTCTGAACACTGCAGAATAGTACAATGTGTTATTTGTAAAATGTCGTGTTGTCACACGAACAGACACCCTCACATATGAAGCAGGGTGGCATTTAGTCATGATAATTCAGCCCCTAAAAATGTAAATTGTTGAATTGCCATTTTGAAATGTGGTTTCCAAAATAAGCTCTTGTGTTATTTCCCATTGCTCTCTGATCTTTTGCTAAAGGTCAGACATTCCCTGTGTACACTGGAGGCGCAACAGAACGAAGGGCCACTATTTTCTCACAAAGACCTACTCCCATCCTCTTAAGAGACCCACATCCTCTGGCACCACCACCTCCACCAACCTTGCTTTTAACCACTGCTCTGCCTTTAGGTGATTTAATTCCCTTCCTGGATTGGTATGCTCTTAAATCCTCCCGAAGGTTTTAATGAACTCTTTCCACATGTTTTAACTTCAATGCATTCCATGATCATGATTTTGATATTTGTAAGCCACCATTTCCTTATCTCCTTACTATGAATGTGAAGTTCTTTGGTGGAAATGAGCTGTGCTTCCTCACTCCTATTTACATAAAGATTGCAATTCCTGTGTTGTTCTATTGAAGAGTTGAAAACCTGTTTTTCGTTTTTCTCCTAACATTTCATTGCTAAGGATCTCCTCCAAACTCATGATTTCTAGGAAGTCATATCCTAGGCAATTATTTCTGTACAACACAGTGCTCAGCCAAATTTAATGGTGGATTAATACGGAAAGTGTAACTGGATGGACTTGGGTTTGGTAGATTTGGAGCTGCCACTTTCAACACCCACCAGGAAATTCACTTGCCAGAATCATATGACACAGAATTCTGTGGATTGAATTTTCATCATATGCCTGCAGCTAAGGAAAAATAAAAAAGATCATATCTTCTTAATACATTTTTATCTGAATGGAGAATCTGGTTATGCATGTAGCAAAACTGTATACAAAAATAAATAATATACATGTAGAAAATAAGAGT
This sequence comes from Megascapheus bottae, assembly GCF_031878675.1. Taxonomy (NCBI): domain Eukaryota; kingdom Metazoa; phylum Chordata; class Mammalia; order Rodentia; family Geomyidae; genus Megascapheus; species Megascapheus bottae. The sequence continues at coordinate 50,545,584 of NC_143515.1, forward strand.
TGGTGAATGCTTACTTAAAGTCCCAGGAAGATGAGGGATTGGTTTTCAGGCTCAATGTGTGTTTAATGAGTATTGATACTTAATCAGCTTATATAGTCTTATAAATTTAATGTTTAGCAAGGTGAATTCCTATAATGTGCCTACCATTGAGTTAAGCATAAATGCACTTGAACTCTAGAAGTAAATTGCCAATGTTGAACTTTATTTGTACCAGCATCAGCAAGTTCTTTGATCCTCTTAAGTTTTAATTTCCTCCTTATAATATGAAATTATTGCTAGTATTCACCTGATAGATTTGAGTTCACCACAAACTGAATTAAGTAATGATTTTAATAATGTGGAGGATGTATGTGTTAGTAAAACACTTATTGTTATCATTGTTTTCACTATGATGCTTATTACTCACTTGGATGTTTTTGTGGATCTATCTAGATATTCGCTAAATATCAGTTATCAACAAGTCTATATTACTAAAATTAAATCTGTAAAAGACCTAACTAGTAAGCTTTCTGCAGTGATAACAATAGTTTTAGTCTCTGTTAGATACGTGTAGGTTCAGTTATATGTAAAGGATATTGTTGTGGTTATATGGAAATAAATGAAGACCAATCAAAATGAGAAAAGCAAAATTACCCAGAGTGCTTTCACAACAACTGGCTGTCATTATTTGAGTATCAACAGACTCAAAGGCCCACAGAGAAGCAGGAAACCTTTATAGTTAGAAAAATCTAAGGCTGCCACTGATGAGTATAAGCCCTGGCTATTTTAAGCTATTTATTATAGAGTTTATTGTTTGGTTTCCTGGATAGCTACTTGAAATGGCAGTCTGACTTCCTACAGGAGGATATATAGCAAGGTGGCTTCCTGGGCTAGTTAAGAGGTAATGGTTGGTTTTTGAGGCGTGTCACTACAAATTGTGGATCAGAGTTCGATATTCATATACAGTCTGGCTTCTGTCCATTTGCACATCCAATCTGAGGAGTCAGCTCCTAAGACCTGGGATAAATTCCTGGGATCTGGAGCTAGAACCCCTTGCCTGTTACCTTTGAGCAAATTGGTACATCTCCCTGTAACTCACTCTATTCACCTGTCAAAAGATATCAAAACTTTCATCAATTGACAAGATTATAATAAGTTAAAATAGGAGTTGGCACATAGTATTGGAGTTGAATCTTATTGATTAATAGAACAGCTATGAGATATAATTTTAGAATTCATAAGACTCAATGTGAGAGACAATTGAAGGAATCTATCAAATACAATAAGGCAACCTTTTACACCAATGAGGTTCCACATTCATATGAGTAACAGTATTATCTCTATTACATTCTCATGAAAGAGCACATATATTCCCCTAAAAGCTAGCCATATTTTTATCCTTTTCTTCTTTCCTGCCATTCAAGTTCGGAGTAAACGATAGGGAGTGTAGTGTGTTTTTCTACCCCGTTATTGGTGACTGTGATCATGAGACTTAGTTTCATTAACTTGCTTTTACCCTGAGGACACAGTGTGAGCTAAAGCCTTCAATGGATTTGCATAATGGCATCATACTTCTTATGAGTCTGTGATTGTTATGAGAAAGGCATGTTCCAGAAAGCTCCTGTCTCTTTAGTCTGAGCCCCTGAATGAGTTGTGAAGTGGATCTAAACCTAACCAAGGCCTAAGCCAGGCTCAGAGTACCCTGAAGCAGAACAGCTCAGTTGATGCTCACATCTGTTAGAAATGCAGATGTTTATTGTTGTAAGCCAATAGGTTGAGGAATCGTTGGTTGGCACTACCACGGCAATGATAACAGGATGATAGAAAGGAAATAAGGGGATGTCTTTCATGCACAATTTTATCATCATTGGATAAAAAGAGCTGTTGGTCTTTTTAATGCCAGAAAGATCGTGAGAAGCTGAAACAAAGAATGATGATGTTTTAGTAAAGCAGCAGTGATGAGGAAAGTAGGGTTCATGGGGCTTGCACTCTGGGAGAATTCATGTGTTAAGGACTGTTGGATTTGCAGACAGAGTAGTACTGAAAGCAACTGAGCATACAAAGAGAGAGTGATTAGAATGTTTACTTCATATCATTGTTTTGAATAGGATAAGTAAAAGTTAATCTATCTCCTCAAAGCATATATTTCCTAGCAGCATGAAGAAACCTGTACATCAAAATAAAAATTATTTACAGCTAATAATAACCTATCAGAAAAATATACACCTTTCAAAACAATTTCTATTTCATGGAGAAAATTTCAACCAGTGGAACCTCGCTGATTGTTAGCATTCCTTGTGTATGATTACATTAGCAAGGTCTTTAGAAATACTGTATATATTTGATTTGCTCTTGCAGTTGGGGCATCAGATGGAATTTACTTCCATGTAACTCCTGATGATGTTGTTAAGAATATCAGCTTTTGCAGTGAATTCTATCAGCACAGCGCAGCAAACCCTTCTTATGTTTCTGCCAATGACATAAGGTAAAGCTTTGAAGTGAAGCATTAGAATGCAAGCAGACAGAAATACTACATTCTTAGCGATGAAAAACCTCTATCATATGCTCTGAACCAGGCAAGGTGTATAATATTATGTATAATTATCTTTATTTACCAGAAATCTCTGAATTTCAGGAGGTGCCATATGTACCAACTGATTAAGGTTACATGACTGTTCTCCCACCAGTCCTAATGCAAAATATCACTCATAACCCTCATGTTTCCCCCAAAGAACTAGATTTCAAAGATTCACTGTCAGTATAAAGTGTGGCTTAAAATAAAACTTACTTTGTGCTAATTACTCCTCTTCTTGCTGAGACAAAAGATTATTAATGAAAGTGAGAGCATGTTAAATACCATCAGAATGAGTCATAATTAAATGAGACAAATTCGTTTGTAGAAACAAATCAAATGCATTGCATAATAATGCAGACAGACTGCTGCAAGGAATGCACCAAAAGCCACTGTTTACGTCAACTGCTATCCCTTTTTTATATTTATCATTGTTTTCATTTTTATGCTTTTTAGAAAGGGATTTATTAATAATGTTTCCAAAGAGTGGTAAGTTGCTTCACTCAAGGTGACTTAAGCTTAGCAGAAATTACTGCTTAAATTAAAGGGGTGGGACCATAGAAAACTGTGGAGATTTGTGGAGTTGGAGGTTCTTTAGTAAAACAATGGGGTAAAACAGATCTTCCAAACATGTTTTGAATGCCCACAGGAAGAGAATTAACTGAGTATGATCTGAAAGTGTCAGTTTTCTTTTTCATTACTTTCTCATCAAACAATGGTAGAAAGAAAACTAGCTCTGTGCCTTAGACAAAGCTGTTTTAAGCAAAGTCTTCTAGAGTATGGAAATTATTCTCCTGCCATCCCATATTCCATCTTTTAAGGGTGGAAAGAGTGGAAGAGTTATACACACCAGAAATGCAAAGAATATGTCATATTCAAGCCTTCAAGCATTCCTTCATAGGATTAGATGATAATTGATGCTCAGTTTTCCTTAAAGTTATGTAATTTTCAACTAATATATAGAATTCCATTATTGGAATATCTTGCTAATTGTATGTTTTTCATAGTTATTTGTTCTATTAACTAGTTTAACTTTATTTACTAATAAGAATATATTTTCAAATGAACAAGGTACCTATTTCTTTATTTGTAACATCACTACAATTTTTAAAGAGAAAGCAAAAGGGGAGAAACTTACAATGGATCAAAAATGTCCTACAAAATAGTCCCTACTGATCTGTTCAAAAAGAAATCAAAGTAATGCTTTAAAAACTCAAGCAACAGAAATAGAAAAGTAAAATTTAAAGATCTCATCACTTATCTCCAATGATAGCTTTGATTGTCATTGTTTGAAGCCATTTAAGACATGCTTTGAGTGAAGGTGCACTTTGTAGAAAACACTGTGCTAAGTGCAACAGGTAGAACAGGAGGAAAACACAAACCATTAATGGTCTCTTGGCCAGGAAGAGTAAGAATCTTTCCCTTACCTTCAAGAAACTGAACTTCAAAAACAATGTGCCTGAGAATTTTGTATTACACTTTTGAGAGAAAGTTTTCTGTTTTTAATACTGTATTTATGTTCAAATTCTTCACAGCCTCTAATGGGGGTTGGTTGGTATTGTTCCTTCCCAGTGCCAGAAAGCTTGTCCTAAGACTTGCATAGCCATACTCTGAAGTCTCTCAGACAGCTATGTAAACCTGAGTTACAGACTGACTTCAGGGTGGGGGTGTGGACACAGCTGATCCTGATGGACAGGAATGAGAAACCTCTTTGGTGGTAAGCCACTGAAATTTGAGAGAAATATTCTTGCATAAATATAGTTTAATCCACAAAGACCCTATAATTTGAAAACCCCAGCCTGTCAAGAAAAAAATGCTAAAAGAGAGCAAGCAATCACCTAAAAGTTCCCTAATCAGAAAGGACCATCTTAACTTCTGATGATATTTCTGTATGTACTCATACATGAGAAAGCAGCAAATGATTCTATAAAAACACTAATGACAAATATAATTATTCTTTATAAAACTTTTATGAAATATTAAACTTGGCTTTTTTAACTTAAAGAAAAGTAATACAATAGGCTAAAGGCATTTCTCATTTTCAGAAAAAGGCTAATTCATTCCAAGAACCATTCATATATTTAAAAATACTTCTATTATTAAAGGATTATTTTAAAAATTTAAGCATTTGTGGTGAGTACTCTTCTAAAATACATGCATTATTTCAAATCGGTATCACAGTACTATGCTTGGAAAAATGCACAACTTAATGTCCTTATACTTAGAAGCATAAAAGATTCCAAATAGCTAAAGCAATCCTGAGCAAATAGAGAAATGATAACTAGCGATATCATAATTGTGCCACAGAGCAATAGTAACAATAGAACCACAGTACTGATACAAAGAATAGACCTATAAATTCATAATTAAGTAAATTAATGGAACAGAATCAAAGAGTCACAATCAACCTATGCAGATACAATCTGATACCTGACAAACTGTCCAAAAACTTAAGTTACAGAAAAGTCAGTCTCTTCAACACATGGTGCAGGATAAACTGGATATCATATGTAGACTAAAACTAAAACTAGATCTTTCTCTTATACTCTGTATAAAAATAAAAATAACATAATTGTGTCTGTGAATCTACAAGTAGACACACTGGATGGTAATATATATATATGTTTGGACACCATAAATTACTCAGGATTCTAGATGTTCACACAGTGAGACTAAATGAGGATATTTTTAGGAGAGGATCACAAAGGCTTGATAGCTCTGTGCATATGATCACAGAAAATTACATTTATGGAAGGGAAACAAGAGGGTTTGTTTTGTTTTATTTTGCTCTCCTTTGTTGCTGCTTTTGTTTTCTCTAATTTTGTCTTGTTTGTAAGTTAATCTGTTTGGGGGACTGGAGAGGGGGAGCACTGAAATTGTGGGGCAAAGGCTGAAACAATGTAGCAGTGTCACTCACTAAGCACTATACTGAAAATGAACTCTACAACTAATGGGGAGGGACAAAAGTGAAACACTGAGAGAAAGCAAGTGAGGGGGTGGCACTATTCAAAAAGAAATGTACCCATTACCTGATTTATGTAATCATAATCCCTCTGTATATCACCTATACTATAAAACAAAAGAGAAGTGAAGGAAGGAATGGGGTAGGAGAGGGGTGAGAGTATTAAGATGCACTGTATTTATAAACTGCTCTGTTGAATGTTCTATAATCATGTAAAATAAAATAAAAATATTAAAAATAAAACTTCAAAATAGATGAAAATTTTAACCTAAAAATTTAAAAGTTCTACAATAAAACATAAAGAAAAGCAGTTGAAGACACAGACACAAGTAACAACTTTCTGAATAGGACTTCAATTGCTCAGGGATTGAGTCGATTTAAAAAGCATCTACACAACAAAGGAAATAGCAGAATGAAGAGACAGCCAGCCTACAGAATGAGAGAAAAATTGTGGCCAGCTAATCATTAGATAAATGAATAACATCCAGAATATAGAAAGAGGTTAAAATTAAATAATAAATATTGCCTTTATTAAATGAGTGAGTTGAGCAGACAGTCCTTAAGAGAGGAAATACAAATGACAAATAACTACATAAAATAATGCTCAATATCTTTCAGCCATGAAGTCAATGCAAATTAAATTTATGCTGAAATTCCACTCAACTCCAGTCAAAATGGCTATCATCACAAAAATAACAACAAAAATGCTGGTGAGGACACAGAGGGTAAGGAACCTTTATACACTTTGAATAGGAGTGTAAACTACTGCAACCATTCGGAAATGGAGTATGGAGATTAATCAAACCTGTCATCAGAACTACTACATGAGCCTTCGATGCTACTTCTGAGCACTCACCTGAGGAGATGAAAGTCAGCACACAATACAGAACCTGCACAGATATGTGTAGGATAGCACTATTCACCACAGCCAAGCCATGGGATCCGTCTAAGCACCTATCTAGGTAAGAACAGGACAAAGAAAATTTGGCCTAGATATACAATGGAGTATTATCCAGCCATATAAAATAATAAGCTATCCTTTATGGCAAAATGAATGGAAATAAGTCATACTCGGACAAATATTGCACGTTTGTTTTCTCGTATGAAGAACCCAAACCTAAAAATATGCTTTGAATATAAAGAAAAAAAAAACATTTGCAGTGTGAGACAGGAAAATGAAAGGAAATGATAATGGGGTACTGAGAGAGAGTAGATATGATCAATGTTCATTATACATGAATGAAAATGGACTGCTGAACCCCACGAAAATTGAAAAGTAAAAAGTAAAGGAGGATAAGGAAGAAAAATAAAGGGGGAGGCTGGTCAAAATACAATAGATGCTGTGTGGAAATACTACAAAAAATCCTTCTTGTACAATTAATACATATTACCAAAACACACTAAAAATTAAAATGAGTGATCATATTTCTCTGAGACTCCATTGCATTATTTATCTGGAATTTTGTATGCTAATCTGTGTAACTCATTTTCATACCTGGTGAATTCTTTACCCAGGAACCTTTGTTTCCTTGATTGCACATGGTCATGATTATTGCTTTTACATTCTACCCAGAACATGGAATTTTCTTTTCTGAGTATTATTCATCATTGTGTGGGTTTTTCTGCTTGCTAAACTATGAGGTGGAGGGGTGGAGAGGTGGAAAAGGCATATACTAGATTCTACCAGTCTTCTAGAGGCAGATGCTCTCTTCATACTCATGGTTGGCCACAACAGAAAACTACAAGCTCCTACCGCACTTCTTTCCATACTCTAGAACAATGATACCCTAGGGCACTCTCAAGGCAGAGAGCACTAGCTGTCAATGGATTTTTGCCTTGTTTTGGTCTAACTTTGCAATGCATTGCTTATGTAATTCATATTTTGTGATTTAGACTTGTGGCATTTTTTGCTGTTGTTTTATTGATAAGAAAAAGATTTTTAAGCTTTTGGGTTTTGGTATTTCAGTTCTCTTCAGTGTATTTCTCAAAAGCAATTGTGTGCCTTTTTTCTGACATGTAAAGAAAGCAGGGTGTGGTGGCTTGCGCCTATAATCCCAGCTATTCAGGAGGCTGAGATCTAAGTATCACAGTTCAAAGCCAGCCCAGGCACAAAAGACCATGAGACTCTTATCTCCAATTAATCATTAGAAAATGGGAAGTGAGGCTGTGGCTCCAGGGGTTGCCTTGAGCTGAAGAGCTCAGGGACAGCCTCCAAGCGCATAGTTCAAGCCCCATGAACCCTTCCCCCTCCCAAAAAAAAGCCTGGAAAGAATGATGACAAGAAGACAAAATGAAATATTTGGCTGTATCTTCATGATATGAGATGTAAAATTTCCACTAACAGTCAATCTTAATTAACCTGACCTATCCACCATTCCACTTTTCCAGGTTAACAGTGGGCAGCAGAGAGAAGAAAATGTTGTATAAATAACAAAGAATTTTTTAAAGCTAGATAAACATGTTTTAAAATATATCTTCTTGTCCTTTGAAAATGTAAAAATTGCTTTGATTTTAATATTAAACATTATTTGTTTCCTTTTTTCCTTTTTTTCCTATTTACATTGTATGCAGTAAGTGTTTTCATTTCAGCTCACTTGTGCAGAGATGCAGGGAAATTGTGGAATAAATATCACTAAATATTTTGACTTAAATTATTTCAATTTCTGCCTTTCTTCTGTTCAATCACAGTTCTGTTTGATACTTTGTTCTTTGGGTCAGACAATATATTATCAAGACAAATCTGAGAAGCCATGTTTGGGAAAGAAGTGAACTCAGACTAAATGGGAGAATTCAGTCATAAAACTTTACATTAAAAAAGAAGGAACGTTCTCCAAAATGCAATGTACTCTTTGCCAGACTTGTATAACTGTAATTTCTCTATCCATCTCCTTTATCATAACAATGAAAAACATTTTTTAAAATGTTGGACATTTAAATGGGGAAAACATGAAAAGTGTTACCACTGTGTGAGAAGTAATGCACCTACTACCTGGCTAGTGTAACTGTAATCCCTCTATACATTACAAAAAAGTTGGATATTTAAAAAAAGAAAAGAAAAAGATCTCCAGAAATTTATAACATGAAAGTTAATGTATTTTTTCTTTTTCTTTTTTTTTTTTTTGCCAGTCCTGGGCTTGAGCTCAGGGTCTGAGCACTGAGGTTGGGCTTTCCTCAAGGCCAGAGCTCTACCACTTGAGCTTCAGCACCACTTCCGGGTTTTTTCTATGTATGTGGTACCGTGGAATCGAACCCAGGTCTTCATGCATGCTAGGCAAGCACTTTAACCACTAGGCCAAACTCCAGGCCCAAGTTAATGTATTTTTTTATCCACCCAGTAGACATTAAGTTTACTCCAAATGACATTTCAGCAGTTGGAATGCTAATTGGAGAAATGCATACATTTATTTCTTCTTTTGAATGATAATATTCAACCTGAGTATATCTGGTTACTGAAATCCTGTAATGCTGCTAGTAATTTGGAATTTGTCCTAAGGGTAATGAAAAGTCTGAGATTTCCTGTACAAATTCTCTCTCTTCCCTTAAAGCCACTATGTACAAATGGTTATGAAGGAAAGTTGCACAAGTTTGGAAGAATATTCCATACTACAAATGCAACTTCAGAAAAGTAATTGAAAGTGTTACTAACAGAAAATGAGAAAAAAATAAGATCAGATAGGAAAACAGAAACAACCTTCCTCCTCCTAATTTAGCTGTATGCATTGGATGGAAGTTTTAGCTTAATAAAAATTCTGAAAACTTTCCAAATTGAATCTTTCAGACACAGTGTCTGCCATCTGGGGCATTTCTTCAGAAACATCTGGCTAGTACTTAAATCTCATGGTGCCCATGTAAATGTCTTGCATCACATTTACACAAACTTGGAGGGAAATTGTGATCAATTACCAAAAAGAATAAAATTAACAACCCCCAGAAATCTTTAGGGTTCTGTATTTACTTAATTATAAATCTCATAATTTTCACACTACTCTAGTGACTATATCAATACTAATATCCCATCATGTGCTTCAAGAACATTTTCCTTGAAATATGATTTTTTTCTTCTTAAGTTAACATTTAAGCCACGTGTGCACCATCTTTTTCCTCTTTCTCCTCCTCCTCTTCTCTCCTCTTACACAATTAGCATTTGAACTCATGGCCTCATGCCATCATATCCAGCTTCTTCTACCAAGATGAATACTCCCTACCTACTCTCCCATACAGACAGGATTACATTCAGGTGCCACTATACCAAGCAATGGGTTAAGAAGGTATCTTGTGAACTTTTTGCCTTGGTTGGCCTGGAATCATGATATTCCCAATTGCAGTCTCACAAGTAGCTAGAATTTAAGTCATAAGCCTTTTGTATTCACAGATTTTTCTCCTTCTCCTTCCTCTTCTTCTTCTTTTTCTTTCTTCTTCTTCTTCTTCTTCTTCTTCTTCTTCTTCTTCTTCTTCTTCTTCTTCTTCTTCTTCTTCTTCTCCTTCTTTCTTCTTCTCCTCCTCCTCCTCCTCCTCCTCCTCCTCCTCCTCCTCCTCCTCTCCCTTCTTCTTTTCCTCTTCTTAGTTTTCATTGTTGTTTAGACTGTATATTCTTCTTGAAACTCTGCACTGTTAACATATCACCACTTGGGCCCACCAAGAAATGCAAAGAAATAAGTGCTTACAACAGTCTTCAGGACTGAAACAAGGGAAGAAATGATATGCCCCTGAGGGAAATAATTACTAGTCTTTCTCATGAAGTTTATAGGAGAGTCCAGCAAGCTCATGCATTGAAGGCTCCAGGCATTGCTGAGTTTTTTACCCTGGCTGCATGTTAGTCATGGCTACTACTACAAAATTGTGCATCAAGTTCAGTTGCATCTACTACTAATCAAACACACTCACATATACACAGGGAGAGCTAGGATCGATACATTCTTAACTCCATGGCTTGCACTACAGCTCAGCAAAAGCAGGGAGCAATTTAGCATCAGAAGCTTTCTACTTCCCTGATGTAAACACTGCCATGCCTACAAGAGCCAGCTAAGTAAAGGCAATTGCTTAACTGTAAGGGGAAGGAAAGACAAGTAACAAGAGATTTCCAAAAAGCAACTAACCAGGGGAAAAGAAGCATCTCAGATGACCCCATAGAGATGATAGAGAAGGCCTTGGCTCCTCACCGTGGAGTGCTGTGCATACTCACTCAAAGGTGGGCACCAATAGAGGCTTCTGCCTTTTGGGGAACCTTGGGCTAGACAGAGTGCAAGTAGGTCTGGCCCGAAGGTTTCATTAATGAAAAGAAGATGCCACTGTATGATGCCCTAAGTGTGAAGACCAGTGACTCCAAAACAAGCAGATACAAGCAGAAAAGACCTAGGGCTGTGATGATAAGGCAGGCATTAGAGCAGAGGAGAGCTTAATATTTTATTCTAAATATGAGAACCCATCAAGAAGGTTCTCAGCCTAGCAGTAACTTCTGATTCATAGTTTAAAATATGAGATTGTGGAATCTTCTCTCTGTTGAAGATAGCACCTTGTTACTACTCTCCTGTCCATTATTATTTGGGTGTTTATGCTCTGATTTTACACTGTGTATCAGTCCATATTGTATAGATTCTATACAATCTATACATTGCATGAGCTCTTAACACCAGGAGCATTTGTCAAGTTACTCAATTAGTTTGGATCTCAATTTGTTCAAGTGAAGAGTGGGCTTGAGTTTTATAATGCATAAGCATGTTGTGGAGGTTATACAAAAGCTAAACCAAGTAAACATAGGAAATATTTAATAAATGTTATTTAGTGGTTTCATTTAAATCACCACCATCAGCAGTATTAAGTGAACCTACACAAAACCTCAGAGGGAAGGGGACAGTTATGTCAGAGCCTGAATTAATTTGACAAATAAAAAGAAGGAGGACATGTTGGATTATATTAGAAACTCTCTCTCTTTTTTGTTAGTTTTGCTTAGCTCTCTCTGTAGACTCTAAGAGTAGGAAAAATAAGTGGGGTAATGCATGACCTTTCACACAGCTCCTATAACACATTTAGTAGGCTTGTCTAATTTGCCACAGAGGTGTTAAAAACAGGAATACGTGTGAAGCAATTAACCAAAAAATCTGATTACTTACCCTGAAGTTCTAGGAGTGAATGTTAGTTTAGGCAGATCTCTTTCTGAACTTTTTGTCAAAATAAACTTGGGGATGTCTAGTCACCGTCAGTGAATTGTGAAATTGGAAGTTTTTTTACAGTAATCTTCACAGGCCATCCTATTTATTGCATTTTAGTCAGATTCTACCATTTATTTCATGCTTAAAAGTGTAGATCATCCAAGAGTAATAAATTTAGAAACTGCATAGTACCACTGAATAATTTAGTAGGCTGAAAGCTTTTTCTCATTTTCATATGAAAGCCAATTAGAAACAAAATAGGAATTTCTTTTTCTCTGTGTTGTATATTATTATGATACTGTCTGGAACTAAGTTGGGCTGTTAGGTTGCCCATAAAGGTATTAGACAGAATTAAAATGTAAGTACTTTCAAGTAGGATCATAATGCTTTTAAATATTTTGAATTGGATGACTTGGGCTCAAAGCCAGAGGTGGGGGGAGGGGAGGGAGGGGCGAAGAGGGACAGCAGAGTGGTATGAAATCCTATTAGCCCAAATTTGCTTGAAATAGACTGAAAGAGGTTTCTGTGACAGAGGTGATCTGACCAGCACATCACATAGCCATTTTAGATAAACTTTCTAGAAGTGACTGAAGCCTTTTCTCAGCCAGTGACTCCTATTACTGACTACAGAAGTGCTGTTTCTGAATGAGAACCACAGGGGCAAATGCACAGCACCAAATGTACAATGCCTAATGCGCAGCCCAGAGCACGTCAACATGCTAATCAATAAAGATTTCATTACACTATTTTTGTTATTATTTAGTATACCAAGGGAAGTCAGTCTTACTCTTTTCTTTTTTTTAACTTGTAAATTAGGAACCCAAAGGGTCCAAGTTCAACAGTATTATATGCATGAAACGTAGATGAAGGAAAGAGTAGTAAATCAGCTTTGATAATGCTTTAGAGAAAAAAAGAAACAAAGGCAATGAATCTGCTTGACTGATAATAGGTATGTATACATACATGTGCATATATGTTTGCACATATATTTAATACATGTGTATCTGTATATTCGAAAAAGAAGATGTTAAATGAGTTTTTTCTTTTTTTATCACCTTTTGGTAAAGGTGATATTTGGATAGATAACAATTTATAAGTTAGGTCATGAGTACATTTCTTTGTGAACAGTGTCACCTCTTTTCTCAATTTTCTCCTGTTTTCCCTTCCAACTCCTCTCCAGCACTAGTTGTATAGTTTATTTTTCTCCTTAATGTCTAGTAAGTATCATTATTGTGTTTGTTCACCTTTTGTCCCACCATTTCTATGAGACCATCCCCAAATCACATAAATATACAGATAAACAAAAGGTACAAAAAGAACAAAATGAAAAAAATAAACCAACAAAACAAAAAATGACAAAGGAGAGTAAACAACAAAGCAAAATAACAAAAAGCCTCTTTTCTTCTCCATATTTTGATGAACATCATTTTCTATGATCATCTTCACCTGGCTATTGAGCCTTTGCAATCCTCTCCTAAGAATATCCTCCTTGGGTCTCTCAGCGTGAATAGTTAGACTCCCATGCAATTTCTCATGCCCACGTGTATTTTTTGTTGTTTTTTTACTATCCAGTGTCCTTACTTGTCAACATACTGGTACAAACCAGTTACAATAAATGAGGGAAATCATACAACCTATGTTTCTTTGTGTCTGGCTTGCTTCACTTAATATAATTCTTATCATGAATATGGTACAGAAAAGGGTAGGGAAGGGCCGGGAGTTGGGCCTAGTGGTAGAGTGCTTGCCTAGCATGCACAAACACCCAGGTTCAATTCCTCAGTACCACATGCATAGAAAAAAACTGGAAGTGGTGCTGAGGCTCAAGTGGTAGAGCTCTAGCCTTGAGAAAGTCCAAGGACAGGGCTCAGGCCCTGAGCTCAAGCCCAGGACTGGCAAAAATAAAAAGAAAAGGGTAGGTAAAACACTAGGGCTCCTAGACGCAGGTCAAAACCTCCTAAGATCCAGAATCAAAAGAAATCAAAGAAAGACTTTAGTCTATTTATAATGAGCTAAAGACTTAAAGAGCAACATCTCAGAAGAGGTAAAAATGGCCAATAGACACACAAAGAGATGTTCAAACATCTCTGACCATAAAAGAAATGCAAATCAAAACAACATTGAGATTCCTCCTCACCCCAGTTACAATGGCCATGATCAAGAAAACTAACAATAATCAATCAGCACAACCATTTTCATTGCAGCATGGTTTACCAAAGCTAGGATATGAAATTAACCCAAATGCCCCTCAGTGGGTGAATGGATCAAGACAATGTGTTATGTACACAATGGAATTCTATGATTTCATCAGACAGAATGATATTTCAGTATTTGTAAGGAAATGGAAAGACTTAGAAAGAATTATATTAAGCGAAATGAATGAGTTTTCTATTTGCATAACAAGATTGTATATAGCAACACTGATCTCTTCAAAGATAGTAGATGCTTTCAAGATGCTTGAAATGTGGGAAAAAAGACCTGGCACTGAAGCTTATCTGAGGAAAAGGAGAAACTCTTCCTCCATGAATAAGCTTATAGGAAAAATAAGAAATCAAAGAGCTTGGCTGGACACTGTTGACTCAAGCATGTCATTTTAAGACTATTCAAGAAGCTAAGATCCAGAGGATCTCAGTTTAAACCATCCTAGGAAGAAAAATCCAGGAGATTACACCTCCAATACAACCAAGAAAAGACAGTACAGGAGGCATAGCTCAAGTGAAAAAGCACCAGCCAAGTAAGAAGTATGTTGAGTAAGCATGAGACCCTGGCTTCAAATCCCAAAGGAAGAAGGAAGGAAGGAAGGAAGGAAGGAAGGAAGGAAGGAAGGAAGGAAGGAAGGAAGGAAGGAAGGAAGGAAGGAAGGAAGGAAGGAGGACTTTACATTATCATTTTAGGTTGCATTGAACACCTCGTACATTTTTATTCACCATTAAAGCTGCATTACTTTCTCCTTTGCTTACCATTATAAGAGTTATTCATTAACTCATTAGCTTGCAGTGATCCTGTAGAAACACCAGGAGAACTGTAAGGAATGAAATTTGGATCTACCAAGCTTAAAAACATTGCATCTCAGTAAATCCATGGAAGCCTTTTAGGTGAATTGGGACACTGGAAGATACAGAAGACAAGGGAGGCCCTGAGTAATGAATCTTGATCATAATATCTGCTCTTGAATATTCTTTGAGAATCCTTTTTGTAACAAGTCTACATGTTTTGTCATGAAAGCTTTGCTGGTTTTCTCCTTGAGGCTTTCCCATCGAATTTCTGGCACCTTTGTGAGATCATTTGTAAGTATTGATTTTAGCAAGATTGATACCCCACACCCAAATTCTTCCACCTATAATTGTATCTGCATACAGCAAAAAGACACATTATCTCACACATAACATGATATACATTTGGAAATTAACCCATTGTTTTATCCATACATGTCATCTCAGGGGAAAGCTGTGCCTTTTTATGCTAAACCACTGAAACATTTACAGAAAATTCCTCAAATGACACTTCAAAAGCAAGCCTCTCTTTCCACAGCCAAGATAAAGCAGAAACCACAAACTGGGTTGATCTATAATGTCTGAACATTATTACAAGCTAGTTGGCTTCTCCATTTTCTCATCCAACTACATTTCTCTGTATCATCAAACTCTTTTACTTTGAATTGATGCCCTTGGGTGTTGATACCAACCCACAGTTTCTGAGTTTATAATTTCTTTTCTATCTCTAACAATCCTCCTGATGAGCCTGATTAATTGTTTCTAATACAAAGGAATTCATGTTCTAGTTCCCTACTAACTTCGCAGATTGGGTGCTGAGAATTTTTGATTGAGCAGAAATCATTCATTATAAATCTGACGTTTGTGCTTCATTTTATTGCACCTTGAGGGAGGAAATAAATTGCATGAACATATTCTCTGAATAAGCCCACCACTTAAGAAGTTTTACACTTAATGTGGCCTGTCATTTTTCAAATGCTGTAATTAGAGAATAGTTGCTGGACTCAGTATCTAATAAAATAAATACCTCTTGTGAGATTTTCAGTTACAAATGTTTTTCTTAGCATAGAAATATTTTACTCGCTTCATGATCTTTCCCAAATTTATTTCCTTAAAGTCTCAGATACTAGATACTTCAAAAATTGACCTTGTTTATCAGAATTTTTTAGATATATACTTTAATTTAGAGAATGCTAACTTGTAAATTATTGCATTCTGATATTTATTTCAGAATTCTTTTTGGAAATATGTCAAATTTTCTTTCAGGTCACAACTCTTGTGTTTAAATATAGAAATGTAGGGTCATCTCTTGAGTAGCTACAATTATCAAATTGAGAAACTATCCAATTAATGGGAGATGAGACCAACTTTAAATAACCAACTATCTGCAAAGGTAAACATATACGTGTATATCTATATCTATCTCTCTATATATAAACTTATTTAAAATATATAAGAAAGACTAGGCATTTTACAATTTGGTAAGACTCTAAAATTCTTTATCATTTTGCTTACTATGTTTGAAAAATTACTGAACTTGTGAAGTCAAAAAGAAAAATGAATCAAATGAGGTAAGACTCCTCATTGTTTCTGATGAACATAGACTCAGTCATATTTATGTATCATAAGTCGGAAAGCTTATGTACTCATTTGATGTGTAACACACAAATCCTCAAGTTATGTCAACACAACTATCTCCTATTGTATGATTGTTGGGGCAGCTAAGTCCCTAGCTTTTCATATTTTGCTTATATGCTATAAGAACACAAATAATACAGACATGAAATATTTGAAATTTAACAGACAGAAACAATATCCAAAGCCATTTGGTTTTAACATGCACTACAATATTCTTCTATGTATTACTGTTTGGGTGTAATCATCCACGGTAGTGTGATTTCACATCCTTTCTTTCACAAAGACAGAACTCTTTCGAAATCAGAAGCATCAGCCATGGGGCCCTACCATGCTGCTTAGCAACATTGGTGTAATCTCTTCACTTCAAGACTTTCCTGTGTGTTTGTCACTTCTTGCTCTTCTTCATTCAAAGCCATTTTCCTTTTGGGAATCCGCTCACCAAATTTATTTTATCTGGTGTCCTTCTCACTATTTCAGACAGCTTAAGCATCTTAAATATTTAGCTATCTTCTAAACTATTTTTATAATAGTAAAGTGGACTAATGACTAATCAGTAGTTATCTCAAACACAAGCTTCCTTGAAGACATTATTTTCCTATTATGCAATTTTTCTGGAAGTTCATCTTTCATTGCAAATTTACTTTAAAATATATAACTAATACAAAAGACTGAGTCATTTCTAATGAAACTTTGGCTATCTCTGTCTCATTAGCAATAGAATTCCCAGCCTCCCATTTACACACTTACTAATTAAGACCTAGCTTTTTGCAAACATTTTCTGACTGATTTTGTTTTCTGATCTGTCATTCTCTATGACATTGTGCTCTTAAGGAATACGAACTTACAAATTTTTGTATATTTAATAAATTAAAATTCATTTCATTCATTATTCTTTTTTTTGCCAGTCCTGGGCTTGAGCTCAGGGCCTGAGCACTGTCCTTGGACTTTCTCAAGGGTAGAGCTCTACCACTTGAGCCTCAGCACCACTTCTGGCTTTTTTCTATGTATGTGGTACCAAGGAATCGAACCCAGGTCTTCATGCATGCTAGGCAAGCACTTTAACCACTAGGCCAAATTCCTGGCCCCACATTATTCTTTTTCAAATACAAATTAACTTGAATTTGATCAACGTTCCTAAATACATTTTCTTGAGTTCTTTTTTTTACCAGAATTAATCTATCTTTGGTAATAACATTACCAGATACAAGCTTATCTTGTACCTGTTTCTGTTCTACTAGAAAATAATGAATATTTAAAAATTATTCTTCTGTACCATTAAAAGATGGGCCAAAGACTTAAAGAAGAAACAAAAATGGCCTATAGACACGTGAAGAAATGTTCAACATCCCTGCCTATAAAAGAAATGCAAATCAAAACAACTCTAAGATTCCACCTCACTCCAGTCAGAATGGCCAGGATCAAGAAAACTAATAACAGCAGATGCTGGAGGGGATGTGGCCAGGAGGGATCACTACTACACTGTTGGTGGGAGTGCAAACTCATTCAACCACTATGGAAAGCAGTATGGCAGTTCCTCAAAAGACTAAACATAGAGATCCCTTATGACCCAGTAATTCCACTACTTGGCATTTACCCAATTGTCCAGAAACAAGGATATACTAAATCCACTAGCACAATGATGTTCGTTACAGCACTACTTACCATAGCAAAGATATGGAACCAACTCAGATGTCCCTCAGTTGATGAGTGGATCAACAAGATGTGGTATTTGTACACAATGGAATTCTATGCTGCTGTCAGAAAGAACGACATTGTCCCCATTTGTTAGGAAATGGAAAGACTTAGAAAAACTCATATTAAGTGAAGTAAGCCAGACTCAAAGGAACATAGGCTCAATGGTTTCCATCATTTGTCATAATCAGTAGAAACCTTGGGCTCTCATAGCAGAAATTTGCAATAGAGCAAAACCTAGATACATAAGGCCATACAGTATGATGCTAAATGAAAGGACCTCTAGGATATAGCAACAAAAGCCATAAATGAATGATTGTTGTCCTTAATATACTATGTTATCTCTCATCTCTTTTGCTGTCCCTTGGTTATCTTATATTGTTACAGTATCTCACTTTGTTATCTGATATATTGGATATATTTGTATTTGGTTATTTGAAATTGGATAGGGAAGGGGGGGAAAACAAGATGAGGGGTGAGGGGTGGGGAGGATGGAAATGGGGACCAAGACATGAGAAAGGGTATCAATGTATGAGAATTAATGCACCTTCTATGTGGCAAATATAATGTAACCCTTCTATTAATTACAATAAAATATATGAAAAATTATTCCTCTGTAAAAGAGTTTGAAAACATATTACTATTATCCCTCTCACTTAGACTACGGACTGACATCTAAGATTTCATTTCAATTTTACATGTCCCTAGAATATTTCCCACTAACCTAACAGATTAAAAATGTTGTGTTCTTCCATTGCTTTAAAAATGATTGTCAGCCAAGCACTGGTGGCTCATGCCTGTAATCCTAGCTACTCAGGAGGCTGAGATCTGAAGATCATGCTTCAAAGCCAGCCCAAGCATGAAAGTCCATGAGACTCCTCTCCAACTCTGTGGAGTGCTAGCCTTGAGCTGAAGAGCTCAGGGACAGTGCCCAGGTCCAGACTTCAAACTCGACTACTGACAAAGAAGAAAAATAAAATAAAAGATTATCACTATGGTTCATACCACCAAGATTATACAAATCATTTCTTTCATTTTTTTTCATTTTTAGAAATTACTGTTAATTTTTATAAAATTCTATTTCATGGGACTTTAAAGCTATGTAATTTACATTAAAAGAAAATTTCCATCCTCTTTCCTCTTTTTACATATAATTACTTTTATTGAATTCATTTCATGATTTCAGTGTTTTTATTCAAATTAAGCATATGTGCCCCTTTTTAATATTTGTAAATAACTTCTTTCTTTCAAAAAGGATCGCTAGCATGTTTTTTTTAATGTTCTATTCCTCATTTTTCTCAACAAATATACAGTGGGAATAGCTCAGCCTTTTGGGAGAGGTCTTCTGCATTCCTATATAGTGCTAAATATTATTTCAAAGTGTTAAAACACCATAATTTGCTCAGTCCTGCCTATTACATGCTCTTTTAGTACATTTTCCAACTTCCATTTGGAATACTGAAACACTGAGCATGAGACTTTGGCTATTTTTGAGTCAGCAGCTCACTTGAATGCCTATACTGGCTTGGGTTATGATCCTCTGAATTGTCGGTGTGTGGCTGAGAATGACAGCAGGTATTCAACACTGCACCCCACCATTGAGTATCCCATGTAACCCTTGGGCCACTGAGTGATAAGGAATCTTCTTGCACTCTTCTACCTGGACTGGCCTTGAGTTAAATCTCATGATCACAGCCTCCCAAATAGCTAGGATTACATGTAGGCATGAGTCACCATCTAGGCCTGGCTCTAATAATGTTTTGACAATGTAATGCACACTGCATGAATCGAACGCCTTAAACACATTTGTTTAAAGTTCCTTCTGTGGAAATTTTTTTTGTGACTTGCAATATAGCAATATCCATGCACTACTATTTTAATGTGGTCTGGATCTTTCTTGGTCTGGGTTGAATTAGCAGATTTTAATACAGAAGCAGGTTTCCAGAGACTTCTTCAGAATAGCCTTTTTTAGTTGTTTCAAATGTTGAGATGCAAGTGTTAGTGATATTAAAGTTAGCCCATTCAAGTCTTTTACCTTCTAGCTCCATTCCATTCAAAGGGCTGGCTAAGCAAAGGCTCTTCCATTAAATTCAAAAGGTTTAGTGTGATTGTATGTGATAAATGATTTTATCCTCCTAGTTACTTCTTAGGTATTAAACAAAGGTTGATATGGAATTTCTATGCCCTGAAATGAAGCTATTTTTTCATCACTGCTAAGAAGCAAAGGTTTCTTATAAATAACCCTATAGGGAAAATATTAATTTTTTCTCCTAGCTTCCTTTTAATTTTATCTTTCAATTTCCCTAGCATCCTATAAGAGATGGATTATTATGAGATTGAATTTCTTGATAAGCTTCAGACAGGAACATTTTTTGATAGGAAACAAGGCAAACGCACTTGGTGGTTGAACCTGATCTCATTTTGGAGAGTTTTACTTTTATTTTGTTTGCCAATATCTCTTGTTACAGCAGTTACAGAGAAGGGGAGGAAGGAATCTATGAATGATTTTTCTTCTCTATAAAGCTCTTACCTTGTACAACCATTTTTTTGAGGAGACAGAATAAAATGATGACTGAATAAAATGATGAAGAAACAGAATAAAATGATTCCAGTGATAATAAGATGAAGCTATATCTGTTTTTTGGTGCTCAAGGCTTGTTATTAACAAGTAGTAACTCAAACAGAATAAAACCACTGCCAAAAGCTTATGATAAGCTCCTATTGTCTTACAAAAGACAATAGGAGTTCCACAAGTATTTGAAATTGGATAGGAAAGGGGGGAAAACAAGATGAGGGGTGGGGGTGGCAGGGAGGGAAATCGGGACCAAGACATGAGAAAGGGTATCAATGTATGTGAATTAATGCACCTCCTATCTGGCAAATATAATGTAACCCTTCTTTTAATTACAATAAAAATATATGAAAAAAGTACCTTTGTTATAAATCTGATATCAAGGTTGATTCTGAAGAATAGCTGGTAGTTAAAGCCAGAAAGATCATACAGAAATCTTCCTTTATCACAGAATAAATGTGGTATTGTAGATAACTAAATCTCAATTCTTATCCACACATGATTTTCTTTAGTATATTATTTCTTTAAAAGTTTAGATCATGTGCTCCTTTGAAAAAGAACCAGAAAGCCATTGATGTATATCTCTGTTGAGCAACTGGGCAGAGTTCATATATCATTAATTACAGGATAAACATTGAGAATATCAAGGGAAAGAACTAACCATCAATGATTAATATCAAACTGGGAATTATTTAACAACAAACATTATAAGAAAATGCAACTTTACAGAATGAAAACCTATTAAGTATTGGGAGTTATTTTCTAAAAGAATGATGATTTATAGAAATGCACTTTTTTGAGCTGTATTATTTAATGTTTTGCATAGGATATTTAGTTATATATTCCTTGGTTTATATAAATTCTTAGTAAAATATTCATTGATAATAAGTGTCTACCAGATATTAAACCACAGACCTATGGCCACCTAATCTTTGACAAGGGAGCCAAAAAAATAGAATGGAAGAAAGACAGCCTCTTCAACAAGTTGTGCTGGCAGAACTGGTTAAGCACCTGCAGAAAACTAAAGTTGGATCCTTCTTTGTCACCCTGCACTAGAATTAACTCCAAATGGATCAAAGACCTTGAGGTAAAAGCTGACACACTGAAAACTTTACAAGAAGGAATAGGAGATACACTAGGCCTCCTTGGCACAGGTCGAAACTTTCTTAATAAGGACCAAGAATCACAACAAATCAGAGAAAGGCTGGATAAGTGGGACTGCATTAAACTGCAGAGCTTTTGTATGGCAAAGGACATAGCTAGTAAATTAATTAGGAAGCCTACAGAGTGGGAGAAGATCTTCACCAACCAAACAATGGACAAAGGCCTCATATCTAAAATATATCAACAACTCAAAAAATTGAATCACTCCAAAACTAAAAGTAACAACCATCCCATTAAAAAATGGGCCAAAGACTTAAAGAGAGTCTTCTCTGAAGAAGAAACAAAAATGGCCTATAGACACATGAAGAAATGCTCAACATCTCTGGTCATAAAAGAAATGCAAATTAAAACAACTCTAGGATTCCACCTCACTCTAATTAGAATGACCAGGATCAGGAAAACGAATAATAACAGATGCTGGAGGGGATGTGGCCAGGAGGGATCACTACTACACTGTTGGTGGGAGTGCAAACTTGTTCAACCACTATGGAAAGCAGTATGGCAGTGCCTCAAAAGGCTAAACATAGAACTCCCCTATGACCCAGCAATTCCACTACTTGGCATTTATCCAACCATCCAAAATCTAGGACATACTAAATCCACTAGCACAACAATGTTCATTGCAGCATTATTCACCATAGCAAAGATATGGAACCAACCTAGGTGTCCCTCAGTTGATGAGTGGATCAACAAGTTGTGGTATTTGTACACAATGGAATTCTATGCTGCTGTCAGAAAAAATAGCATCGACCCATTTGTTAGGAAATGGAAAGACTTAGAAAAAATCATATTAAGTGAAGTAAGCCAGACTCAAAGGAACTTAGGCTCAATGGTTTCCCTCATTTGTCATAACCAGTAGAAACCTTGGGCTCTACTAGCAGAGATCTGCAATAGAGCAAAACCTTGATATATAAGGCCATATAGTATGAAGCTATTTGAAAGGACCTCCAGGATACTGAAACAAAAGCCATATAATGAATGATTGTTGTCCTTAATGTACTATGTTATCTTTCATTTCCTTTGCTGTCTCTTGGGTTTCTCATATTGTTACAGTATCTCACTTTGTTATCTGATATATTGAATTTATTTGTATTTGGTTATTTGAAATTTGATAGGGAAGGGGGGAAAACCAAGACGGGGGGGGGGTGGGTGATGGTGGGGGGAGGGTGATGGGTACCAAGACATGTGAAAGGGTATCAATGTATGTAAATTAATGTAGCTTCTATCTGGCAAATATCATGTAACCCTTTTATTAATTACAATAAAAAATTATAAAAAATAAAAAATAATAATAAGTGTCTAACTTCACTGAATGATGAGAGCATATATATGCTTTAAATAAGCACAAAAAACCATACACTACTAGGCAACATCTGCCATTGCATTTTAGATGCCTGAAAAAGTGTATGTGTATTGGAACTTACTTCCTCAAAAGTAGTTTCCTAATACTTAGAGGGTCCCCTGAAAGCTAAGTGAATTGACCTTGGTTATACGAGTAGTTACGTTGATTTATGAGAATACTGTTGATAGCAGAAAGAAATCTGCTGGTGCTGGCAACCCACACCTGTAATCTTCACTACTTCAATAGGTGAAGATCTGAAGATTGAGATTTGAAACCAGGCCAGGCCCTAAAAACAGAGACTCTTATCTCCATTTAACCAGCATATTGCCAGTTGTGTAGGTATGGCTCAAGTGGTACAGTGCCAGCATTGAGCAAAAAAAGCAAAATGATCTCAAAACCAGTGGCTCATACCAGTAATCCTAGCTACTCAGGAGGCTAAGATTTGAGAATCATGATTAGAAGCCAGATAGGACAGGAAAGTCTGAAGTTGAAAGTGGTGCTGTGGCTAAAATGAAAGAGTGCTAGCTTTTTGTGCTAGCTTTGCACAAAAACAAACAAATAAACAAACAAAAAAACCCTCAAGAACAACTCCTGGACTTTGAGTTCAAATCCCAGGACTGGCATTCAAAAAAAATCAAGTGAGAGGGTGAAGTTGTAATACTGATATCAAAGAAAAAGATAAAAGCAATCTATATAGACAGAAATATATACACAACCATATTGGTTCAAGCGTGGTATATGCAGAGAGTACTACAGTGATATAACTCCTTCAAACAACTTACAATTTAACAGAATAAATTTCAGTAAGCTGAAACATGTGCTGTCAGGAGGGTGTAGATCAAGGGAGACAGGGTTGATGAATGGAAAGAGAAAGTGTGGGTGAATATAGACATAGTATTCTATTTATATATCTGAAAGTCTAATCAGATAACTTGAAGGGATGGGTGGGGTTGGGAGAGACGTGGGAGAATGATGGATGAAGTGACACTGCTCATGATGCATTCTACTCACAAGCTGAAATGTAGAATTGAAACCCTTTGTACAACTAATGCTAATAAAAATGAAAGTTAAAAATACACAGATATCCACACCCTATATGGTAGCACAGTTAACAATTAGCATGCTAGGTTAATGCTGCTTTAAAAAAAACTATTTTATTAGCTTTAAGTAGATAAAGAGAGTACAAAAGTTGTCATTCACCAGTTTATGACACAGTGCATCTAGATCAATGTCATCCCTTTCAACATTCTCACCCACTCCTTCCCACCCACTGCTTCCCTCACTTTTCATAAATTTTTAAGATGTGTATCAAAGTTTTTTCCATTTAATAAAGAAATTTATGTATACAATGCCTCTTGATCTGTATCATCCTTTCAACATCTTCATTCCCCGCTTCATGACCCTCCCCTTCTTAAATAATATAATTCGTTAGAAAGACTAAGACAAAGCCCAGCAAAATAAGTACCAGTAATTGTAAGAGGAGTCGGGGCCAAGGAAGAGGGGTAGAAGAATGAAAAGAGGGAAATGCAGGAAAAATTCATTTTTTATGTACTATACAAAAAAACCTTATTATTACAAAGACAGACCTGACATCAAACTAAACTACTGAACAGGCTTCAACATGCTCTTGAAAAATAGGTACTGCTACTGGAAACAATAAAAACCACACGGCAGTCTTTAATCACAAAACTAAGGCCTTTTTCAACTGACTTCCTGTGAATGTTTCTCAAGTCTCTCTCTTCCCCTTTGTATTTGACTCAGATACTTGTAGCTGGATACCAAGAAGCTAATAATCTCAAGAATTTTTTTTTGAACTGGGAAACAGTATAGGAAGTAGTTAATATAAAAATTAATCGGGAGTGTTTTGTTTTACTATTCTTTAAAGAAACGTTAACTTCTACAAACTGAGCTTTATTCTTCAATACAGTGATCTCGTGAAGGCCTCACCTCTTAATCCAACACATCTACATTAAGCTTTCAGCCACCTCTTAATCCTGCATTTTGTGAGGCCATAGTTCATGACAAGCTTCATTGTAGAGAAATCATGATTTATAGATTTTAATTGATATGTCTTATTTTATTCATTGACTTCATTATTTGACTTTGGTTATTTTATTTGATTGTCTTTTTGTTTTTGTGCTGGTGCAGGGGTTTAAATTCTTCAGCTCTCCCTAGGTAGCTTTGTTTGCTTGTGGCCAGTGTGCTACAATTTGAGGCATGTCTCCAGCTGGGCTTTTTCCTATCACTGATGGGCTCAAACCCAGATCATCAGATCTCAGCCTTCTGAATGGCTAGGATTATAAGGGTGAGTCAAAGCATCCAGCTAATGTTTAACCATATCTTTTATTTTAAGGGAAAATATTTCAGTTCTTCCTTGAATTGCATTGCATGTTTTATGTACAATTGCTTCTTTTCTGGTTGCTCTTTCTCTGTCTATGTGTACTCCCTAGAATAATATTTTAGTGTATTTAAAATTTAATCTTGTTTGTTTATATTTATTATCTTTTTACAAATAATTTTTGGAGTAGAGGTATGGTTCAAATAATAGAGCACTGATCTTGAAGAAAAAGCGAAGTAAAGGCATGAGGCCCTGAGTTCAAGCCCCAGTACTAGCACTAAATTAATTCATTAATTAATAATTGTTTCAATTTGTGCTGTTTTATCAAATATGCTTCTTTCCTTGTTCTTTACTTTATTCTTATGTTTCATTGTTATTCTGTGCTTTATATTTTCCAATATTTACATTAATTTCCCTCGATTCATTAAGAAGAGATATCTTAATAACAAGAAGAGAAACATTTAAGTATTTGTAAAACAGTTTTTATAATTGTAGAATATATAAGTCTACAGAAAAAATCTAGGGAAAAATCAAATTTCAAAATAAAACAAAATGAAGAAACTGAACAGATAGGTGATAATAAGTTCGTAAGGGCCATTTTCTCATCAAGGAACTTACTAGTGTTAACAGGATGTGGCTAAAAGTCTAAAGAAGCATTTCAATAGAACTGAGAGCAGTTGTACTTTCATCTAGAAGGGAAAGGCATGAGGTACATTTCTATACTCACAGCTAGTCAAGATTCTCTCTGTCTCTGTCTCTCTCTTTACCCCTCTCACACACACACACACACACACACACACACACACACACACACACACACAAACACCACACCACAACATATAAAAACCTGGATACCTTATTTGAAAGTAAACGAAAACATGAAGAGTTAGAGCTAGGTATGGCTCAAGTAGTAGAGACAGTAGAGAGTGTATGTAGCAAGTACAAGGCCATGAATTCAAACTTGAGTAACAAAACAAAACAAAATGCAGAGGAAGAGGCAGGGCTAAAGAGCTAAACATCTGAAACAGGTACAAAGAATAAAATGGCTCTCTCTTTGACCTGAAGACTAGCTTCACTTCAGTAACAGTCATGATTTGTTGAATTTCTGTTCTCTTTATAAATTCACTAAAACATCATTGGCATCGTTTTATATATTTAATACTCTATAAACTATCTGAATTTACCACCATTGCTATTCATAAATCTTATACCTTGAAGTTTCCAATGGGGATTATTTGTTTTTCTTCTTCCTGAAGTATACTTAAGAAAGTATAAATTGTAAGTTTATTGGTGATTAATTTGCATAAATTTAGAGTCTCTAAAAATATGTCTTTTGATTCTGTTTTTTATTTTTTCATTCTTTTTGCCAGTTCTGGGGCTTGAACTCAGGATTTGAGCACTGTCCTGGGGCTTTCCCAAGGCTAGAGCTCTACCACCTGAGCCCTAGTGCCACTTCTGGCTTTTTCGGTGTATGTGGTACTGGTACCAAAGAATCAAACCCAGGGCTTTGTACATGCTAGGCAAGCACTCTACCACTAAGCCACACTCTCAGCCCACTTATTTTTTTAAGAGGTGTGTTTGCTGGCTCACCATACTTCCAGGTTAGCAAGTATAATCTATGAAGATGACTGTCTTCCACTGGGCTTTTGAAAATCCAGATAATAGGTATTATAACATTTTTGTTGGTGTCCTTTTTTTTCCTTTTTTCAAATATTTTTTTGCTTATACTTGGGGTTTTGTCAGTTATACTGTTGTGTGCTCAGGTATTCTTTTATGTTTCTATTGCTTGGTTTTTGTAACTCTAAGATCTTAGAGTCCTTGGCTTAATGTCTTTTGCAAGATTAGAAAATAAACATGATACAGCAACCAAGCCCTGGATGAAAGCCCCAGTACCAGCACACACACACACACACACACACACACACACACACACACACACACTCTCTAAATATTTCTTCAAACATTTGTCTTCTCATTCTGTCTACCTTCCAGCTGAGATTCTAGAGAGACCTTCTGCCATGATTCTATTGGTCCATTTTTTTCTGACTATGTAGAAAGATTTAAGACTGGTGCTTTATAATCAAAAAGGTTTGCTCACAGTTTTAGAGACTGAAAGTCCAAGAATAGAAGGCCTCAGCTATGGATTTTGCTAGACTCCTTTGGCTGATTCAAAGCATGTGTAGACAATGGAAAGGAAAGCGCAGCCAGGACAACAATGTCGGATGACCTCATTTTATCACAGCTGCTCTAATTCTGAAGCTCAGCATTAATCCCTTCAGAGGGATTACTTCTACTTTTGGCTTTATTTCTTAGATTATAGATTCATAGTTTTGTCTGCCTGGGATAACTCTGAGATCTTCAGATCTCAATTACAGGCATGAGCCACCCACACATAGCTTAATCGAGGTATGCAGGTGACATATATGTACATCAGGAGCGTCACTGAGCTCAGGTTTAGGAACACTCACTAGTTGAACCAGGAGACATGACCTCATGTCCTTGTTTTTAATATCAGCACTACATTGATTTCTATTCAGAAAATGATGGTCCTTAGTGTTACATCTGCAATTCTGATCATGTAAAAAATTATTTTGGCGTTCATATGAGAACAACAACTCATTCCCATCTTAAATTCTTACATTACTATTTTGGTTTACCCTGTTCTGTAAAGTGTTCATACATTAAACACATGTTACAAGGTACAGATTTTAGCATAATCTGCTGCTTTTGTCTATTTAAAAGGAAAGCTAAAGCCAGGTGCTGTGGCTCATACCTGTAATCCTAGCTATTCAGGAGGCTGAGATCTGAGGATCCCAGTTCAAAGCCAGCCCAGGCACTAAAAACTGTGAGACTTGTATCCCTAATTAACCACTAGAAAACCAGAAGTGGCACTCTGGCTCAAGTGGTAGAGCAGTAGACTTGAGCTGAAGAGCTCAGGGACAGAGCCCAGGCCCAGAATTCAAATCCTATGATGCACAAAGAAAAAAGAAAGAAAAAGGAAATAACAGGATGCTTGTGGTAATCTCCCTTTTTCAAATTTTATGATGGCTCAGATCTGTAGATATACCTCAGTATTGCTCTCAATAAGATTGATTTCTAATTAATATTAAGTGATTCTGTCATTTCATTTATACTACTTAGGGTGTATAGAATATTTTCTTCTATTTTTGAACACTACTGCAATTTTGTTTATGACACTTATTTAAAAACATCACTTACTGATATGTAGAATTTCTATTTTCTAGCCTTCATTTTGACCATCTATTTTTTCATGAATTTCAATCAGTTAACTTTTAATTGGCATTTGAAATATCTGTACCCAGCTCCACCCTCATTGTACATTTCTTGCAAGTGTGCTTCTGTCATCTCATACTGCTAGGAAATATTATTATATATTTTAATCAATGTATTACATGCACATAATTCAATAAATCTTTACTATAGGATGTTTTATACAAAAAAAAGTTGCTTCCCACAGATCCAGGCAGTCTTAACCCTACTCGCACAATGATCAATCTCTTAATGGTTTCTGCTCCAGTTCTTTTTATAGCAAAAGTTTCCTTTATGTCCTTAAATAATACACTGTAGTCTTTATTTCTGTAGATTATTCTGTGCAGGATGAGGATATTACTGTACCAATTTGTTCTTTTCCTGTTTCTTCCCTTTATCCCCTTTGAAATAAGGTTGCTAGGTTCTAACTGGTGCTGTCTTGGCGAGTGATGGATGATAGGGGATTGGGTTTAATTTGTGCTATCTTGTCTTCATGGTAGGTGGAAGTTCCACTTCCAGGTGATAGGTGTGCCTGAGGCAGGGGCAGGGACTTGGAGATAGGTTGCAGGAACTGTCAGCCTTCTGCCTTTAACTAACTGGATTCTCACTTTTCCTGTGACCCTGCGCTCTGCCCCTGCCCTTATTAAGGCCCAGACAAGTTCAGTTGTCAGGATGCCTTGCCTCTTCTTTCTTGTCTCCTGTCTCTCCTCTGTTCACCACGGCATCCCACTTCAGCTCTCCACTGGAGTTGATCTGGCTTATTGGTTTATTTGCTCTTTCTTTCCATTTCTGCTCTCATGGCTATTTTACTGATAGTGTTAAGTGTATTTGAGGAGCTGTAGTGTAAGTCTTTGAGAGAGTTACCAGCTCCCAGTATAGCCTCCCAATGCCACCTCTCAAAACATGGTTTCGCTGTTTCTCACAGATCAAGTTCCCATACAACACCTAAATTCAATGACCCCTGTTTCACAGCCAATGTCACTGTTACATGAGTTTCCATAACCATAATTAAATCCTCTCTACTTTTCCCACATACTGAAGCTAAAAGTTAGAAGTCATTTAGCAACATAATTATTATCAGTTTGGGAAGGTTCATGATATAGTCAATAAATGTTCTGTCTGTGAGCACATTTCTTTAGTGACACCATGTTAGTTGTTCTTATTGTACTTTTCTATCTCTTCTATACAGTGTCCTTATTATCTCTAAATTAATTCTACCATTCAAATATTCTATTAAAACTATTCTTGGCATATCTGTATTTTTGTCTCCAGTGTCTCCTTGGCAAGGTCTTGGTAAAGATTTTGAAATTATTCTTTTCCTGTTGAGACAGCTTGATCTCTAGGACCCCAGCTACCTTCCCTTGGGTAAATTTTTTCAAATGTTTTTTTTTTTATATAGGCCATTTTTTATTGTAATTAATAGAAGAGTTACATTATATTCACCAGATAGAAAGTGCATTACTTAACAAACATTGATACCCTTTCTCATGACATGGTCCCCATTTCCCTCCCCTCCTCCCCCCACTCATCTTGAGTTCCCCCCTTCCCTATCCAATGCTTGTATAGTCATTGCTTTATTCCCTGGTTCTTAACTTTTCTTCTTTTTGTTTATTTTTTATTTTAGGAGATAATTTTTTTTAATTCCTTAATCTTCTGGTACATAAATTTCCTAAATAATTTATGACCAAAAACCTGGCATCTTTTCATATTTGATTTTAGTTGGCTGTGTGAAGATGAGAATTATATAAGGTAAATTTAAAACACAATATTTGTACTGTGCATGCTGATGGGATAAATTTTTGTATTTTCATTACTGAAGATAATTAAATACTAAATGTCCTTATGCAAGGCAATGATTACTACTTACATTGATGTAATAATTTTAATGTGCCTTATATATTATAGAAAAAATACAAGGTACATCTCATGAATGCTGTTTTAAGATACTATAAGAGAAAATTAATATGTTGGTAAAATCAAAGAAATTAGTAAAATATAGTAATATTAGACATGTTAGAAATACCAGTAGTATAATCCTAAGGTTTTTCTAATACTGTTCACTGAAAAATACTGGAATTGATGACAAAGTTGGCACCCAGGACTTTCTGAAGAAATGATTGATTCCATGTCTAGGATTAAAATATGGAGAATTAGACTTCAATCTCTTGTGCCAGATAGTAAGGAACTTTTTTTAACTAACAGGATATGTTAAGCAAAGAAGAGATAAACTTGAAGACCTCTTTTAGTCAAAGGATGGGCCATTTGAGTATCAAAAAGCCTGATAAGCCAGGTGCTAGTGATAAAGTTAATTTAAAAGCAACAAAAAGAGCTGGGCACCAGTAGCTCAGAGCTGTAATCTAAGTTACACAGGAGGCTGAGATCTGAGGATTACAGTTCAAAGCCCTCCCAGACATAAAAGTGCCTGTGAGACGCTTATCTCCAATTAATATTTCAAAAACCAGAAGTGGCACTGTCACAGCACCCCAGCCCTGAGTTCAAGCAACACAACCACACACACACACACACACACACACACACACACACACACACACACACACACCAGTCTGAAGAATGACTAAATCTTATGGAGTATTATGTAAAAATAGTAATCAAAATGAAACACAAAGAAGAGAAAGGGGAAAACTGGCCTTATTCGATGTCACTGAGAATGCTATTCAGCAGTAACTCTGAATGTCAGCTGTTATGAAGAAAGACATTATTCTACCTGTCCTATGTGATCTCTATGTCAAGATAATTCAACACCTCCAGGTGAGGAGGGAATATTCTCTTTCGTTGAGGAATTTTAGCTAGAAATGTGGAAGGAAAGCTAGACTAGAAAATCTCTGTTTTTTAACTTCTAATGACATATACAAGATACCCATCCAATAATCACAAATTAGTGAACAAATTAGATGAAAGGTTATGAGATATTTCTTAATGAGAGGATTAAATTGCCAGGATCAGTCACTACTAATTAGTCTAGGGATAACTAAGGGTGAAATGAGCAGTCATTGTAGTCCTGAGATGGGATGCAATATTACACACATTACCTATAAAGTACTCTTTCCAAACAAAATAAGTAAACTTCATTTACAGCAGACACATGAAAAGTAGTATATATGAACTGGAAAGAGGCAAAGACATAAATCCAGAATGTAGCATATTACTAAGCTAGTTTGGAAAAGCTTCAGTAGCATGAGGGAGGGAATGAATACACTATAGAACAAACAGGAAAAACTTAAGAAATAAATTATAGTCTAAACTAATCGGCACATAACAAAAAACCCTATTTTGAAAATACCCAATATATATTTCAAAAGTACTTTTTTTAAAGTGTTCACTTTTAGTCATGTGTTCTTTGCTTTCCAGATGTTAAAGGTTAATATTTGGTATCATCTTCTTGTACTGTACAAATCTTAATATTTAATGTTTAATTCTAATTTTGGTTTTTGTTTGTTCTTTTGGCGGTATAGTGTTTGAGTTGGTTTGAACTAAGTGAGGGTCTTTACTGGCCTGGTAGATATTCTGCCATTCAAGTTTTATCATCAAAGCTTCAGATCTTGTTATTTTTCGGAGTTGAATCTCACATTTATGCGCAGATCTTGTATTTCCATCTTCTATGAAGTTGGGATACAAAGATGTATACCACTCTGCCAGGTTTTGGGGGAGAGGGGTTTGAAATGGGAGTCTCAGGAATTTTTGTTTAGCTAGCCTTCAATTATGATTCTCCTAGTCTCTGCCTCAAATAACTATGACTATAAGTATGCTGTCATGCAAGACATTCATTTATTTTATGTAGAGAGGCATAAATAATGTTAGAAATTCTAAATTCATCCATCTGATTCAATTTGGCAAATACTTATTACATACCTAGTCTTTGCCAGATATTAAGGTCATGATATGAAGATGAATATGGAGTAGAAATAATATCAGTTTGAACTTAGTAAATAGAAGTGATTATCTCCTGTCAAGGAAGAATGAGAAATAGTTTCCTATAGAATATATAATTTGACCTGTTGTTTTAAGAATCAATAAGAACTTGTCAGATATCAAGTAAAAAATTCTTCACACAGAAAAAAGGAGGGAAAAGGCATAGATTTAAGTCATGGGACACTATTGTTGACTCTGCCAGAAGGCTCATGAGAGTAAGGTAAGAAAAAAGTGATTCACTGTGATCACATTTATCATATACCTGTGCCATAGTTGTAAGAGGTAATGGATTATTCTAATAGAAATATAGTAGGTAAAAAGAAAAAACTAGGAAGAGACTGAAATGATTTGGGCTAGAAATACTGTGGCATCAACTATTAGAGGCAATACAATTTTTTTTAGCTGTTTGTGGAACTTGAACTCAGGGCACTGTCCTTGAACATTTTTGCTCAAGGCTACTGGCCTACCATTTTGATCCATAGCACCACTTCTGATTTTCTGGTAGTTAATTGAAGAAAAAAATCTTTTCTGCCTGGGCTGGCTTTGACCTATGTTCCTCAGTTCTCAGCCTCTTTATTAGCAAGGATTACAAGCGTGAGCCACCAGTATCTGGAGTAATTTGTTAAAAGGAGGAAAAAGTCAGTAAAAGAAGAAAGAAGATGGTTTTGGAAATACATGAGAAATTATATTCAGACCACATTTCTTAGGTTGGCCCTGAATTTGATCTTGCCTAGAAGTCAATATATTAACACCATTTACTATATAAAATGGCAGGTGGTTTTTAGGTCAGCAAGAATATACCATCTAAACATTGGGACAGAAAGAGAGACTCAAAAGAGACTTAAGAAAATGTAGTCAATTGACTTTATATAATCTTTGATACATTCTATTACAATATAATTATAAAACTTCAGTTTTATCAATTTTTGGTGTTTGGTCAACTGGATAATCATAAACACACACACATGTGCACACACACACACACACACACATCAATATAAAGGAATCTACGGAAAACTGGAATTTAATAAAATTAATATCTCTGTTAATCAAAAAATAAAGCTATGAGAGTAAAAATATAAGAAGGAAGTATTTATAATACAGATAACACATATGCTTCCAGCTTTCAGAAAGAAAAATTCAATAAGAACCAAATAATAAAACTGGCAAAAGATTTAACCATGCTTTTCACCTAAAAGATAAAGGCTATATAAAAATCCAATAGACTTATGAAAGGGCTTTTAAATAATTAATCTCCCAATTAAATCCTGGTTAATACCATAGCAAGAAGCCATTATATAAACAAAAGAATGACAAATGTCAGTCACAAAACTACATTCCCTAAGCAGTGGCAAGTATGTAGAGAATAAGAATCCTCATTCACAGCTAGAAGATAAAAACTGCAAAGAAAACTTTTGAAGAGCATTGGCTATTATCTTCTAAATGTTAATTCATGGATATCCTATCAGCCAGAGATTTCACCCCTAAATAGTTATTTAATAGGCCCACACATATACTATAATTTTCACAAAGCCCCAATTTGGAATCAATAAGATGGAGTGAATATAATGGATCTAGAATGTGATAAATTCACACAGTGGACCACTATATAGTAATCAATGGAGGCCAAAGCATTGCTTTATGTAATCCTATGGATAGATATTGCAATGTGATATGGGGTGAAAGAGGCTAGAACAAAAGACTACATATGATGTAAATATATATCCATATATATTTATATGAAGTTCTAAACCATATAACTCTGTGGTGACGGTGTCAAGATTTCAGTTACCTATGCAGGAGACAGTGACTTAGAATACCACTGGGCTTCTTGTGATGCTAGGAATATTCTGTTATCTCTTCTGTATGAATTACAGTGGATATGTTCACTTTGTGAAAACTTATTAGAATATGTGCACTTAGAATTCATCCATTGTTACTTATATATGTATACCTTATAAGTTTGTAAAATTAATTGCGATTATTTTAACTCAGGGCCTTACTACCAAAAAAGGCATTGAGAAAAACTGAAAAAAAAAAAACCATCAAATGAGCACTCTAACTCACTGTGAGATTGTATCTTATCCTGATCTCTAATGCAAATATATGCTTGTTCCTATGTACACACTTTCATATACACACTTAAATAGGTAGCATGTTGTAAATATTATCTGTCTCTCAAATTCCATTTCAAGCCAGCCATTTTCTATGATTTTTGATCTCAACTGTTGATATCTTTCTTTAAAAAAAAGTTCTCCAGAAGTGCTTGTAACTGATCATTGATATAATGATCAGATACTGTAAACCATAATGTATATTGTTTTATGTTATTTATTAAATAATCTTATTCCCCCGACTGCACATTCCTGATGGAAAAAAGTTTTCATGAAGTACAATTAAGTAAACCAGGCATACTCAAAAAATCTTATCTATCTATCTATCTATCTATCTATCTATCTATCTATCTATCTATTTATCTATCTATCCATCCTAGAAAGCCATTGTCAGCCTCACATCATCTCAACATATGCACCCATGACACACAAAACACTCTTCTACAATTCTTCCTATTCATATGTCTTCCTGTCCTTCAGGGATAACTTGTATGTCAGTAGTGTCTTACTACAAAAGTTGAAATCACTTTGTTAATTTCCCTCTCTCTAGTAACTGCCAATCAAATACAACACAAAGAAGCAAGGGCAATGGAGAATCCTTCCCAGCTCTGGAAGGGAGGGCATCTTCAGAGGCTGCTGTGGTAGAATGGAAGGCTTCTGTAGTATGATTTGGTTTCCATCCTTTAGCTGCTTTGTTTGGTCCCTGCATTTTTCTTTTTCTGTAATCTATCCTAGGGAATCTGTTATCCAGTCAACCACCTTTCAAATATTTCTCTTCTCTATAAACCAGGACCATTTTCTTTTGGTTTGGAAATAAAATCCTCTAGGGATACACATGAACGGTTGTGCATATTGACACATTTATGCTACATTCAGATGGTCCTCACTCATATCTTCTTAGAAAGGATAGATGTTCACGTGTATATGTGTTGTGTGTATATGTCTACTTCACGTCAGTGCCAAATCATTTAGGGTTTTCAACACTGGAAACTATAAGTGGATTGCTATCTATAAAAGTCAGACTTATTGTTTTCTACAATAGATGTCACTGCTCTTTCTACTTTCTTTTCTTTGTGTAGGTGGCTTGTAGGTACTGGGGATTGAACTGGGGTGCCTAACCTCTGGCTTCACTTTTTTACTCCATGCTGGTACTTTATCACTTGAGACATACCTCTACTTTTGGCTTTTTGCTTGTTCATTGGAGATAAAGTCTCATAGATGTTTTTTCCCCAAATGGCTTTGAAGCTTTATCTTCAGATCTTACCCTTCTGAGAAGTTGGGATTTTTGGCATAAGCCACAAGTGCCCACAAACTCTATTGATTTGATCAGCTTCTTTGTTTTAGTGAAAAGAACATAAC
Source organism: Megascapheus bottae (assembly GCF_031878675.1). NCBI lineage: Eukaryota > Metazoa > Chordata > Mammalia > Rodentia > Geomyidae > Megascapheus > Megascapheus bottae. The sequence continues at coordinate 50,581,655 of NC_143515.1, forward strand.
ACACATACACAAATGTGTAAATATATGCTTATATATACAGGCCTATTGTAGAAATTGGATCATTTTCAGAGTCACAATTTCTAAAACTAATGTAGAAAAGTTTATCTACATTTTCGTTTTAGCAATCTTATTTTTTTTTGCTTTTGTTTACCTATCACTTGAGCCTCAGCATCACTTCCATTTTTTTTCTAGGTATGTGGTACCAAGGAATCGAACCTGGGTCTTTGTGCATGCTACGCAAGCACAGTACCAGTAGGCCAAACTCCTGGCCCCAGCAATCTTATTTTTTAAAAGCTTTTTTTCCTACTTGGTGTATCATGTGAGAAAATAATTGTATTGTTCTAAGATATACTTGTCTGACTCTAGTTATTAAAAATGCTTTCTATTCCTAACTGATTTGAATTTCCTTTATAAAATATTAAATTTATATGTGCATCTAGGGTTTCTTCTGGATATTTCCCCTGGTTTCATTAGTTTGTAAATTTTTTTCTGTGCTTTTATGCCCTCATTTAATTATTGCAACTTTATAATTTCTTTTGTTTTCTAGTTGACCAGATGGTGTCTTATTTTCATTGAAATAAGCTCTTCTATGTAAGTTCTATGATTTTTTTATCTACTTCTTCCCATCTAATATTTTTATTTCCCTCTTTTTTCTCAATTTGTGTAAATGTTTTATACACAGTGTTTGTTCTCAAATAGTTCTTGAATTCTTTCACATTTTAGCTTATCTACTAATACATGCCATGCATGATGATTTTCTTTAAAAAAAAAAAAAAAACTAATGTTGGGGAGTTTAGCCTAGTGGTGAGTGTTTGCCTAGCATACACAATGACCTGGGTTCGATTCCTCAGTACCACATGCATGGAAAAAAGCCAGAAGTGGTTCTATGGCTCAAGTGGTAGAGCTCTAGCCTCGAGAAAGCCAAAGAACAGTGCTTAGGCCCTGAGATGAAGCCAGGACTGGCAAAAATTTAAAAATTAAAAAACTAATGTCTATTTCAACTATCTAATTAGTTTTTGGCTTTTTATGATGCTTTTAATTTGCTAAATATTAAATGTGGTATATCCAAACTACTTTCTTTGGTTCATTTTAATTACATCTCACAAATTATTTTCTTTTAAATCTAGCAATTCCTAGTCCATACTTATCCATGGACAATTTTCATGTTACCATGAAGTAGCTAATAACTTCATAAAATGATCTGTTCCTAAACAAAATATTGTTTCTTATGCTGGACTTTTTTTATACATTTAGTTTCCTTTTTGGTTGAATAACTTCATTGTGAACAGGAACTAAATTCTAAAATAATTCATCATGGAGAGCAAAACTATTTTTAATCAAACCACCAACAAATATTTTCTTTATTTACTTATTTGTCATCATACAAATACTGTTATAAAATTAGAAATATGATCATAGTTTAATGGTAAGTTAAGATCAGTAAGATTCAGGTACATAATAAAATGGAATTTTAAACTCAAAGGGTTCTAGTTTACAAATGTAAATACATATGTATACATAACTTAAACTCTCACTAATCAAAGCAGAAATTGAATTATGATTGGCATGTCTTCCATGCAGAGCATGTAGTACATTTAGGGTGTGTTGCTTTATACCAGGAAAGAACTTGTATATAAACTGAAAGTTTTGATCTTGAAAATCTTACACCAAGCCAGCAGTACACAGTACGTACCTTAGAAAAAGATTGAGAACAAGGAAATCTATAAAGCAGCCAAATAACTGGCCTAAGGCAAAGAAGAGAGCAAGCCATTACAGGCTAAGCTAGTGAGAAGGGTATCACAGGTCAAGCAAGTACAGTTTTAATGGATCCCTAGAGAAAGTCAGACCACAGAGAAGTTGAAAACCATGGCAAGAATATTCTAGGTAAGAACCACAGCAAATTCAGTGGAGAAAATGTACTACAATCTTTACGTTCAGAAAAGCAAGAGTGAATGACTACAGCAGTAAAGGAGCCATCCTTTTCCTCTTCCAAGATTTCTAAAATAATACATAGGAAGAACAGAATGTTATTAGGTATACCCTTATGTGAGAGCTGTAATCATGCTTTATCTATGGGAAAATAAACTTCTTTTCTGTTTTTTTAAATGTAATGTTTATATTTTAAAAATTAGTATACGCTAATAATACAAGGGAGTTTCACTGTCATAAATCAATCAGTGCATATAAAGTACTCTGAACAAGTTTACCACCTCCTATATAGTTTCATTTCCCCTTCTTCCTCACTTTTTCAAACAGTACTTTGTGAGTCATGTATATATATATATATATATGTATATGTGTGTGTTTATATATGAATATATACACACAAATACGTACATACGTATATGTACATATAAAGAAGAACTAACATACATGCTTTTCAAACTTTTCCATGAAATAGAAAAAGATGCACTACCAAATTCATTATGTGAAACCAGTATTACACCCGTTCTAAAACCAGAAAAGGAAATAACAACAAAAAGAGAGAATTATAGATTACTTTCTTAAACGAGAGAAGAAAAGTGGATCACTAAAATACTAGCAAAAAAGAAAGTTTATTATTGTGATTCTGCTTTGTTAACCTTGAGGCAAATGAAACATTTGACTTTAATATCCTTAAGGATTCCAGGGAGGAATGAAAAATACTCAGTGGATCTTAACAGTTATGTTGCCACCATATACAAGATCAGCTTCTTTTCAAAAACTGTGTGATTTTTCTGTATTAAACAGGTGAAAAGGTATCAAGTATAAGATAGTGACCAATGTTCCCAATTAGCTAAAGCACCACAACATCAGATAAGACTTTTAGTTATTTTAAATCCAGAAGTAAAATGGTCTATAATGCCAGCATAGCAACACTTTGAGACTAATGAAATAAGGCAGTTTAACAATGAAACTGGCATAGTACACTTAAATCTGAATGACAGGCATTTGCCCAAACATACTGGTTTTGTACTCTTGAATGAAGTATCTTCATGGTTTGCCTCTTCTTCATGGGATGTTAAACATTCAGAACAATTTATGAAGCCATAAACCTGACAGATTTCTTTTCTTGCTGAAACACAATCAAGGGAATCTTTATGTTTCTCTGCCTAAACCATGCTACTGAAGTCAGTTTATCATTGACTGAAGTGACCAGAGCTATTCCCTCCAGGACTGTGTTATTGCCATTCTCTTCATTCCCATTTCCTAGTTTACTGTGTCACTAAAATCAATATTTAAGGCTTCATTAAATTGACAACTAAATCTGAAATGTATTTTCTGTCATTCAAAAGGCAAATGTCTGGCCAGGAGTTTGGCCTAGTGGTAGAGTGCTTGCCTAGCATGCACGAAGACCCAGGTTCAATTCCTTGGTACCACATACTTAGAAAAAGCCAGAAGTGGTGCTGAGGCTCAAGTGGTAGAGTTCTAGCCTTGAGAAAAATCCAAGGACAGTCCTCAGGCCCTGAGCTCAAGCCCAGGACTGGCAAAAAAAAAAAAAAAAGCAAATGTCTCTTTGGTGCCCTTATTTCTCAAAAATATACACATTTTGGTAATGTCATATGCATAAATGTTTACTCTGAAATTTTTTATAATTCTGAGATAATTCTTTAAGTTTGAAATTATATTCCCTGACTCAATTTGCTACCATAATTTTGTGCTTAAAGTAAAATAATAAAATTAGAAAGAAATTGTTGCAGATGGCGGAGATTCGGCGGAAGATGGCAGCGGTTCAGGGTGAGACGGGCTGAGCTCCTGCCAAGATTCATGTACTGCAGTGCAGGAGACAGTTCTCTACCAGAAATTGATCCTAAATAAGCTTTAGGACCACAGAACTCAGGCAGAGAGGAAAAAAAGGAAGAATACCAGCGCGAAAAGAGAGCATGGAGCTCCGCCGAGGAGCGGCCGGGGAGACAAAGGCCCTTCTGAATCAGAGCAGAGACAGCGCTGTCTCCATAGCAGCGCAGACCTGCCAGCTGCAGACAGAGCCACACAGAGCCTGTGTGAGCCCAGAGCCGACACCAGGCTGTGCACAGACCTGCCAGCTTCACGGAACCAGAGAATCTAGCAATTTGTCTGTAGCTCCAAGAAGTTTCCACTTCTGCTCTGGGAACGGCATTGGGAGGGAGCCCCTCCCCCACCAGCTGAGAGCAGCGCCATCTTGACTGCTGGCAATGACCCAGGCCAAAGCAATTGGAGCCTGAGAGGTGTTGCTGACAGCACCACTGAACTGGCAAAAGATTTCCCAGAGATCCCTTAGACGGAAATCTAGTCCCAGCGCTGCTGAAGTCCATCCCCCTGCATCGCTGCAGACCTGGTAAACAAAGCCGCCCATGGATCTTTCAGCTTTATTTTACCAAACAAGCAATCTGATCTGAAAAACCACAAAGCCAAATCACAAGAGAAAAAGACGTTGTGAAGTGTTTAGATCCCGAATTTAGTGGAGACACAAAGTTTCCTAACCTCTCTCCCCCCACCAAAAAAAAACAAAACAAAACTGAAGAATACCCTTTTGTTATCTTTTTTTTACCCCATTTCATTTCATTCTCTTTGCCATTTAACCTACACCTTTTTTTCTAATGGTATAATTCATTCCTTTTTTTTTTCTTTTTTTCTCCTCTCTTTTCCCTCAATCCTGCTGTCACTGTGGTCGTTCCTAGAAACACAGTGACAGCTCTGGGTACAGTTTGAAGAAAAATGATATCCATATTGATACGGTCACCGGCTTTTTAAACTCTGGGATCTGAACCCTCGTATCTCTTGGGTAAGAACTCAGAACAGTGAGGAATCTCCCCCCACATTTTTTCTTTTTTTAATTTTTGTTTTTTTTTTAATTTTTTTTGTTTTCATTTTTTTTGTGTGTGTTCTGTTTTCTTTTATTTTGTTGCTATTTTGTTTCTTTTTTTCTTTTCTTTCTTAAATTGGTATCATTGAAATCTCCTATATCAACCTCTCTCTTTTCTCTACATATTCTTCTTATTACTCTTCTTATTTTGATAAGTTTTATCTAAGTTCACCTAAACTTTCTACACAAATACTCTACCTGTCTATCACCTTAGGTCAGTTATCCTTACACACTACACTTACTTCATTACTATAATATTCTTACACTCCTATATTATTATATTCCTACCTCCCTTGTCTTTCATATTATTTTTCTATCTCTGGTCCTCTGTTTATCCTCCAACTCTTATAATGCATGGATCTACATGTGATGGTTGTTGAGCAATGCTGTGTATCTAGGTGTTCAATTATACTCTAGGTCCAGAGGAACTTAAATACAATAGAGATTGGATTGAGGGGCTTTTGTTTTGGTCATAAACTGGTCAACTGTGATTGTATTAGATTTGTATGTAAGTGTACAAAAAGAAAGAGAGAGTGTTATTAGCAATCTAAAAGAGCTAATATCTATTGTCAGCCAACTAAAAGGTCTAGGTTGCTTATATCTGAAAAATTATAATCTTGTTTAGTATTAATCTTGCTCCCATCCTCAAATGGGCAGAACAAGAAACTCAAGAAAAATGTCAAATCAAGGAATAGCATCTCCCACCTAACATAAACAGGCCATGGAACAGTCAGTGGCAAATCTAGAGGAGAGCCTTCCAAGTGCTATACAAATGCAATTGATGAACATCATTAATGAAAAATGTGAAAACATAAAGAAAGAGATAAGGGAGGAAGCCACAGCTAAACAAGAGGAAACCATAAACAAGGTGATAGGTGAAAAAGGGGAAGCCATAAAGGAGGCTATAATAAAGGTTTTTCAAAGAAAAATGGATGAATTCATAGAATCCACAAACAAAAAGGTGACTGAACTCCATCAAATGTCCAAAGAGAATAAAGCTGCTGAGCTAACCACTCAAATGGAAATCAAGGAGCTAAAGAAATCCATACATGATCTAAAACAAAAGATGCAAGGCATCAAAAATGAGCAATTAGAAGCAAGGGAGACGAGGAATAAAGTAGATAGATTTGATAACAGGTTAGACAATGCAGAAGAGAGAATTTCCTGGGTTGAAGACAATTTAGTTGTTATAGACAAAGAACAGAAAATGAGTCAATTCATATCTAGGAAATATGAGACAACGCTACAGGAGGTCCAAGATACAATTAGGAAGCCTAATTTAAGGCTAATTGATATTGATGAGGATCTAGAGAAAGAGGTCAATGTTATTGGAAATATACTTCAGGGAATCATCTCAGAGAACTTCCCAAATATCCAGAAGGGCAGGCCCATCCAGTTACAAGAAGCCTTTAGAACCCCAAACAGACCTGACCAGAAAAGAACATCCCACTGCCACATTATAATTCGAACTGGATCAATAGAGGCCAAAGATAGGATCCTAAAAGCAGTCAAGGAGAAGAGAACAATCACCTATAAAGGCAAACCAATCAGAATAACTCCAGATTTCTCAGCAGAGACCATGCAAGCAAGAAGAGATTGGAATGATATATACCATGCCCTGAAGTCAAATAACTACCAGCCAAGAATACTGTACCCAGCTAAGCTCTCATTCATAACTGAGGGAACAATAAAAAACATTCCATTCCAAGGAAAAGCTTCAACATTATGTAGCAACAAAGCCAACGCTACAGAAAATTCTCAAAGATATTCTACACATGGAAAACCAACACGAATGTAATACAGAGAAAGTCATGGCACCTAAAACTCATAACATCTAAGTACCACAAAAACTATCAAGACACAGGCCTAATGAAAGCTTGTAAAAATGGCAGGAACTAATAAACATTTCTCAATCCTGACTCTCAATATCAGTGGACCTAACTCTCCAATTAAACGGCATAGATTATTTAGTTGGATCAAAAAACAGGATCCATCATTCTGTTGTCTTCAAGAGACACGTCTTACCCAAAAAAACAAACGCCTTTTGAAAACGAGAGGATGGAATAAACTCTATCAAGCTAACAGCCCCCATAAACAGGCTGGTGTTGCCATCCTCATATCAGATAAAATAGACTTCAAACTAAAATTAGTGAGAAAAGACAAAGAGGGTTACTACATACTATTAAAGGGATCTTTCCTCCAGGAGGACATAACCATCCTAAATATCTACACACCTAATCCCGGAGCTCCGAACTTCATCAAGCAAACTTTACTTTCACTGAAACCATACATAGATTGAAACACACTGATTGTTGGTGACTTTAACACGCCACTCTCACCTTTGGACAGATTAACAAGGCAAAAACTCAACAGAGAAACATTAAAATTGAACAACTATATAGATCAACTATATCGAACAGACATCTACAAATTATTCCTCCCAGCAACAACACAATATACATTTTTCTCAGCAGCACATGGTACATTTTCCAAAATAGACCACATTTTAGGCCATAAAACAAAACCGGGACAGATTCAGAAACACTGAAATTATTCCCTGCACTCTCTCACATCACAAGGGCATCAAATTGGAACTGAACACACAACTCCACCAACGAAAACCCTGTAACTCATGGAGATTGAACAACATATTGTTGAACCACCAATGGGTCATCAAAGAGATCAGAACAGAAATCCAACAGTTTATGAAATTTAACAAAAAGGAGCACACAAAATACCAGCTCCTTTGGGACACGGCAAAGGCAGTACTCAGAAGAAAATTCATAGCTCTGAGTCCCTACAACAACAAATGGAAAAATTGCAAATAAAAAATTTAATGTGTCACCTTAAGCTCCTGGAAAAAGAACAACAAACCAACCCTAAACCTACTAGAAGGAAGCAAAATTATTAAAATCAAAGCAGAATTAAATGAATTGGAATCCAAAAAAAATATAGAAAGAATCAACAAAACAAGGAGTTGGTTCTTTGAAAGAATTAACAAAATTGAAAAACCATTAGCAAATCTTACCAAAAAAGAAGAGGGCATATCGAAATAAACAAAATTGCAGAGGAAAATGGTAATATCACGACAGAAATGACCAAGATCCAGAGTATCATGAGGGAATAGTTCTCAAACCTTTACATCAACAAATTTGAGAATCTAGAAGAAATGGATGAATTCCTAGCCAATATTAACATACCCTCACTAAACCAAGAAGAACTAACCCAACTAAACAGGCCTATTTCAAGCATTGAAATAGAAATGGCAATAAGAGAACTTCCACCTAAGAATAGCCCAGGGCCAGATGGATTCACAGCTGAATTCTATAAGGTCTTCAAAGCAGAGCTCACACCAATACTCCTCAAGCTCCTCAATGAAATTGAAAATGAAGGTTCTTTACCAAACTCATTCTACGAAGCCAGTATAACCCTCATCCCCAAACCAGACAGAGATTCATCAAAGAAAGAGAACTATAGACCTATTTCTTTGATGAACATCAATGCAAAACTTCTCAACAAAATACTGGCCAACCATCTACAACAATTCATCAAAAAAATTATACACTATAATCAAACAGGTTTCATCACAGGGAGGCAAAGCTGGTTCAACATACGCAAATCAATTAATATAATTCAACACATCAACAGGAGCAGGGACAAAAATGACATGATTGTCTCAATAGATGCAGAAAAGGCATTTGACAAGATCCAACACCCCTTTAGGTTAAAAGCTCTGGAGAAACTAGGAATCCATGGAACATTCCTCAATTTAATAAAGGCTGGGTATGACAAACCCACAGCTAGTATTATACTTAATGGCAAAAAGCTAAAGCCATTCCCTCTAAAAGCAGGAATGAAACAAGGATGCCCACTCTCTCCACTCCTCTTTAACATAGTATTAGAATTCCTAGCCAGAGCAATAAGGCAAGAAGCAAGCATAAAGGGGATCCAAGTAGGGAAAGAGGAAGTAAAACTATCCCTCTTTGCAGATGACATGATTCTGTATTTACAGAATCCTATAGACTCTACTCCCAAGCTCCTTGAGCTGATTCAAAACTTTGGAAGTGTAGCAGGCTATAAAATTAACCCTGAAAAATCAACTGCCTTCCTCTACGCCAACAGTGAGAGGAATGAGGCAACAATCAGGAAAGCAACTCCTTTCACAATAGCCTCAAAGAAAATAAAGCACCTAGAAATTATCTTAACTAAGAATGTAAAGGAAATTTTTGATGAAAATTTTAAAACCCTGAAAAAGGAAATTAAAGCAGAATTGAGGAAATGGAAAAACCTCCCATGCTCCGGGATTGGAAGAATCAACATCGGGAAAATGACAATCTTGCCAAGGGCCCTCTACAAATTCAACGCAATACCCATCAATATCCCAATGTCATTCTTTAAAGAAATAGAAGACGCAATCCAAAATTTCATATGGAATAATAAAAGACCCCATATAGCAAAAACACTTCTTAGCAGAAAGAACAGTGCAGGAGGAATTTCAATACCAAATTTTACACTCTATTACAGAGCTATAGTAAACAAAACTTGTTACTCTCCCAAGAACAGGCCTGAAGACCAATGGAATAGAACTGAGGAGTCAGCAAAAACACTTTTTAGCAGAAAGAACAGCACAGGAGGAATTACAATACCAAACTTTAGACTATATTACAGAGGTATAATTATCAAAACAGCTTGGTACTGGCACAAGAACAGGCCTGAAGACCAATGGAATAGAATTGAAGACCAGATATTAAACCACAGACCTATGGTCACCTAATTTTGACAAGGGAGCCAAAAATAGAATGGAAGAAAGATACCCTCTTCAACAAGTTGGGCTGGCAGAACTGGTTAAGCACTTGCAGAAAATTAAGTTGGATCGTTCTTTGTCACCCTGTACTAGGATTAACTCCAAATGGATCAAAGACCTGGAGGTAAAAGCCGACACTCTGAAAACTTTACAAGAAGAAATAGGAAATACACTAGACCTCCTTGGCACAGGTCGAAACTTTCTTAATAAGGACCAAGAATCACAACAAATCAGAGAAAGTCTGGATAAATGGGACTGCATTAAGCTGCAGAGCTTTTGTATGGCAAAAGACATAGCTAGTAAACTAAGTAGGAAGCCTACAGAGTGGGAGAAGATCTTCACCAACCATACAACAGACAAAGGCCTCATGTCTAAAATATATCAACAGCTCAAAAAATTGAATCACTCCAAAACTAATCTCCAAAGTAACAACCATCCCATTAAAAGATGGGCCAAAGAAACAAAAATGGCCTACAGACACATGAAGAAATGCTCAACATCTCTGGTCATAAAAGAAATGCAAATCAAAACCACTCTAAGATTCCACCTCACTCCAGTTAGAATGGCCAGGATCAAGGAAACTAATAACAACAGATGCTGGAGAGGATGTGACCAGGAGGGATCACTACTACACTGTTGGTGGGAGTGCAAACTCATTCAACCACTGTGGAAAGCAGTATGGCAGTTCCTCAAAAGGCTACTTGGCATTTACCCAATCATCCAGAAAGAAAGACATACTAAATCCACCAGCACAACAATGTTTATTGCAGCACTATTTACCATAGCAAAGATATGGAACTAACCTAGATGTCCCTCAGTTGATGAGTGGATCAACAAGATGTGGTATTTGTACACAATGGAATTCTATGCTGCTGTCAGAAAGAATGACATTGCCCCATTTGTTAGGAAATGGAAAGACTTAGAAAAGATCATATTAAGTGAAGTAAGCCAGACTCAAAGGAACTTAGGCTCAATGGTTTCCCTCATTTGTCATAATCAGTAGAAACCTTGTGCTCTCCTAGCAGAGATTTGCAATAGAGCAAAATCTTGATACAAAAAGCCCTATAGTAGTACGCTAAATGAAAGGATCTCTAGGATATAAAAACATAAGCCACATAATGAATGATTGCTGTTCTTAAGGTACTATGTTATCTCTCATCTCTTCTGCTGTCCCTTGGTTATCTCATATTGTTACAGTATCTCACTTTGTTACCTGATATATTGGATATATTTGTATTTGGTTATTTGAAATTGGATAGGGAACGGGGGAAAACCAGATGAGGGGTGGGAGTGGGGTGGAGGGAAATGGGGACCAAGACATGTGAAAGGGTATCAATGTATGGGAATTAATGCACCATCTATCTGGCAAATATCATGTAACCCTTCTATTAATTACAATAAAAATATATGAAAAAATAAGAGTATTTGCATACAATTAAATAAAGATAATTTTAAAATAAAAGTATTTGCTGGTTTGCATTTCTATTTCTAGTTAAGGAAAGTTCAGTAGAAATAAATTTATAGGATTTGGACCAAAGATCTTTCCAGTGTCAATGGATGTGTCGATAAAAATATGACCATTGATTTACAGATACCCAAATTAGTAAGTTTCCTGTTAATTGTATAAAGTGTTTCGAAGGTCTTTTGTTTTAGGGCTTCATCACAGCTGGATGTTTTAGTTGGAACTCTGAAGGTCTTTCCTCCTCTCCCTTCATTATGTGCCATCTTTTTCTGCTTCCTTTGTTCCCTTTTTGTGTTTTCCTTTATTTATTCTACAGTAGTTTGTTTTCCTTCTAGGACATTCTGTCACACTTCTGTAGTAAGCTTCCCTTAAATATGTGATGGTTTGTTAATTACAGAAAAACCCCTCATGTTTCTTAGAATTGTGCATTCACCTGTACTTTTAAAAATTATTTTCTAATAGAAGAGGCAATCCAAAATTTCATATGGAATAATAAAAGACCCCTTTTAGCAAAAACAATTCTTAGCAGAAAGAACAGCGCAAGAGGAATTTCAATACCAAATTTTACACTCTGTTACAGAGCTATAGTAAACAAAACTTGTTACGCTCCCAAGAACAGGCCTGAAGACCAGTGGAATAGAACTGAGGACTCAGATATTAACCCACAGACCTATGGCCTCCTACCCTTTGATAAGGGAGCCAAAAAATAGAATGGAAGAAAGAGAGCCTCTTCAACAAGTGCTGCTGGCAGAACTGGTTAAGCACCTGCAGAAAGCTAAAGTTGGATCCTTCTTTGTCACCCTGCACCAGGATTAACTCCAAATGGATCAAAGACATCGAGGTAGAAGCTGATACCCTGAAAACTTTACAAGAAGGAATAGGAGATACACTAGACCTCCTTGGCACAAGTTGAAACTTTGTTAATGAGGACCAAGAAGCACAGCAAATCAGAGAAGTCTGGATAGTTGGGACTGCATTAAGCTGCAAAGCTTCCATATAGCAAAGGACATAGCTAGCAAATTAACTACAAAGCCTACAGAGTGGGAGAAGATCTTCAGTAATCATACAACGGACAAAGGCCTCATATCTAAAATATATCAACAGCTCAAATAATTGAATCACTCCAAAACTAATCTCCAAAGAAACAATCATCTCATTAAAAGATGGGCCAAAGAGTTAAAGAGAGTCTTCTCTGAAGAAGGAATATAAATGGCCTATAGACACATGAAGAAATGCTCAACATCTCTGGCCATAAAAGAAATGCAAATCAAAACAACTCTATAATTCCACCTCACTGCAGTTAGAATGGGCAGGATCAAGAATTCCAATAATAACAGATTCTGGAGGGGATGTGGCCAGGAGGCATCACTACTACATTGTTGGTGGGAGTGCAAACCCGTTCAACCACTATGGAAAGAGTATGCCATTTCCTCAAAAGACTAAACATAGAGCTCCCCTATGACCTAGCAATTCCACTTCATGGCATTTACCCAAATGTCCAGAAACAAGGAAATACTAAATCCACTAGCACAACGATGTTCATTGCAGCACTATTTACTATAGCAAAGATACGGAACCAACCCAGATGCCCCTCAGTGGATCAACAAGATGTGGTATTTGTACACAATGGAATTCTATGCTGCTGTCAGAAAGAATGACATCGCACCATTTGTAAGGAAATGGAAAGACTTAGAAAAAAATCATATTAAGTGAAGTAAGCCAGGCTCAAAGGAACATAGGCTCAATGGTTTCCCTCATTTGTCATAATCAGTAGAAACCTTGGGCTCTCATAGCAGAGATTTACAATAGAACAGAACCTAGATACATAAGGCCATATAAGAATGACACTAAATGAAAAGACCACCAGGATATAGAAACAAAACCCATATCATGAGTGATTGTTGTCCTTAATGTACAATGTATCTCTCATCTCTTTTGCTGTCCCTTGGTTATCTCCTGTTGTTACAGTATTGCACCTTGTTATCTGATATATTGTATATATGTGTATTTGGTTATTTGAAATAGGATAGGGAAGGGAGGAAAACAAGATGTGGGGCAGTGGTAGGGGGAGGGAAATGGGGACCAAGACATGAGAAAGGGTATCAATATTTGTGAAGTAACACACCTTCTATCTGGTGAATATAATGTAACTCTTCTATTAATTACAATAAAAATATATGAAAAAAAGAAATTGTAGCAGATGGTAAATGTAAATAGTACATGGATTTTTATTTATTTATTTTGGTTTTTTGTTTTATTACAGTCATGCACATCCCAAAGGTTTTTGCTCTGATTCCCTGCCATCTGTAACAATTTAAACACTTTGAACAAGAAGTCTTAAGAATAAAAGGTGAGAACTTGCTTGATTTGTTACTGTATAGCTCCAGTTTGTCATTTTCTGCATTCATAGAGTTTGGTGACTGAATGACCTTGTTAATATAGCAATATGTTTCCTGCCATATCATCTGTAACTATCTTCTAAAAAATAAAAGCTAGCATTAATAACATCATGGCTGAATTCATTCTACTTTCATCTTCTAACAAAAGTAAATAACTTATATTGTGTCATCACACATGATGACATACCATAATTTAATAAAGAAAATACAGCTACCTTGAATGTTGGAAATTCAACATGTTGGAAAAGATGGCTAATAGTCTGTTGTTTAACAGCACAATCCAGTGGAGATATTTGAGCTTTCAATGAGACTAAGAAGGATAAAAACGTAAAAAAATTTATATCAGTAGAAAAACAGAACTGAGAGACCTCTAAAGATTACTATAAGAATGTATTTTATGAAGATAGCCAAAGATCATATATTTCTTTAGTTCTTGGAACACATCTCTTGTATGTCAGATTCTGTTAATTCTACTTTATCACATCAATCAATTCTGGGTCTACGACTGAGTATTAAAAAGATTATCTCTTAATCAAATAATGTTCTGAAATAAGAAAGAACACAATTTGCTCAAGGGAAGCCACGAATCTCAGCCATTTGGCCTCATTGACAGCTAGGAACTTTCCCCCTTGAACCAAGTAAACAATCTTTCCTGAGAATACTCAAGGTGTATTCACTACATTTATATGCCACTCCCACTAGCATTCCTATAGCAGAATCATTGCTTTTCAGCATCTTCTTGTATTATTTTTAAATTCCAAAGATGTCACATCTTTGCCAGCTTCTATTTAATCAGCTCTATCTCAAATTCCTTTTAGCATCCAAGCATTCTGACATATTATGCCAGCCATTCTTCTTCATCTTAACAATGAAAGCTAATTCTGGCTTTCAGGTTATTCTTCCAGCTTCCTGTGACCCTGACTGTCACTACTCTAATATCCACATATGATGGGGAGCCATCTATAGGGAAGCAATATTAGCAAAGCATTGCCTAAAATGGGGATAGTGAACCCAGAAACCATGCTAACACATGCTGTCAAAGTTGGATTTAGAAGGCTTTGGCTCTATTCTTGTTTTACTCTGTTGAACTAAGCCTCAAGTGTGTCAGGCTAATCACCAAAAGACTAACACATATGGGTTCTGCATCATGGGTCTATGTAATGATCACTGTACTGGTTTGCAAAGGTTGCTACAGACTGGATGACTTACATAACAGATGCTTACTGTATCCATTTTGGAGGCTAGGGTGTTTCTCTCTAAGGCAGAGAGGGAAGGACCCTTCTAAGGCCTCTTTCCTTGCTCTTGGATGATCATCTTCTCTTAATACACCATCATTATCCTCCCATGAGTATATGTCTTTATATGTATTATGGATTGAATACTGAAACTTCAAAACTTTTTGTTATAGATAACTCAGATAATTATCAAGGTAATTAAGGTTAAATGATGGTAATCTATAAGCAAAGAATAAAAATATTACCAGACAATTCATCCTGATAGCACCCTGATTTTTGACTTCTGGCCTTCAGAACTTTAAGAAAATAAACACGTATTGTGTAATTCCCTAGTCTGTGGCATTTTAATAGCAGTTGTAGTAGAATGGCATATGGTCCCAATGTTAACTTTTATATTAAATTCCAACCTCACGACCTCATTCTAACTTGTACAACTCTAAATTTTCCCTCTCCATCATACACATTTTAATGTACTTGGAGGTCAGAACTACAATTGAACTACTTGAAGAGACACAATGAATTGATGACACATCAGACCCAAAGCACTCCTCTTTGGCTTTAAGGAATCTTCTTTCAGGAGTTCTCACTGTTAGGCGGTAGAGGTTTTGGAAAAATACAAAGGAATGAGATCACAAAATCTCAGAGAAAAAAGGGTCATTAAGCTTCTTTATCCACAGATAACCCGAACCCTGCAGATAGGCTATAGGGATAGAGATTTCTCATACATAATTTCCATCAGTATTCCAGCCCCAAAGATTAATTGTTTTCACCAAAAATGACATTTGCTTTTAGTGTATTGACAATACAATGAAAAGCAAGAGAGCTTGAGAATGATTGCTTCCAGTTTGTGTTTATCATTGTTCTAATCCATTCTCAGCATAATGACGTTGTAACTACCCAGGGTTCCAAGAAAGACAAAACTAATGAGTAACATCTTTATGACAAAAGGACTGAAACTAACTCCACAGGGAACAGAAGAGCCTTGTAGGTTAGACCAACCCCAAATGAGCATAATTCTCTATATTGTTTAGGGTGGACTTTGAAGAAAGAGAAACCATCTATTTCATGGGAATCATAATGGTTTCCTCAACTAAGGACAGCAATAACAACCTCTCTGGAATCTGGGGAAAACAGAAGTGAGATAATTACCAGCCAAGGCCACACTCAAGTCAGAGCTCTACCACTGTGCCTGCCTTTATTCTCTAAGCTAATTCTTCCTCTAGTTCAATCTCATGTTCAAGTCTATATCCTGAAGATGGCAGTCCTCACTAAAGTGCCATGTTCCTATGCCATTATGCAAAGCAATCTCCATTCTCTGCCATATTCCTTTCCTAATAGACTTTACATCTTGCCTGTATTCTTTTACATGATATGTAGACTGAGATAGATTCACTTTCTTGTCTCACGTGGCAACAAATCCCATCTTTCTCTTGAGAAAGCCCAGAGTTTAAACTTAATCTATAAAGCTAATAAAACAGACCCTTGCTGAGTTATCTCCATGATGTGTAATGGCAAGAGCAAAGGAATAAAGAACTGCTTTTTAAAAACTGCATTTGAAAAACACCAGAAATTGTATCATTTTTCTGATACTACAGTATCAACATTCCGATAGCCAAGTTTAGAATAAACCCATACTTAACCTCTCTAGAAGATACTGATGAGTAAGTATTGGTATATTTATTCATATGGAAAAAGGAGACATTCCTATTCTCTGCCAGTGGACTCCTGAGGACTTCCTGCTAGAGACACAGCACCTGGCTGCAGTTCTTGAGAGAACACTGGGACTTTCCTTGTCCTGTAATCCAGGAGCAAAGCACTTTGACTCGGAGGCTTTGCATTCAAAGTGCCATCAGTCTTGACTGCTGTCAACCCTTTATCACACATGCAATTAATTCTTCTTCCCAACATCCTTTTCAAAAAAATGTCTCTTAAACATGGAGTTTGGATTCTCCTTGGAAACAACAGCAAATTCTTAGATGCAGTGATAGGAAGGAGTAAAACACTTCTGTGGAAATGGGGTGAAATAACTAAAGAAGGCAGAAAAACTACTGGTGATATTTTTTTAAATTTATAAACTGCTATTGCATATACCCTAGCCAATGCTCCTTCCAAGTATTAAACATCAAATTCCAAACAATACCTCGTCACCCCTTTTGTCACCTTCTTAATCACTACCCATATCAAGCCTCTGGGCTTTAATTCTCAGTCCTTTTACCTCATTAAAGAGAAACATAATATACAAACACAGTGTACAAGCTTGTGAATAGTTATCAGTTATGGAGTGAAATAGAGGGCAGGAGAGAATCTAAAGTTCTAGAGAACCATTTTAATAGAAGATGAGCATAGCAAGACAAATGCTGAGATCCTCAATGGGCTTTTGTTTTAATTACTTCAGTGGTATCTTGGATAGAACAGTAGTGAAACACATTTCTCTAAGAAGAAAAGGCCTTTAAAGCTTTTTCATGGATTATTATAAAACCCAAGAATATCATTTATAGCTGCCCCTCATTGCTAGTAAGGAAAAAAACAATTCCAATTCCATGCAAGCAAAAGACAGCATTTATTGATTTCAGTAAAGGTGCCAAATTCGGAGTAAGGTCATGTCTTTCCTTTAACTATTTTGGTCTGAAAGGAACCAAAGCACATCACAATGGCAACTGTGTTGCCTTAGGTTTTGGTTGTGCTTTTATTTATTTATTTATTCATTCATTCATTTATTTATTCTTTAAGGCAACCAAATTGCTGAGGTTGTATAACCAAAATTTCATGATCCATTGGATTTAAGAAGTAGGGAGTGTGGATTTTTAAGAATAAATGGCTCATTATGAGTCAGTCTATCAACTGTCACATAGTCCAAGAATGAGCAGCAAGTGAGGCTGTGCAGGCCCAGATACTGTGTCCAGGGCATCTGTCTTCTTAAGCAGCTCCAAACCCACTCAGCCTTGAGGAATTCCCTTGATTAGTAATTGAGGGAATAAATTAAACACTCAAACACACACATACATATCATACACACAGAGATTTCATACACACAGAGATTTCAATGAGAAAATACCTCTCAAAATACATTATGCAGTTTCTTGGCCATTGACTTTATTTTGTTAGACTTGGGAGATTGCTCTTCATTATTTTTAATGTCTGACCAAACAATTCCAGTTTTGAAATTTTCTCTAGCTAACAAGGAGCTGTCTATGTTTGAGTACTTATATAGAAATTATATCTACATAAATAGAAAGCTTCCAGGAGAATCACATGATTAATGTGGAAGGCATCTAATCAGATAGGAAAAGGTTAATAATATTGGGGTTGCTTAACTGGTGGGAGAAAAACAAGACTAGCTATTGATTTTTTCTTACAGCACTGCTTTCATTAAAATATCCTATTGCTCTAGAATCATAAGTAGCTCCTGTTTATCCAGAGGCTACAAGGCAGGGTTTGAGTAGACATTCAATCTCACTAAATCTGGAGATCAAGTTCCCTTTGAGTTCATTTCCTACGTTTTTCTTATAGAATCGCCCTAGTCCCTAAAAGATAATATTACTCATTATTACCTTTTATCCTCAAACAGAGTTAAATATTGTTATCAGGCTTTACACTAATAGCAATATTGACAATAATAAATAACTTATGTTTTGTACATCCATAAGCTAGGGACTGTTCTAAGCACTTCTCAATTATTAATTCTCATTCTCAAAATAGTACTAGGAGTAACCATAGTAATGCTAATTTTATGTTTTAGGAAACCAAAGATCAAGAGAAGCTAGATACATTATGATCACAATTTGTAAATGCCACAACTAAAAATCAAAACCAATCTATTTAACCACAATTTCAAGGTTTGTTCACTTTGTCCCATACCTCCTTCAATGACCCTGGGACAGAAAATTAGTATTATATGGAAAAACATAATATCAAAATGACATATAGTAATAATAAAAGTAAAATAATTCAAAAGAAAACCAGGCACAAGCCTAGCACTGCTGGTTCATGCTTATAATCCCCGCTACTCAGGAAGCTGAGATTTGAAGACTATGGTTCAAGGACAGCCAGGGCAAGAAAGGTGGGGAGACTCTTCTCCAGTTAACTACCAAAAAGGCACAAAGTGGCACTGAGGTTCTAGTGTTAACCTGAAGCAAAAAAAATTGCTCAGAGATAGGCACAAGGGCCTGAATTCAAGCCCCAGGACTGTGTCAATACCATCCCACCTCTATAGAAGGAAAAAAAAAACTATGTGCAAATGCTGATGAGGATAAGAGGAAAAAAGGAACACGTTCTCATAGCTGATGGGAATGGAAATTAGTGGAGCTTCTATGGAAATCAGAATGGAGAGTGCTTACAAAACTAAAAGCAGAAGCTATATGTGACCTTGCTATGTTACTCCTGGGTATGTATCAGAAGGAATCTAGTACAGTAGACACCAGACACACCTGCCATGTGCTTTTGTTCCCTTTAAATTAGCATGTATTTGTTACACGAAGGAGTTTCACTATGATATGCCTACATATTTTCATATCATCCCTTGTCTTTCTTTCTTTCTTTCTTTCTTTCTTTCTTTCTTTCTTTCTTTCTTTCTTTCTTTCTTTCTTTCTCCTTTCCCCTCATTTGGTTTTTCAATTACTGTGCATTTTGTTACTGTAGACCTATGTTGGTTATAGCACTATTCAAAATAACCCAGTCACAGAATCAGAAAAGGTACCAATCAAAGAATGAATGGAGAAAGAAAATGTGATAGATAGATAGATAGAGAGATAGATAAAGATAGATAGATAGACAGATAGATAGATAGATACGTGTAGGTATATGGAGTGTGTATACATATGGGATGCAAATATATGTATTTGATATGTACATATGTATGTATATATATGGAGTGTTATTTAGCCATAAAAGAAAAAATATGAAATAGTGATCTTTGAAAGCAAATGATTGGTTGGAATTAGTTGTCACCAGGTGAAGTGAAATAAGCCCTACTCAGAGAAATAAATATTGTATATTTTCTCTCATACATACAATCCAACTAAAGGGAGGAAAAAGAGAGGCATGAAAATAGAAGGGGGCAAGAGAAGGAGGAAAACAAGATGATTTGGAGGGGATGGGAGAAGGGAATGGTGACAAAAACACGAGAATGGGTATCAATGTGTGAGAAGTAATGCACCTACTACCTGACAAATGTAACTGTGATCCCTCTATACATTATCCCCAAAATAAACAAAATAAATGAAATAAAATTGAAAATAGAAGGGGGCAACAAGAGTGGGTAATACGGTGCATATGATCCTAGTACATTCTATTTATTTATTTATTCATTCATTTATTTATTTTATTTTAATGTATAAAGAGGTTACAATTACATTTGCCAGATAGTAGGTGCATTACCTCGCACACATTGATACCCCTTCTCACATTTTCTCCTCATTTCCCTCTACATTTCTGTATGTAGAAAAATTAAAAAACAGACTCATGTTGTACAATGAATATATGATAATAGAAATTTAAAGCCAATTATGAAAACTAAAACTATTAGGCTAATTAAATAGAACATATTCATAATCAACATGTAAAATGCTTAACATGTAATATTAAATGTAAAAGCCCACATAAATTCACAATCAAGTTTGCACATGATCCAAACTAAACTTTTACTTTAACATGATGAGAATGAATCTTGAAGCAATTGGGGTAAAACATCACTATTGTGCTTTCAATCTTAAATGTATTTTTTCTTTTGTGTGTACCAGTCCTGGGATTTGAACTCAGAGCCAAGAGAGGTCCTTCAGTTTCTTTTGCTCAAGGATAGCATTTTATCACTTGAGCCACAGCTCCATTTCTGGAATTTTTGGTAGTTTATTGGAAATAAGAGCCTCACAGACTTTCTTGCCCAGGTTAAGTAGCTAGGCTTATAAGCATGAGCCACCAGTACTCAGCTGTATTTGTAACATAATTTTTACTAAGAATGGTGGGCCATCTTGCCATGTGCTTAACATGCATTTAACAAAGTGAAGATCCATTATCTCTAGCATTGGGAATAAAGTTAAAGTCTACAGAAAAATTCACCTTTCTATGACACGACCCCTACAGCTTTCCTTCTCTTCATGCTCTTCCTTTTCTACCCAGCTCTCTGCTCTGGTGTCTACTCCAGCTGGTGTCTCCCAGCTCTGTGTCCTGGCCTCCCCTTCCCTTGCTCTCTTTGCCTTGACTTGCAAATGACCTGGAATTGTGACCACTGTCCCCTCAACTTTGCCGGTAGCTGTTGTTTCCTAGGGTTTCAGTATCTTATAAACTTCAATGACTATGCTAATGATTTCATTAAAGCATCCAGGTTGCATCTTGTGAGTCAAAAATAAGAAAATAAAGCTTAATAATCACTTGAGGAAAAGGAGTTACCATTGCTTCCTTAGAAAAATTTACTTATAGTAAAAGCCGATATGTACTAGAAGAAATGACCAAGTGCAGTCTGCAGAGCTTTGTTCCTTAACGGCTTGGCTTGATAGATAGAGTCTTTGCAAAGGGCCATAATTACACTATATGATAGGTAAAATGCCATTTTCTATTTTGAGAATTACTCAATGTTCCACTCCTTTAAACAAAGCAGAATGTTTGGGTGTGTTTTTCCCCCCCTGCAACAAAAATGCAATTGACAGTGATTCCCAGGCTACAATATTTTCCTAAGTTAATGATGAGTATCTATGAAAGAGAAGCTTTTCAGAAAGACAGTATTGCCTTTTGTAGGTACCTTTGAGGATCAACAGGACATTATCTGAAAACTTAGAAGCATAAGTTATTTTAGAATTGCATAGCTTTACGATATTATTTCCTTTCATTTGCTTTTCTTTGAGACAACAAACCTTTGCTTTATATATCAAAAGCTGCCTGAAAAACTGATCCTCTGTTTTATTTATCTCCATGTCACTAAAAACTAAAATGGTGCTTTTTACATAGAAAATAGTAAACAAAATAGTCACTGAATGTTTGAATAAATAACTGTTTTATCTCCGATTAGACTTTGAAGGAAAATATTGAGCCTCAAATTAAAGTAGAAGTGCAAAAGAAACCATTCCTGTATAAAAAAGAAAAGGTTGAAAATTCATAGTGCATATTGCAGAATATATCAGGTAATTTTCACACAATTTTGACAGATCATATGGGCTAGCATACACATACACGCACACACGCACACACACACACACACACACACAGAGTTTCTAAACACAATAGAAAATGTCAGTGTGAGCTAGAATTTTACCATTTAAGCACATTTCTATTTTCTTAGACATTAAGAAATGAGAGAAGATTTCATTTTGAATATCTTCAGGGGAGATTTGCAAGTACAGAAAATACATTTTTTTTTTCAGAATGATTGATTTGAATGCTGTAAGAGTTCATAGATGTGAAGGTCAGAATCTTAGAGTTGTGCACTTAAGTACATAGGGGGTGAAATTTAGAAAATATCTTGTAATATGACTGGTTTTCATTCTTTCTCTTTTCCAGAAAAATAAGTCAGCCTGTATGTCAGTAGCCTTTCTGTCACTATGACAAAATACCTGACTATGTCCACTAAGGGAGAAAAAGTTTACTTTAGCTTGTGTCTTCAGAGGCTTCAGTCATGGTTGCTGGCTCTGGTATTTTTAAGCCTGAGGCAAGGCAGAAACATCCCAAAGTAAGGACAAATGATAAAGGAAAGCCACTCACCACTGTTAGCTAGGAAACAAAGGATGATAGACAACAGAGAAGGGCCAGGGTCTACACATATTATTCAAATGCATGCCCCAGAAGCCCACTTCTTTCAGGCTGGCACACCTTCCACAGTTCAACCCATCTCCTCGCAGTCTATTCAAATAGTGACTCCATTGGATGATTATATTATATCTGGTCAGAGCTCTCAAGATCTACTGTCTGTTAGAATGCCCCACTTCCATGGTATGGTTTTTCTGGTCTCCTGTTCATCTTTCAATCCAATTAAGTTTACAATGAAGATGCACCACGACAGCTGGAAACTGCTTCTATACAGAGTAGGAAAAGTATTTTCCAAAGTAAAATAGAAACTAACTGATGAGTATATTACAACCTTAGAAAAACAGAAGATCAGAATTGCAGGGTGATCTTCTACTTAGCCACTCATATTTGCATAGTCTTTTGGGAGATAAATTGTAAGTTAAACGGAATGCTGGGGAAATGGGTTGCCACCCAGTCAGGTAACACCATGAGTCCTTAGGTAATCTGAGGCAAGTCTCATCCTTAACATTTTACTTGGCCAGTTGAAGATACGTTGTATCTTCAGTGAACAAACTGATGTGCAACAATCATTCTTCCTGTCTAGGTAAAAACAAAATCATTTAAATTCCAGATCTAATAAAGATTACCTTTGACTAATTAACAGTATGACCTATACAGTAGGATGGTGTCATTCCTAGATTAAATATGCAAATTTCAATTAAAAGTTTCTAACATAAGGGCAATTTATAGTCTTGCAGAGGAATAGAATTTTTTATGTTGCTTTTTAAAAAATCAATATCAGGATGAGCATTGGAGGAAATATTTAAGCTAGCAATTTAGTCAAGTAGACTAAGTCTAACAAGTTAGCATTTGTAATTCAAGGGGATTTGCTTTGGACTCTATCTCTTACCTTGTCAATGTCTCAGACTGAAGTCTATAAGGATTTGTAAATTCATGGATTTAAGGTCTCATGATAATTCTCCCTGAACATCAAGGATTAATGAAGTATAATTTATTCATCTCCTTTTCCCTAACCTCTGTAAAGCTCATTATTGGCTCCTTCTATAAGGTTTATCAGTTCACTATCAGCTCATTTATTTCAAAGATCAGGGTACGTTCCATGTCAAATATCTGGTAGAGTTAACCCCCAATGTACATTATTCCATCACTACAATGTCTAATTCTCATATAGATAAAATGAAGCACATCTCTCTTTTACATATTTCCTTATATAAAATTGAATGTTATTTTTACTTTTAGATATACAAAAGGATGTGCATAATTTAAATTTACATTTTGATGAGTTGGGAGAGGATTATATACCCATGAAACCATTCCTACTATCCATGTCATAGGCTTACTTACTTTAGACAAAAGTTTCTATCTGCTGGATTTTTTTTTCTTGATTAAGAACATTTAACATAAGACCTATATTCTTAGACGTTTTTAAATCCAAAATAGGGTGGATTTCTAACTGTTTCCTTTGTCTAATATTTTTCTTTTTTCCCTTTCTCATATCTCTTTGATACAACACACCCTACCCAAGTTTCTTCTTATGTTTTTGATATTTTATTGTCGGGGTAAATTATAGAAGGGGCTACAGCTACATTTGCCAGGTAGTGGGTGCATTATTTCTTGAACATTGATATATTTTCTCCCACTTTCCCTCCACTACCTCCTCCCAATCATCTTGTTTACTCTCTTCCCTTCCCTATTTCAAAAAACAAATAAACGTATGTATAATATACCAGAAGTCAGGTACAGTAACAACATGAGATAAACCAAAAGGGGGAAAAAGAGAGAAAAGAAATAGCTTCACATAGTATACTAAGAAAAACAGTCTCAAAGATAAACCTCTTGTTTCCTTATCCTGGAGTTTATTCCACTTAGTCTCATCCTATATGGCTATATGTACATAGCTTTTGAGCTATTGTAGGATTCTGCTAGGAGAATCCTAGATGTGTACTAATTATTACACATGTGGAAACCATAGAGTCTATGCTTCTTTGGATCTGGCTTACTTTATATAATATGTTTTTTCCAAGTTTTTCCAAATGGGGCAATGTCATTCTTTCTAAAGGTAACATAGAATTCTATGGCTATAAATATCATATCTTCTTGATCTATTCATTTACTAAGGGGCATCTGAGTTGGTTCCATATCTTAGCTATCCTATGCAAGTTTCTGCCAGTTATTTAGTAGAACATAAAATAAAAGCATGCTTGATTATTGGTTTAGATCACAAGAAAACCTATTAGTCAGGCAGAGATGAACTTATTAAACACACTACAACAAAGAAGACCAACTAGGTCAAGACTTCTTAGTGTCCCAACATTGGACAAAATATATAGAGAGTTGAAAGACTGGTTTAAAATAAGTGCTTTATAATGGTAAGGTGATTAGGAATGAATGAGAGTGGCGACACACGTGTTTAAAAATGGTGGATGGTAGTATAAATATGATTCTCTAATAAGAAAATAGTGGAATCATTTATGAGCTACTTGATCCAATGACAAGGTTGCTGTCCAAGTGAAGCTGGGGCCCAGTCAACTAACCACAAATACAGGAGATATTCCTTCACGTACTTCCCTTAAGTTTAAAGAAGCAATGTCATTTAAGAGGAAATGAAGCAGGATACCTAAAGGAAACTGAGGCCTGGTGAAGCCAACTCAGAAATATGGTATTTAGTAGAAGTGCCATCTTTGCTTCAAAGACAGAGAAGATGTATTCCTTCCTGAAGCATACACTCCTACTCTAAGAATTAACACTTGTATGACAGGATGAATGCCTTCCTAAGGAAAATGCTTCCCCAAACATAAGAGAAAACAGATGGAAGAGGAAGATAAAACCCATTGTCCATTCCACATAAAATATCTTGGGATAAAATGATAAGTAAGTAGCCAACTACATGAGTCAGGGTTTGGGAAAAGGGATGTAGTGGTAACTTAAATATTCTGTCTTATCTGGTAGTACAGTTCATGAAAATAAACAAGATCAACAACAGAATGTTCAGAATAAGGAAAAACCCAAGGATTAAACCCTATTTAACTTCAAGATTTAAGAGACAACAGAAAAGAAAGCAGTCAAAGTAATCGACATGAATATCACAGAAGTCAAGCGACTAATATTCCCTTAACAGTCTAAGGTGTCAAATACTGCAGACTATTTACAAAGATGCAGAATAGAAGTTACCACTGGATGATTGAAATATTAAGAATATTTTTACTATTAATAATTTTAGTGGAATGAAAAGAACAAAAGAAAAATGGAGACTTCTTATCTCTCTTCTAGTTCCATTCCTCAGTATAAACTCCCTACTGTATTAGAACAACATATGAAGATAATCGTTTCTTTTTCTATCAGCCATTTCCATGACAATAAATCTCTTTATCAGTCTCCAAATCTCTGCCTGTAATATCTCAGCGAAATGGGAATCTATTGTTCTTTTGTCTCACGAATGTCTATGCTATAGAACCCATGTTATTAAGCTAGATGCAAAACAGGTCCCATTTTCCATTATAGAAAGCCAAAATACCAGACAGGCTGTCCATCTGTCATGTGATGTGGTTCAGGGATCTACATTTCATCAGGAAGATACAACAGCTTCAGATTTTGACATAGGATCTAATGAGAAAACGAGTTGAGATCTTTATGGGATATTCACTCTCTCTCTCTCTCTCTCTCTCTCTCTCTCTCTCTCTCTCTCTCTCTCTCTCTCTCTCAGATAACAGACAGATTTAATTCTTAGTTAAGCAACTGGGACAAGTGAAAAGCTTATGCTTTAGTGGCAGAAGCAAGGAGAGTAATTTCTTCACCAGGGCACTTCTATAGTGTGTTTCCTCTTTACTAACAAAAGCAATATGGCCACTTACTTCCGGATTCCTCTGTGCTAGGTATTGACCTAATTTTTCTTGGAACTTACATTTTCTCAACCTCAGTTTGAACTGGACACTTATCTGGCATGTGCATGCCAGGAGATGGGTTGCTTTCATATCATTTCCATCCATGTTATGGATTAGATATAAAGCACCAAGAAAGGACTTAGCTACCAGTTGATGGAAAAATCAGTGACCAGTGATTGAGTCATGAAAGCTCTGACCTAATCAACGAGTTCATACACAGATGGATTCGAAATCTGTTGACATGATTGGATGATATGATTCAAAGCGGATGTAAACTTATAGAGATGGAAACTACTTGGAGTAATGAGGTCACAGGGGTCATGTCTTTAAGGCTTATACCTTGTCTCTATCTTATCCACTGGCTTATTAATTATTGTGAGATAAGCAACTTTGCCATGATATTGTGCTTAGTGAAACTAGGTAGCATGGGCTGCAACTTCTGAAATCATGAGCCAAAGGAAATCCTTCCTCCTCTTAAACTGGTTCTCTAAGTTATTTGAAATAGAGACAAAAAAAACACAACCAGCTGGATTTGAATTGCTTCCTCTGTTATGATAATAAAAAATGTCTCCAGTCTATGTCGACAGGCCCTGAAGGGCTGCATAAATTCATTCAGTATTTGTCATTAATCTGAGATATGGACAACAGGCTAATTTCTCAACGTGTCAGGAAGGCTGAGTTTATCTGCCTTTTAACAAACCTAGTAGTGGGGTACAAATTGAGGTTTGGTTTGGTTTGGTTTTCCTCAGTCTTTCAGGTCTGTCTGTTTTTTGATGTTTTGAAACCCACCAGCTTGTTGGAATTTCTCCTTTTTCTCATTGGAATTAAACAGTTGTTGCTTTCCTACAGATGTAACATGGAAGTTATAGCTTAGCAAAGAGACATAGTTTTCTTGGTTTGTTCAATCTGGTTGGTAATTTCCAAGATGAAATATCTCTCAGGGCCAACCCTGAAGTAATGTTTCAAATGCTCATTAAAAGCACAATCCACAAAATAATAGGCTCCTATATCCCCTTCTAATGAGGAACCTTCACAGTTCTCATTTTCCAAACAGTAAGTCAGAGGAAATTTCTTTCCCCATTAAATGCATAGATGGCAGATAATCTCAGGGTTGGCTCATTCCTCCACTGAGGTCCCTGGATGCTCTTTTGTTCTAGATAGGCCTTACTTCTTCCTGAAGCAGAACCCTGAGCAGAAACTCTTTGGTAAGTTACACAGTCAGAGTAGTTCTTGCTTAAAGTCAGAAGGTGATCATTTTAAAACTTATTGCATGCAAACTTCTTCCAAATGCTTTAAATTTGATTAGAAAAAAACAATCTTTTTAATTAAATATAGGAACTTCCAGTCACACAGATGGGTTTGAGGCTAGTCTCATCCTCTTCTTCCTGCTAGAACTTGGAATGTTGGCCTTTAGTCTCATAGAAACAAAACCCATATAATGAGTGATTGTTGTCCTTAATGTACTATGTTATCTCTCATCTCTTTTGCTCTCCCTTGGTTATCTCATATTGTTACAGTATCTCACTTTGTTATCTGATATATTGGATATATTTGTATTTGGTTGTTGTCCTTAATGTACTATGTTATCTCTCATCTCTTTTGCTCTCCCTTGGTTATCTCATATTGTTACAGTATATCACTTTGTTATCTGATATATTGGATATATTTGTATTTGGTTATTTGAAATTGGATAGGGAAAGGGGGAAAACAAGATGAGGGGTGGGGGTGGGGGGGGAGGGAAATGGGGACCAAGACATGTGAAAGGGTATCAATGTATAGGAATTAATGCACCATCTATCTGGCAAATATCATGTAACCCTTCTATTAATTACAATAAAATATATGAAAAAAAGAAATGGAATGGAGATAATCATGCACAATATCATTGTGAGAGCTGAGATGAGAATGCAGGATATCCAATTTATTTCAGAAAATGTTAATTATTATCATTATGGTTATTTTATTGTGTCCTTTTCCTCAGCATTGAGCTATTTATTGGTCATTTCCTTTTGTCATACACACACACACACACACACACACACACACACCAGTGTGTGCATCTTTGAGTCTTAGACTTTACTTTTCTCCAATCTTCCGAAACACAAAGTTCTTTCACAAATACCGTCTCACTGGACCTTTCAACTATGTAATTACTGAAGGAACACAGGCATTGTAAGTTATAGCCACAGTAAAGAAAAGATTTGAATAGGCATTTTCTTTTCTTTTTTTAACTTTACATTATTTTAATTAAGATAAATTTCTGTGTGAATTTAAAGGTACAACATTGGAGAAGCAAGAGAAGTCAGCCTCCATAAAAAAATTCAGTATCAATGTGTGAGAAGTAATGCACCCACTACCTGACGAATGTATCTGCAACCCCTCTGTACATTACCCCAACAACTTCTTATTGAGTGATAGTCCTTCAATATCTTATGAGCCATCCTAATTTCACTCCTATGTCATTATTAAATATTTTTCATTAACATGTCTTTTTCAGTTTATAATAAATGACGGAGTTGAGTTACAGGGCCTATCAGAGTTTCTGTCATCTCTAACCATATCTGAACTCGCAAGTTCACGTGAACATCATGATCATGTAAGGTAGTAATTGGCAAAGAAGTCATGTTTAATTCAGAGCAAGCAAAAAGAAGTCAGAACCAAATGCCACTGAATGTGGAAGCTTCAGCCAGCATGACTCTCTGACCCTGTTCTTTATGATCAAGAATAACAAATGACCCTTCTCCTCTGCTAAAGAAATTCAAGATTGATCATATGACTTTGCTATCTTGCATTACAGCTTCACTTCTGGCTTCTCTCAATGGTCCATGTTGATACTTTATTTCCAATTCTCTCTGAAATGGGGGATATTTTGTTTCTGTGCACCTTACCCCCCTCCAGATTCTGTTCTCTACTTCTGTACTCTCAGTTAGCAGGAAATTCCCGGAACCTATCCACTAATTTCTAAGAGCTATAAACACATACCTATTTATTTTCATAATCTTTGGAAATTTGTAATACCTGCAATGGATGTTTGTTAGCACAGATTAAAAAAATGCACTAACATTCATGTAAATGTACCTTCTCATCTATGTACATGCACATGCCCAGTTGTGGTCTCTTCTATTAGTCAATTTTTTTCTCTTTTTTTTCTTTTCAATCTATTAGTCAATTTTTACACTGTGCAAATAGTGAACTTTTGAAACATTGTGGGTGATTTTTGACTACCTTAAGCCTTCACTTCTACAAAATTTGAACAAACAATAGCAACAATCAACAATCACTTGCACTCATAGCACTGCATAAATATATGCCAAGTCAGACTAGCACCTGACATCACCTTCATTTCGATTTTTATAGTTAATATTACATAATGGAGGAAGTTTCATTTAAACCTTCTTCTACTTTCACTGTATTAATAGATGTTCTATAAAAATGTTGAGAGAATTATCAAAGAAATTATACAAGAATTTTTTTTTCAAAAACGGAAAGGCATGTAAGTCCAGATTAAAAGTTCCCTCTGAGTGCCTAGTGAAATGAATGGAAACAGACCCACAAAAGAGCACATCATGAAATCTTAGAATACCAGGGATAAAGTAAAGGTTCTAAAGATTTGGAGGCAAAAACCTGGGGCTATTTTTATAAGCCTTTTGGCATTATTTGACTTTTTAAATCACAAGCTGTAACTGCTATACCATAATATCCACAGCCACCTTACCTTCCACAAAGCTCATTACTAACATGAATAGTGCTCACAAAGATAAATTAATCTCTTAAGTATTCCTTCCTCGCTTACATTATTTGTTCATCAAAGTATTTACAAAATACAATAAGTGTTCTAACAGAACTTCGGCGACAGTTTCAAAGGTAATGTAGGGGTCATAAGACAGTAGGGCATGAGGATAGATAATGTCATACCTCATTGCTTTTTTTTAATTTTTGATTTCCACAATGTACGAGACCACAGAATTTTAGGGAAAAGTAATCTAGTCCACCTTCTCTGTCTAGTGAGCCCTCCATGTCAGGAAAGTCTAAGAGGAGAGTCAGTGAATAAATGATGTCAGATAACATTAGCACAGATGGTCTGCTCCCTTTTTTCAAATAACTCACACCATCTCTCTTAAATAAGAAATTTTAAATTGTCTGTGTTGAGTCAGTACCAAAATAATGAAATGACAGAAACCTGAGTTTGAGCCCAAGATTTGTTACAAAGTACTTATGTTCTTGTTGTCTAAATGGTGGTTGATTTCTTACCAATCATGATCTTGCCCTTCTCTCTCAGTAGCCGATGTGTTTATTATCTCAAATGGTGTTGGGCAGTGTGGATAGGATAGTGAGGCACTTGCTCTTGGTGTCTTCTGGATAAAATTTGCTGTGCTAAAATGGGTAGGCCTGTAAAGTATCAGTGTTGTGGAGGCTGAGAAATCCTACATAAAACAAAACAACACAAATAAAAATTACCAAACTAAGTCTTTCCATTTTTTTACAAATGTTAAAAAAATGATGAAATACCTTTTTTATTCTAAAGGATAGTAAAGTTCTATTGTGTATATAGATCACAGTTTCTTGTTTCATTCATCCATTGTGGGGCATCTAGGCTGATTCTATATCTTGGGTATGCTGAATAGTGCTACAATAAACATGTTGTGCTGATGGCTTTTACTATATCTTGGTTTGAAAACTTTTTGGGTAAATGCTTAGCGGTAGAGTTGCTGGATCATGGGGTAGTTCTATGTTTAATTTTTTGAGGAACCTTCACATTAATTGCTTTCCAAACTGGTTGAACAAGTTTACCTTCCTCTCTTTTGGCCATATCTTTGCCAGCATCTATTTGCTATTTTGGGGGGGTCTTGACAATGGCCATTCTAACTGGGTTAAGGTACAATCCTGGTGTTGTTTTGATTTGCATTTCATTTTTGGACAGAGATATTGAGTATTTCTTCATATGTCTTTGTTAAGTGAAGTAAGTCAGGTCAAGAGAGACACAGGATCCATGTTTTTACTTACATATATGGAACTAGATTAGCTTTCCAAACTGAAGAGTAAATACATTTGGTGGCATGTATTTATGCAAATGTACTAACTGAAACACAGTAGATTCAAGAGAGATTTCAAATGGTGTAATTCCTTAGAAAACCAAAATCAAAGTTCTGCAATAAAATTAAAGGATAATCAAAAACTGTAGCATGGGGCCAAGAGAAAATGAGCCAAGGGCCCAATGATTAGGGGGGTTATATAGACAAGAATCTAATTTATATCCTACAAATTTGAGAAGAGTGAGGGAAGGGGTGGTGAGAAGAGGGATGGGTGACAATGCTGAAAGGGGTGACATCGATCAAGATATATTATACTTATAAACTGCTTTGTTAAATGGCAACTCCTTTGTTCAACGAGAGATGTAATTTTTAAAAGGTTATTTTTGTTTTTCTGTTTATTTTTTTAAAATCTGTGGCCTTATTTCTGTAACTAGCCTTCTAACCCAGGCCTACAAGTTGCAAATTAACTTTACTTAAAATCCTCATCTTCTGAAAGTGGATGTACTCTATGGAAATCTTCAAGCAGAAGCTAAACAATGATCATTCCTTTCTGCCTCAGAGGGACTGTAACAAAAAAAATACTTGGGCTTCTTTCCAACATATACTTCTCTGGAGAAAAGAGCAAGCCCTGAAGGTTGGAACAAGTATTAGGCAATGAAGCTTTGCTATGACTCAGGTATCCTCCAGTATTTGGAAGAAAACACTAATCTGAAGTAAACCTTCAATGCCCTTAGAATTGGGAAACAATTTAGAGAGTTTTCATGTGAGACAGCATGATTTCTATCCCTTTCTCATGCTAATTATGTAATGCTCTTACCCTCCAATGAAGAATATTTTCTCCCATTCAGGTTCTCTAATTAAAGACACATAAAAGGCATAGAAATTGGAAAAATAAATGAGACAGAAAGGATCCTAAATTTTTATTTTTTTACCTTTTATTAAAACTATAAATAGAAACTATAGCCCTCTCTAGATATGATGAAACTAAAAGGAGCAAAGATACATTCCCTGTCTCAGATCATGGGTTCAACCTTACCAAAGCCATACTAATTTTCCCCTAACTTTTCCTTAAATGTAAAAGGCCTCCTGGGAAAGAAATAGAAGCTAGGATATGGAAAAAATTAGCCAGAAATCTCTAAGATTTTAATCTGACTACTCCTAGGACTTCAGGTGCAGTTGTCTTTATTTTTATTTTTAAGGCAATCAATTTTATTGTCTCAATAGTGTCAACTCACATTTATTTCATTTTGATCTTCTCTTAGTTTCATTTTTTTCCTGTTATCTGTTGTGCATAAACTTTGCAGTTCCTATTATAGAAAACTGCAGTGTCCGTGTGTGTGTGTGTGTGTGTGTGTGTGTGTGTGTGTGTGTGTGTGTGTGTGTGTGTTTTGCCTGATAGTGCTTACAAAGAAGTGATTTCATTGGGGCCATTTCTCTAAGTCATCTCAGCTTTGCTAAGATACCACCTGCTAAGTTCAGTGACAGCTTTCTCTGTTATTTAATGGCAATTTCTTTCACTTAATATTTTTAATGAAAAATATTGTAGGAGTTAAAGTTGAGAAAGAGTACATTGGTATCATAATTGGCTTCAAACCTACCAATTAAACATTATATGAATTAAAGTTTTATGCATTTTTAATTGTACCTTCAATAAGTGACAAGTACAGCTGGTCTGTTAAATATACAATGAAGTTTTTAATCATTGAGTTTAGTCCTGAATTTTATTGATTTAAATTACCTGCAGAAACAGCAGAAAGATAACAAAAAACGAATAGAGACAAAATATGGTGAAAGGGGCTTTTGTCTGTGCTATCCTTCACAATGAGAAAACATTCAAGCACATAATTCTACTTGTGTAAATATAAAGTAATTACACTTGTGATCAGTCCTGATCAAAGCATAGACATTAACAAGGCTCACTAAAATAAATAACTCAAAGATCAAGTTCATAGATGCTAGACTAGCATGCAGATCTATAATCTTCTTGTCCTCCAATTCAAAATATTTCCATAGCAATGATTCCAATTGGACTGAAAACAAGAAAGTAGGTGGTCTAGTTTTCATGTCGCTAAATAAAAATATCTCTCTGGAACACATTCCATTCCTGATGATACTTTGCATAGTAAAGAGGAACTAACAAGAAAAGAGGACATTATATTTCCCTCCTAAGACCTGTGAGGCACAAAGGAAATATGCAATTGTTCATCTATCTAAACTGCATCTACTTACTGAACAACTCTTAAGAGCGAAGCACTGGGCCGGGTGCCACCTGCATAAGCTTATGAACAAGATGTGAGCTGGGCTGATAGAAAATGGAGCCCATTGTGACTAGGACTGTAATGCTTAGTCCCACCTTAGGCAAAATCTCAACCTGTTTTTCTACTTTTACCCAAATGGCATGATCTCAGAGATGAAGAATTACCCCATGGGGGTTGGGGGGGTTGGAGACTTAACAAAAACCTTTTTACTGAGACATCACCCAGAGTCCAAGCCCCAAAACTGACAAAAGAAAAATTAAAAATTGACTCTTGCTCTTGTAACTTGTAGCTCAGCACCTTTATTTTAAATCCTAGATGTTGTTTCTGATGTGATATTCATTTTCACTCTGCTTGGAAAAAGAGACCTTGTAAATCTTTGGACAAGCTTGGCAGCTGCAGCTTTATTACAAAACCTCAGTGAATCCCATCTCCCTTGTCATTAAAGCATACTGTGAAATGATTCAGTGGCAAGTCTTGAAAGAGAAGGGAAAACATTGGCAGGAAGGGAGTAATGATCGTATGTGATTTGGTGATTCCAAATTGTTAAACTAGATAATAAACTACAACAATCCCCTTGATAAACTCAATTCCCTGGCTCTCCTGCTGACTGCATTCCTTATAACAGCTGGGGACATTGCCTTAATGACATGTGCAAGGCTTAATCCTCTGTAGACTCCACACTGTGCCTCTGAGATCATCAGACCTCACCAGAATAGACAATGCCTTCAACATCCAGGAGAAACATCACAAGCATATACTGAGGAGGGACAGGGAAATACCTAAAGAGGCCCATCATCTCTCATGTTGCTGTCTACCTCTCAGGATTGGAATAGGTGATTATGCACATGGAGTAAGAAATTTGGGGGTAGCTATAGAAAGGAAAAACAGGCCTTGATTAATGAGGCTGATGTCCAAAGAAATAACTAAAGTCCTCTTTATGAATTCTTTCATTGTAATAAGTAGACTACCATCTACTCTTATAGAACTGAGTCCTTTCTGACCTGATGTTTGATAGGCTTTGAATGATGTGACATCCATTCTCTGGCTTCTCTTCTTTCATTTGGGCTTTTCAAATAAGCTTGTTTTCTCAATCCATTTGCTTCTCATTTTTTCCATTTACTGCCATGTATCTTTCTGTATGTATATAAAAAACATCCACACATCACTTTCCTTCCATTGCTTCCTTTTCTTCGTGTTCCTCAAGAGAGTTTTACAAACACATTAATCTTTTTTAGAGTGTTTAGTGCTGTACTTGGCAATATGTGAAGTCACTATCTGCCAGAATCTCTCTTCCCCGAACCCTAGCCTGCCTTAGTATATATATTTTCAGTATATATATGTTTTCCTTCCAAACATGAATTCTGTGAACTGTGGCCTATGGGCCAATTCTTTCTCTTAATAAGATTTTCTTGAGGCACAGCCACACTCATTTATTTGTGCTTTGTCTGACTGTTTTCATGTTCTTGCCAAGTTGAGCACTCAAAGATCACATGATTCTTTTAACAGAAAAAATTGCAGATATTTGCTTCATACAAAAGTTTTTGTATAGTTTCTTTCTTTTTTTGCCTAGCATTCCTAGTTTAGCAAAGACTGAAAGTTTAGGAAAAAGCAATCACCGCAATAACATACTAAGAACAAATCCAATTGGTTTCACCAAACTTTATAGAAGTTTGACCTTGATTGTCAGACAATTATGAGTAAATCTTCCATAATTCAAAACCAAACAGAGAAAGCTGTAGAGTTGGGCAAAACATTAAAAAGGACCCCACTAACCATTGCACCCACCTGAGCAAAGACTTTGTGCTGAATGATAGTGGGTTTCTTTGCTATGGCAACTGAGGCAGAAGGAGAAAGGCTGGGTAGACAGCAGTGGGTCTCTACAGCATTGTTGTGTGTATGGATCATTCAGAGATCTGAGGGGACTGAAATCATGCATGTCTCACAAATTTCCAAGTGATGGCAGTACTGCTGGGGCTATACGCTGAAAAGTATATAGCCTTTCAATCCTGGTTTCAGGACTTAGCTCTGAGACTTCTTTCAACAAGGAACCACTTGCTACCTTTTTACTCATCATTTCCTCACCTAACATGGATGGAATAACTACCACGTGGAGGACCTGCTGTGCTAGGAATTGCAGAGGATAACTTGAATGAGTCACACAGTACTTACTTTCCCCTCACAGAAATTTTTCAAAAGGATCGAGTCCTCAGTACTTCTCCAGTACAACAATGCTATTTCGATCTTTACCGTAACCTAGACTTAAAAGGTGCCTTCTACTCAGCTAGCAAAGCCAGCTCAAGTACACCCATGCCGGCACAGGAAACCATCACTTTCCCAAAGACATCATTCCCCCATCTCACTGGCACATTTGTCTCCACCTTTCTCCTCCAAAGTGCCCTTCTCTTATGTCTTCAGGTGATTTATGGTTTAAAGCAAACAGTTTTTATTACTTAAGATACCCATGTAGTTCTTTCTCTTTCTCTCTCTCCCCCCCCCTCTCTGTCTTTCTCCCTCTCTCTCTCTTTTTCAAGGTGGAATTTTTTTTTCAACAACACACAGATAATGTTAAGACAGAGTCTGGAAACTTAAAATGTCCCTGTCTCTCTGTATAAATGAATATTCTAGAGTTGTTTTTATCCTGTAAGAGAATTGGCTCTAAAATTGTATCCCTTGTAGTAATCTTAAGGGACTATAGATAGGGAATTTATACAAAATTTTATTTTATTTCAAATAATTCAATAAACCTAAAAACTATTAGAAATGTCATTAAAATCTATAGTCTCAGATGCTCTTGAAAAGTCAGAAGTCTGAGTGTCTCCAGAATTTCTGCATGGCAGCTACTACCTAGAGTTCCATGGGACTTCCCCCGACTAGCAGGCTGAAGGGTTTTTGTCTTTGTTTCTGTGGGGTTTTTTGTTTGTTTTTGTTTTTTGTTTGTTTGTTTTTTGCTGGACCTGGGGCTTGAACTCAGGGCCTGGGCACTGTCCCTGAGCTTCTTTTGTTCAAGGCCGGTGCTCTACCAAATGAGCCACAAAGGCACTTCCAGATTTTTCTAATTTGTTGGAGATTGGAGTCTAGACTTTCTTGCCTAGGCTGGCTTCCATCCTCAGATCCTCAGATCTCAGCTAGGATTACAAGTGTGGACCACTGGCACCTGGCTCTCTGGCGCTCTCTCTCTCTCTCTCTCTCTCTCTCTCTCTCTCTCTCTCTCTCTCTCTCTCTCTCTCTCTCTCTCTCTCTCTCTCTCTCTCTCTCTCTCCCTCCCTCCCTTTGTGTGTGTATTGTATG
This sequence comes from Megascapheus bottae, assembly GCF_031878675.1. NCBI lineage: Eukaryota > Metazoa > Chordata > Mammalia > Rodentia > Geomyidae > Megascapheus > Megascapheus bottae. The sequence goes on from NC_143515.1 coordinate 50,618,574, forward strand.
TATGTGTGTCTCTCCCTTTGTTATTGTTGTTGTTGTTCTTTAGGAGAACACACTTTTTAGTGTACATTTCCAGAGAAACCTGGTTTGGCATGAAAAGAACAATCAAGACCAGAAGCATAACAAGCATTTCAGAAAGAAAGCCTGCTAAGCGAAGAGAACCTCTAGAGAAGTGCAGCACCGTTTAGCACCTAGGAGCCTTGAAGGTGTCCTCTTCCCCTGACTGCTGGTGTCTGGGTTGTTAGTGACAAAAGATGGGCTTCATATACTCCCTGGAGGAAATGACCTTCCTTGCTTTGATCTCTTTGTTGACCTGTGGATCAGGGTGCAGAAGAGACATGGGGCATTCTCACAGCAGGTTTGCATTCTGTGGCAGGAAGCCTCCAACTTTGTGACAACCACTTTGGAGACTGATGTCCTCCTCCATGTCACCTTGGGACGTTGAGCCCTTCCCCAATTCCAGATCTCAGTGCCCAGGGCCTACTTGCCCTTCAAGTATTTTTTGATTCCCAATTCCCCAGATAACTTGGTGAATCTATTGCCTTATCCTGGACTAACTTCATAGTTAAATTGCTTATTCATTTCTCAAAAGAATTTAATAAAAACCAAGTATCCAAAGGATTCTTAAATGTTTGACTGGAGTTTTATACTACAGAGATGGTTGTCAATGGTAGCTTAATAAAGCCAGAAGCAGAGCAAGTACCCTGACAGCAGAAATGGCAGCTATATCATATAATATCCTAGGGGGCTGAATCTGGAGCCAATCTTACTAAAATTATGAAAGTGAATCAAACGAATGCCAACCTTGAAGCTCTGATGTCTCTTAAGTATTCAAGAGCAGGCCAACTCTTAAATTCTATAATGGTACACAGATGTGTAAGTATACACACATACATGAATGACGATGTATATGCATATGTTTATATGTACATATACATATATACAAACACATAATGTGTGTTTGATGAAGAGGAAGCCAAGAGAAAAGCAGTAAGACCCAAGATGGTGAGTGCCTCTGAGATGGGTGGAAATTTTAAGATATTATTAGCCATCTGAAAGTGGGGCTGGCCTTCGTGGTGGGGGGGAAGTGGGTTATCTAACCAGAATTATCACATAGGTAGTGACCTGTTATTTTGGTTTCCTGGTCATCAATTTGAAAATGCCTAGAGATTTAATTTGTCTTTCATTTGACCAGAGTGAGTACTACCATCTATAGCTCATTTTTTGAGTTATTTTCAAAGCAAAACACGTACAATAATAGGTAGGTTGTTACTTTTCTGGATAGCTGATTTTCAAAGGATTTGTGATAGTTTCCTTTAAAGACTAAGTTCATTTATTACAATTTCAGATGTATCTCAGTGTGATTACAGTTAGATATGTTTTCCAAAACCACAAATGTTGTTTACATAAACTGTAAGTATGTAAAGCATAATAACAAAACTATATTTTTATTTTTAACATGTCACAAACATGTCATATACACCAATTCCAACTAAATTGTGAGCACAAATTCATACCAACTATTTTCCTCAAGGTTTTTTGTTTGTTTGTTTGTTTGTTTTGTTTTCAGTTCGCCTTGTCCCTGTCCCTGAGCTTTTCAGCTCAAGGCTACCATCCTAATCCTTGAGTCATAGCACCACTTCCGGTTTTCTAGTGGTTAATTGGAGATAAGATTCTCATGGACTTTAGTGCCTTTAGTGGCTTTGAACCACAATCCTCAGATCTCAGCCTCCTGAGAAACTAGAATCACAGGCATGAGCTACCACGCCTGGCTCCTTATGATTCAAAAGTGACAATCCCACAGGTTGATAATTTTCAGTAGTGTTTACTGGAAAAAGTAAATAAAATGGTTAGTGACAGTTCTGACAGCTGAAAGGATGACAAAAATGTGCCACCCACATTTCATAGGACTCAATCACCTTTATGCTAATTTTCTCCTTTCATTCTATTTTCCTTCTTATTCCCAATTATGACCTGGGAGAGAGGCCTATCCAGGCAGAAATTAGATGCAAGAATGGAAAGCTACCTGAGCCAGAATTATCTACACATCTGATTATATAAAGCAATGGGCACCCAGAGGTCATATATCCATAATAATTAAATGTATTGAAGAACTGTCTCTAAGAACTAGTAATTCTTTCCACAGTGTATCTTTACTGCATTCTTACTGTCCAGGCCAAAGAGGATGCACAATCAATGAGAGCAGGTTGAAAAGTCTAAGACTTTAGACTTCATCCTTTAGAAAGCCATGTTTCATTTTTAGATTTCATTCCCCATCCACTGCTAGCAGTATGACATGAAGTCTGCCCCTGCTACTGGCTAAGACCTGTCCTCACATCTCTGATCCTCTCTCCCTGGGAAGATTCAGCCTCTGATAAAACCAGCCACAATTTAGAAACCTTCATTTCCTGAACACAGCCTTCCAGCCACACTAAATGCATCTAGAAGAAATTTAAGTGATTTGAAGCATTTTGTAGATTATATCCCCTTTAAAGGTATAACCCAGACTAAAAAGATTTATTTGGATGAAATGAGAAATGGCCTTAAAGTCTATCTTTTACTTCTACCAAATCCCAGACAAATTTAAAGTGCCTATCCATTATTTTTCCCCTGTCTTTCTTCTCATTGGGTTACTGGGTTACTCGGATGTTTCCTTTGCTATTTTTTTCAACTACAATAAGGCAAATATCAACAACTTTTAAAGAAATTCATTTTTGAGATTTTTCCTTACTAATTTGCTAAATAAGATGTATGGATTATATATGTGTATATATATATATTAATTTAACACTGAAATCAAAACATTTCTTGACATCACTTACTAATGTCGGAAATTAATCCCCACTAAATTATTGTAGTGATTCCCACATTTAGAACATTCAATATCATATATACACAATAGCATGCATGTGTATATAGCATATATACATATACTAACTGAACAATACCTCTTCATTCATTTCCCTACATTACTATATCCTACTGTTCTTCCTTCTAACTACTGACAGCTAAATTTTCTTCTTACTGGCTTGCAGGTATATTGTAAATAATAACATTGTGAAATTCTGTGATGTAAGCAATCTATTCTGATCCTTAATTTAAAAATAAACAGATAATAGCTAGACTCACTCTCAGTAAATAGCCCTCTTAGTCCTTCTGTTAATATATGCCAATTCTAGGCAAACATCTGGCATACGCCTCCTCTTACTTCTATTTTTATAGTTTTTAATTAAGTAATAGAGGATTTTTGTGTAAACATTCTGAAAATCACTGGAAAATATATGTATTCAGGATGGTCCTATATTATTTTCATTTAGGGCTTAATCTCATAGAAAATGAGCAGTAGTGGTTTCTTTCTCTTTTTTTTGGTGACACACTAGAGTTGGAACTCTGATCTTTGTACTCTTGCTTGGTATTTTTGGCATTAGCATTGGTTGATTTTGGCTCAATCACTGGAGCCACATCTCTACTTCTGGCTTTTTGCTGGTAAATTGGGGAAAATGTAGCACAGATTTCCCTAGGCTGGCTTCACACTGTGATCCTTAGCCTCCAGGGCAGCTATTACAAGCATAAGCCACCAGTGCCTGGCATAGTGACATCATTTTTAATGATATGAAAGACTTTCATACTGCATCCAAATCTACAGATAAAGAATCCTATTACAATTACAAGGTTGTTTTTTTTTTAAGATCATCTTGCTGCTTCTTCTAAACTCTCTTAGGTTAAATAAACTTAAAAACATTATTTGAAGGTAATAGATATTGACAACATCATGTAAGGCATTGAGCTCCATGACACAAGGATGTTTTTCAACATATACATGTGACAAATGACCATAAGAGGATATGAAATCAAACTGCACTCAGAGCCACAGAAGAACATCTTGAAAAGCAGGAAGCTAACTCTCACTTTGGAGACTTAAATCAACTTCTGAGATATTTCCAGTATCAGTTCAAAGGAACCCTACTGTGGAGTTCTATTTTTCTACTTCATAAATGCAGGAACACAGTGACATGTCAAAATGTCAGGCAGAATATCAACTCATCATTAGAAGAAAATATCCCTAATATATATAATTTTGTTCTGAAAAACTTGCTCTCAGTGTCACATCTATTCACTTCAGCATGGTAAAATTTTGTGCAGTTGAACTGTGAGAGATACTATCAAATGAATGATGCAGCCACTTTTCTGTTTACTACAATTGGGCCCATTTGCTAAGAAGTTTCTCAGAGTCCTGAGAAAGTAAGGCAGGGTTAAAAATTCCACTGACAAACAAATGAGTGGATCAAAAACATGTGGTACCTATGCACAATGGAATTTTATATTGCCATTAGAAAGAATAATATTATGTCATTTGCAGGGAAATGGATGAACCCAGAACTAACCACGGAAAGTGAAGTAAGCCAAGCTCAGCGAGGAAAATAATGAATGTTTTCTCTCATTTGTAGAAATTTAGATCTGAAATACACATGGCCATGATATAGGACTCTAAGCATTCACAAAGTGAAGCCAAAGGAGACATCTTTTAAGGGAAGAATGTAGAAGTGTAATGCCTATGCACCTCTGACTGTGAAAAATAGTACTTAGCAAAATACAAAGTAGAAAAAGGGATTTTTTTCTTTGTTGTTGTCTTTCTTTTTAATCTCATTTGCTTATCTGTCTTTGGGAGAGTAGCGAAATGGAAAGACAAGGGCTGAACAAATTCAGCAGTGATACTCACCAGAGACTATGTTGAAAATGGAACTATACAACTTGTGGGTAGTTATGGGAATGAAAAACTGGAAGAGAGCAATGGAAGGAATGACGTTGTCCTAAAAGAAATGTACTCATTTCCTGACATAAAGAACTGAAACCCCTCTGTGCATCACTTTCATCATAACATTTTTTTTTGAGTTGTGGGACTTGAACTCTGGGCCTGGACATTGTCCCTGAGCTCTTCAGCTTAAGTCTATGGCCTTACCCCTTGATCCACAGGGCCACTTCCAGTTTTCCAGTGGCTGATCGAAGATAAAAGTCTCACAGACTTTAGTGCCCAGGCTGGCTTTGTACTTTAATCCTTAGCTCTCGGCCTCCTGAGTAGCTAGGATTACAGGCGTGAGCCACTGTGCCTGGCTAACGAAAGAAAGAAAGAAAGAAAGAGAGAGAGAGAGAGAGAGAGAGAGAGAGAGAGAGAGAGAGAGAGAGAGGGAGGGAGGGAGGGAGGGAGGGAGGGAGGGAGGGAGGGAGGGAGGGAGGGAGGGAGGGAGGGAGAGAAAAGAAGAAAGGAAGGAAGGAAGGAAGGAAGGAAGGAAGGAAGGAAGGAAGGAAGGAAGGAAGGACAGAAAAGAAAGAGAAAAGAAAAGAAAAATATCCACTGATAAGACCAAACCTCAAAAAGTTGTGGAAAGCATGTTTTAATTTAAAAATTCTTTTCTTTTTCTCATCTTCTTTCCATTGTCCAAATACGATCATCCTGGAGTTGAACAAGCTTAAGACTTGAGGCGATGGTTTCCAAATTTGTCTATTTATTGGACTCACCTAGGACATTCTCAAAAGCAGCTTTCCCAATTCAAAAATTTTGATTCAAGATTTTAAGATTGCAGATTTTATCCTTACTATCAAAAGGATCCACATAAAAGAATTTCTGATTATAGTCATTTTGGCTTGAGGACTTTGTGGAGAATGTTAGGATCACTTATCACCTGGCCTTTGAGCTCATGTCTCAGTAATGATCTAATAAATGGTAACTGGAGGTTCACAAACATTTTTGGTGGGAAGGACACTTTTATGTCACTTGATCCCATGAGTCTTCATGCTTGAACTTCTTATATAGGAAGAGCATACTTGCCAAAATTTAGAGCATAGACTTTCATGTAAGACTCCTCACATTCAAATTCTGATTTTGCCACTCACTAAGCTTTGATTAGAGTGAGTAGGAGATGTATCTACATCAAAATTTTATTAAAGAATGTATTGACTTAATAGATGTTCCATAGTACCCAATACAGGAAAAGTACTCCATAAATATTGTAATGATTTCATTGTAATCATTCCTTCAAATTTTCTACTGCTGATTTGGCTTTTTAGAATCTTTACTAACTCTGAAAAGGTTTATACCAAGCACCACTAACCTTCTTTGAATTTGGTGTCTACTTTCAACTTGATGCACTTTATAGTACTCTTTTGAAGGAAATAAAATGACACTTTCCCCAAATGACTTCGTAATTTCTGATGTCATTCCTACCTTCCAGTAACTTATGTGCCACAGATGAGAATCTCGTTCTTAGTGACCTTTGATATTAAAACATGTGGACATTTCTGAATGCACTATCATGCTCACAAAGTAAGGCATAAACAGTGTGTTTTAAGTAGGGTAGGGTCTATGATTTGGCAGGCATCTTGAAAAGCTTGACCTCCAGGTTGGGAAGGTAACTTAGTAGTAGAGTGCTTGCCCAGCATGCATCAAGCCCTGGATCCATTTGAGTGTGTATGCGTGTGTGTGTGGGGGGGGGTCATAGAGCTTGAACTAGGCCTGGGTGCTGTCCCTGATCTCTTCAGCTCAAGGCTACCACCCTACCTATGAGCCAAGCCCCACTTCCTGTTTTCTAGTGATTAACTGGAGATCAGAGTCTCAGGTCCTTTTGTGGCCAGGCTGGCTTTGAACCTTGATCCTCATATCTCAGTCTTTTGAGTAGCTAGGACTACAGGCGTAGATTCTATACTACCAAATAACCAGAAAAAGCCGGAAGTTGCCCTGTGTCTCAGGTAGTAGAGTGCTAGACTTGAGCAAAAGAAGCTCAAGCCCTGAGTTCAAGCCCAGGACTGGAAAAATAAAAATACAAAGTTCAACCTCCTCATTTTTCTAAGAAAGCACATACTCCTATAACTACACTTATGGTCTTTTTTTCCTTCTACCTGATTCATACCCTTACCCCTCTAATTCCCTTGTGTGTCTCTCCTACCATTTAAAGCAAAAATTAAGCCTATCTTCTTCCATGGGTGTTTCTTAGCAATCTGGAATCCTTTTCTTTCCCTGACTTCCATAACATCTAATGATTTCAAATATGTAACCTTACAACTTTTCAACAATAAACATGAGATATCCTTCAGACCCAGACAACAGCATCTTTATTACCTCTAACACCTATATAAAGAATCTAATGGGTAATAAATTAGTTCAAACTAATTTTTCTTCTCTTTATATTTTAGTACCATGAACTAGAAAGAATAGGACACTAATTTAGGGAAGAGGTAAGAAATGAAAATATGCGTTATGCTTTTTGGAATGTTGTCTGTTGTTTATCTATATTGCAATAGCTCATCACTATTTAGTTCAAGCTGGCTTCAATACACCATCGATTTATCTCAACCTCTCACATTCTGTAATTACAGGTACATGACACCATACCAACCCAGAAAGTATGTTGTGAGAATGATCCAAATATTTCATGGACATGTATGAAAAATAGAATAATGAAGCCAATTAAAAGTGTTCTAGCAGGGAGGCTAACAAGAAAGGCTAATAGAGGAGATGAATCTTTTCCAATTCTACCATAGGCAGAATTGTGATATCACAATGAAACTTCTTTACATAAATAATATATGCTAATTTTAAAAAGACAGTGTTTGTGGTGGGAAAATAAATGGGCATAGATGAGCACATTTAAAATATGCAGAAAAAAAGAAGAACGTAATTCACACCACTTAAATACTTGCTCTACTTATGGATAGGCATGGGTTCATTGAGTTTTGACATTTGAATTTCTCACAGCACCAGCCATCTGTTTTCCAGGGCTTCTGTTGTTTTTATGCTGGTCTCCAAATCACAACAATTTTTCATTTTGGTTTTTCATGTGAAAGGAGCAAGAGTACAATTAAGAACTACTTTGGCCTCTACTCGGATCAGAATATTTTAATTTCTTCTTCTGGGCATGATCCTTCCAATTTGCTCCTTATGTGATCTGAACTGAAGTATAAAATACATGGAGGGACTCTGTATTTTGAATGCCTTCCCAATTCCATTGTCTAAAATATGTGCATTTCAATGTCTTCTTTTTACCTGCTCTAGCATGTTGTAACATATTATTATATTTCTAATTTAAAAGTTACTCTGATGCAGGCTGGGAGTTTGGCCTAGTGGTAGAGTGCTTGCCTAGCCTGCATGAAGACCCGGGTTCGATTCCTCGGTACCACATACATAGAAAAAAGCTAGAAGTGGTGCTGAGGCTCAAGTGGTAGAGCTCTAGCCTTGAGAAAGTCCAAGGACAGTGCTCAGATCCTAAACTCAAGCCCAGGACTGGCACACACACACACACACACACACAAAAAAAAAAACCCAAGTTACTCTGATGCATTCAAAACGTCTGCTGGTAAAACTCAACCTGTAAACCTTTATGAGTGCTCACTTATAGAATTCACGGATTGAAAAGCCTGAAGAGTTTCTTTTGTTTCAGAGGAAATTATTCCTGAGGAGGGAAGACAGAGAACTTGCTGATGTTGATAGGGTCTTGTGAGTTTTTCCCCTTCATTTGTTTTCATTAAAAAAGGTAATTGCATGAAAACAAGATTTTTTTTTGTCCTTCTGGGTACACCTGCTCTTTCAGTAACACATGGTTTACAAAGGGTTTGTTTTTATCTGTGGCATCTGGTTTTCAGAGAAGCCTGGAATGTTTCTTAGTTAAAGGAAGAAAGGAAAGACAAGAGGAAGGGACAGAGTGAAGAAGTGAGGAAGGAAGAAAGGAAGGAAGGACAAAAGGCAGGCAAGCAGCCAAATAAAATGTCTATGCAGAAAAAGTACAAACATAAAATATCTATAATTAGTTCTCAAACCTTATAATAAATTGTGGATTTGCTGCTGTTGCTAGTCATGGTGCTTGAACACAGGGCTTTGACTTTTTGCTCTGGGCTAGTACTCTATCACTTTAAGCCACAGACCAGTTCTAGTTTTCTGGTGATTAATTAAAGATAAAGCCTCACAGATTTTCCTCCATGCTGGCTTTGAACCATAATCCTCAGACCTCAGCCTCTTGAGTAGCTATGATTACAGGTGTGAGACACCAGCACCCAGCTGTGATTAGTTTTTTAAACATATTTTGTTCATTTATGGAGAAGAAATATGTCCATGAAAGTGGCAATTTGGATTCTGAATTCAGAAAACAGATTATCATCTTACATGCCTAAGAAAACTTATCTTGGTAAATACTTGAATGTATAGAATTTTAATGTTTTCCTCATATATAATGAAAAGGTTACTGAAGTACTCTAGTATGTATTTTCTATACAATGAAAACTAAAAACCTATCTCTGCAACTTTCAACGTCATATCTGAGGAAAAATGTGTTCCTCAAACAAAATGAGCAGTGTTTACAGATCAAAGACCTGAGGTAAAAGCAGATACACTGAAAACTTTACAAAAAGGAATAGGAGATACACTAAGTTTCCCTGGCACAGGTGGAAACTTTCTTAATAAGGACCCAGAAACACACCAAATAGAGAAAGTTTGGATAAGTGGGACTACATTAAACTCCAGAGCTTCTATATGGCAAAGGACATAGCTAGCAAACTAACTAGAAAGCCTACAGAGTGGGAGAAGATAGTCACTAACCATACAACAGACAAAGGCCTCGTAGCTAAACTATATCAACAGCTAAAAACTGAATTACTCCAAAACTAATTTCTAAAGAAATGACTTTCCCATTAAAAGTTGGACCAAAAACTTAGAGACTTCTCTGAAGAAGAAATAAGAATGGCCTATAGACACAAAAAGAAATGCTCAACACCTATGGCCATAAAAGAAATTCAAATCAAAACAACTTTAAGATTCCACCTCACTCCAGTTAGAACGTCCATGATCAAGAAATCTAATAACAACAGATGCTGGTGGGATATGGCCAGGAGGGATCACTACTACACTGTTGGTGGGAGGGTAAACTCCTTCAACCACTATGGAAAGCAGTATGGCAGTTCCTCAAAAGACTAAACATAGAGCTCCCCTATGATCCAGCAATTCCACTCCTTGGCATTTACCCAATCTTCCAAAAACAAGGACATACTAAATCCATTAGCACAACGATGTTCATTGCAGCACTATTTAGCATAGCAAAGATATGGAACCAACCCAGATGCCCCTCCTTTGATAACTGGATCAACAAGATGTGGTATTTATACACATGGAATTCTATGCTGCCATCAGAAAGAACATCACCCCATTTGTAAAGAAATGGAAAGACTTGAAAAAAAATTATATTAAATTAAGTAAGCCAGACTCAAAGGAACATAGTCTCAGTGGTTTCCCTCATTTGTAATAATTAGTACAGAACAAAAGAGAATTTTTATATGATCATGTGATCAGTCAACCATTGTCCTACTTATATGAGGTTACAATTTCATTTTAGATTTCTTTGGACAGGAGAATTTTCTTTCTTTACCTTGCAGATTTCCATTTGTTTGTTATCTCTCTCTCTCTCTCTTTTTTTTTAAAGAAAAATACAAGGAGTTATTGTCAATGACCTCAGTGAGTTCTAGAGGCCAAAGGTATTCTTCATCACATTTACTTACTTTAAACATCAGGAATCAAATGCACAAATCAATAAAGGGGAACATAAAAGCAAAATACATTACTGTCTCTTTTTTTTATCTTTTGGAGGGTTGCCAGTTTGGGGGCTTGAACTCAGGTCCTGAACACTGTCCCTGAGCTTTCCTTCTCAAGGCTAGCAGTCTACCACTTGGCAACAGCTCCACTCTTGGCTTTTCGGTAGTTTTTTTTTTGTTGTTGTTTGTTTGTTTGTTTGTTTTGAGATAAGTCTTGAGAACTTTCCTGTCCTGCTTGGCTTTCAACCCACAGTCCTCATATCTTCCTGCATAACTAAGATTACAGGCAGGAGCCATTAGTGACTCGCAAGATTAATTACTCTTGAACAGGATTTAGTAAAAGAAAGACAAAACTATTTGCTACAAAGAACAGGTAATTATTTAATGTCATTTAGCTGTGTTAAATGGAAAATTCTATTTCTAGCTAAAATAGAACAATCATATATAGATAGACAGACAGATACATTATAATCATGATCTTAGTATGGGAATCTTAAATTTGGGTAGTTTTTTCAACTCAGATAACTTCACCAGAATCAATGTCACTAATTATTCTGAAATACCTGATGCTATGCTAGGAGCTACATCCATATCTACGGTCACAAGTGTCTTCTGCTAGTACTATAACATTTAACATTACATATGCCATACAATCTCTAGATAAATTGTGTTGGAAGTTAGGAAGGAAGATTTATTTGTACTAGGTAATAGTTCAAAATAACATCTTAAGCAATTATCTGCTACACTAAAATAAAGTCTTAGTGTCTGTTTTTAAACACATGTAAATAATTTTATGTGTTTTTGAGAGTCGCTTAATGTTTTTGACTGTTGAAAATAAATTTTGCTTACTACGGAAAATGTATAGCTATGATTTCTTATATTTTCCTATAGAAGCTTGACTTGTGATAGAATTAACAGGTAGAAAGATGTTTAAATTTTAAAAATAGAAATTTAAAATTTCCCTTCCCTTCTTATCCCTAAGATCTATGTTCTAATATCTCAAATTTCATATTCAGAGATTATTTTGTTTTTGTGTTAAATATTTTCTACAACAAATGTGAATGCATGTTAAGCCAGTAGTGAATAACCTGGCTCTCCAATACAGCCTTCAGATAAGGCCATGATTTGAATCTACAATTTAAACAAGAAAGGATTGGTTTCCTTGTTATTTTCAAATATGCCCAAATAGTAACCTCAGTGGATATGAAGTGCCATTCTCTCATGTGCATTTTTCAAGTCAATAAAACAAGTTTTTTTTAAATATAAGAATATACATTTTAAGATTAGATCATCATGGGGCCTAACAGATGGAAAACAAGAAAGCCTAAGATGAAGGGAGTCTTGATACATAAAAACAGATGGACTGGACCCAGTGAAAGTAAGTAACCACATCATAAAACATCAATAAGTAAAATTTAACATAAAAATAATTCTTGAAGGAGAAAAATACCAAGCTCAAAGTGAATACATGTAATAAAATATGACAAAAAAGAGAAGTTTACAATTAAGTCATGATAGTTGTCCTTCAAACAGAAAGAGAGAGACAGAGACAGAGAGAGATGGAGAAAGACAGTCAGACAGAGATGAAGAGAGAAGAGCAAGTACAGATGATGCATTTTACTCCAGGTTAATATCCAGAAACATAAAGAAAATACGCTACTTATAAAGGAAGTGCTCAAACCTGTGAAAATTCCAAGTTCCTACGTGAGAGGCAAGAATTAACAAAATGGAACATTGTTGAGATGAGAAATCCTGAAGTTCTTTACCACCAGGATAATGTGGGGGTGGGAGTGTCTATAGCTGAGGGAAGTCCAGGCTCATGTGCCTAAAGAAGAGCATGCTAATTGAGCAAGCTGGTAACATACCAGAATCTACCAGAGCCCTTCCATTCAGGATAGAAATCCCTGGAAGAAAAGAAGGCAAGGAGTTCAGAAAAACAATATGCCACTTGCTCCTTGCATGTTCACACAATATGTGTATGGACATGAACCAACTCTCAAGAATCACCAGATCATAATTTGAATGAAACCAACACCATGAAGCAAAGAGAACAAGCAAAGCAGAAGGATGGGTCTTGGAAAGCAGAGAGATACAGTCATATTGTAAGACTTTTAAAATGATTCCAGCGTTCCAATGATACGAGAGAAGTTAGTACACATATAATATAAACTCGGTACATATTCTGAAAAACTGTTTCTAGGTATTAAATAAGTCAATGAGGTCAAAGACAAAATTTCTGACCCAGTGGCAAATACGCAGTCAAAGGAAAAAAAGAAAGAACATAGGAAAGATGAAAAACTAGGAATGCTGACTTATGTTGTACACAGTATGTCAATGAGGAGCTCCATGTGAACAGAGCAGAGGTGGGATAGAAATGGGGATAAAGACATGAGAAAGGGTACCAATGTATATGAAGTAATGCACCTTCTATCTGGTGAATATCATGTAACCCATCTATTAATTACAATAAAAATATATGAAAAAAAGAAATGGAGAAACAATAGACTGAAAAAGCATGAAACTCACCACAGAGGATTAGATGGTGGTTTGGAAGTATGTAATCCTGAATCAGATATATAAGTATTCAAACAGGTAAACACATGCACATACACAGACACACACATATATACACATCCATATGGTCACCTAGAAAATAGATTTTCATGTCCTAAGAAAAGACTGTAAGGTATCAGTTTGGACTTGAAGAATAGATATGATGTAGGCAGGTAAAAAATGGAAAGAAGACAAAAGGCAAGATGTAGGAGAGGCAGAAAAATTGGAATGAGAATACCTGTGCTAAGATTCTTTTACAACTAAACTTTACATTTACAATAATTAAGAAACTAACATGTTACACATCAATCAAATGTTCTGAATGTTTTAATGAGTACTTTTCATTTAGCTGGAAAAGAAATGTGTGCATATTTTATCCTGACCTGATCTCATAACTCAGCCAACTTCTATTTTTTACATGGACAAAGCCATTTTTGAAAAATACATTAAAGGTCTCTTTTGGGACTATAGTCCTAATGTTGGCCTGATATATTCATTTAGCTTTGAATCATAGTGTAATGAATAATTCTACTGATAATGACAAAACCTCTATATATAGAGAAAACTGACATTTCTTGAACATGAAATGTTCTTGTTTCTATGTCAGTGCCGTTCTGTATTTAGGCATGGTGGTTTCTGTTCATTTTAATTGTGCAATCTTATTTAACTCAAAAGAGTATGTCATCGATTTTTATCCTGCACTCCTTCCCCCACCTCCAAACTGCCATACATTCTCTGTGAGGTCTGTGTTCTTGCTCAAATGGGTGTTTCCTTCCCCTGCATCTCTACTCCAACATACTTATTTTATACTTACAGAATTTGAAAATTATAACCAAATAGACTTTATAGATCAGACTAAAACACAGTGGGCTAAATTGTGTGTATTTTATCTGCCTCCTCTCCTACTCATATACAACACATGCATTTGGCACATTTCCCTTCCTGACATGGTCTTGCCAGTATTTTCTGTTTCTGGCAGAACAAAATCTCTGACAGAGAAGAGGCTGTGTCCCCTTTTAGTATATCTGTCTTAGCTCAGGCTGCCATAACAAAACAAAATAGTCTAAGTTGTTTTAACAATGTAAACTTTTTTTTCTCCTGGTAGTTTGAGAGTCCAAGATCAAAGTGCCAGGGCCAATTAAATTACTGAGGAAGTCTCTCCCCGTGACATGCCTCTGCCTCTAGCTCTCATGTTCTAAATTGCCCCTCCTTCATCCTCTCTTGCTCCAGTAATGTACCCATCGGATTAGGGTCCTACCTTTAATGCCCCATTTTGCCACAGATATTTTTAGAAGGCCTATCTTTTCCAAATACAGCAATACAAAGTTTAAGGTCTCAACATTAGAATTTTAGGAGAATCGCAGTATAATCCATTACAATTTCTATTGGTAGAATTCTGGAGTCTCATAGACATAATTTTAGGGGTGTATGAGTGCATGTGTGCGTGTATGTGTGTGTGTGTGTGTGTGTGTGTGTACATGTGCCAGAGAATAAACCCAAGGATTCATGCATGCTAGTGTTTTTCCACTATTTTTCCTCAGACCTAAATGTGGAGATTCTGTACATACATAATTTTTAGTACATTTTTATTTATACATGGGAGCAACTATATAAGGCAGGCCAAAGTATTTTGAGGACAATACTAATGAGTGCTAGACAATGCCCTTTCCATGATCCACATAGTTGTTCATTCAGTCATGGCATTTTTTTCCCTACCAGCACACCATCCCAATCATTATCAGTGAGAATTTAAGCAATTTCACAATCATCTAGTGCTATAAATTCCATCTGCTTCCCCATAATGTAGCCTTATCCAGCACAAAAGACCCATTTTCCCTGTTTTTTCTGACCACCCTGGTAACGAGTTCAATAGCATAATTCTATAGAAACATTTCTGAGCTACATCTTGGTGTGCAAGATACTGAGATTGGTTCTATGGAAGGAAAAGAGAAGAAAGAGGATTGCACAGAAAACCTTCAAAGGAGCCCAGGGTTAGCATCAAGCATTCCTGTTCTGCAGGATGCTACTAAAAGTGGTGGAAAGAAAGCTACCCTTATAAATTGAAATTATACTGTGTTACAAAATTTAGCATGTTTCTTCATTGCAGAATTTTCTGAGTCTCTATGATGCTAATATGCTTTATGATTCCCTAAAGAAAAGCAATGAAACTTGTAAGACAGCTTTATTCAGTCGAAATCAGTCAGAAAAATTACTTTCTATTCTGATAGTATTTTTTAAAATAATGTTGAGTCCCAGGTACAGTCCTAATCTTGAGGAAAGGAAATTCAGAATGAAATATATAAAAAGTATGCCACTCTTCAGTGGTTTCAGAGTCACTGAAAGAAGCATGCTCTGATAAAGCTATCCTTCTATGATTCTTATAGAGGTGTGATTTTCTATTAATTGGCCAATTCAGTTGTCTGCTTTGCTGCAGACTACCTTTTAAAAAATTTTCAAATACCAGTTAAAAAGTAGTAATCACCTGCCAGTGTGTTTGCCTGATGAACTGCTGCTCTTTGAAGAAATGGGCTGAAAGGTAAACCCAGACACACTTTGGGGAAATCATCAAAATATTTGAAAGGAGAAAGAGGAGTTCACGAATGCTCTATGTTCGCTCTAGCAAAATCAGAATGAGGTTCGCTTATGGCATTATACATTATATTTTAAAGGCTCAGGATTGTACCTTCCTTTCTGATTGTGGGGAAGAAACATCTTCTGTCAACTGGGGACTGACTTGGGTGGTAGATTGTCTATAAAGTACAATTGTCCTGAGTTCAAGACCAGTATACACACACACACACACACACACACACACACACACACACACACACACATCTGTTTTTTTCCTTATGAATAATGCTTAGGAAGGAATCCATTTTTGTTTGCTGTTTTTTTGGTAGTCAAAATATTTGCATGAGTGTGAGAGATAATTATGTAGTTTCGTCTTTATGGAACAGCTTGTGAGGTCATCTAACATAGCAGCGTACCTACCTGTTGCTACTTATGAAATCATTCAGGTCTTCTTTCAAAGAAATGTAAGAGAATCTACTTGTTTGTTAAACCTGACATTTGAAATATGATGTAAAGATCAATGTTAATAAATTCTTTAATAAAAAAATGCAAGAGCAAAGTGTGGTAGAGTTTTACCTATTATTTACACTAAAGCACCACAATTCAGTAAAGCTGGTGTTTTATACAAATGACATTAGCATTTTGGTACAGCATTACATCCTGATTCTCCTAACTTGACCTTGAACTAAGGAACTGGATGGATTTCAGTATCCTCATGAATAAAATGAATGTGACTTGGAAGAATTAGTATATAAGAATTGGAAACCACCTACTTGTCCCTCATCCAACAACTACGGGTAAATAATTAATCATTGCAATTGTCACTACTAATACAATAATTTGTGTTATTATAACCTCTCTTCCTTCTTAAAATTTCTCTTTAATTTTAAATCACACAGTTTTAAGTAGATAGCAATTACGTATCTCAATTGACTTCATTATGTACATTTCAATAACATGAAGTTCTACAATAACAAACACATTTCCTTTGGCAAAAGTTATCCTTGCCTTTTGCTGAAATGATAAATGCCTATTGCATATTGCATGCATGAGGTCAGTGAAGCTTTTAAACAAATTGCCCTGTTGTAGTCACACAGAGAACACCATCCCTAATGCCGGAGGAAATTTTTTATGCTGTTTGTAATTATTTGTGATGGAAAGAGTGTAATGGGAGCTCTTATGGTGCCTTCCATAAGCGCTAATTAAATTACACTGTGAATACATGTGCAATTGATTTAAATGCCTTAAATTATTTTCAGCATTGTTATGAATAAATGCACACATGCTAACAGATCCTAATGTAGTACTGTATTCCATTATCCTGAGTAGTTTGTGCTTTTTGGGTCTGTGATGATACACATGCATAGGAAAAGGCAACAAGACATCATTTATTCCAGGAATCATTTATGATAAGGGTTCCTAGGTTCTGAGAAGAAAAATTTTATAGTTTCCTCTGTCCTTGTGGTTCTGAAGGTGGTTTCACCACTTGGTCATATGAACGAAGCAGGCCAGAAGAAACTGTGCTGGTGAGATATTTCAGAAAAATGAACTAGCTATGTGTAATTGAGTGCTGCATTATGATAAAGGCCTATTCTGAAAGGAAAAAGAAAAAGGTGTCATTACTTCATCTGCTCCAGCATGAGAAGATCATCAAATGACATGGGCTATACTGTGAGAAGATGCTGTCACCACACTGTGCCACTGTGGTCATCATCAGCCACACAGGATAGAAACTCGTTTGGAAAGAAGCCGACCTGCACTGATAGTATTTGACTTTCCTAGCTTACGAGAAGGATTTCAAGTGCTTTTCATTAATATAGCTCAAAAAAAGTTTGTGTTTGTAATTTTGCAGCTAAGAAAGAAGGCTGTTATAAGATCTTTCCTCTGAGAGTAGATGTCTGTGCTTAGTTAAATAATGTGCTTGGCAGCTTTGGGGGTGGAGGAGACTTAGGTTCATGAAAGCCAGAGCTCTACCACATGAGCTATAGCCCAGTCCTTTCGCTTTCTTTATTCATACAATATGAAGACCTTCCGCTTTTGTGCTTGAACATGCCACAGAACATGATCCCCCTATCTTCATCTCCCAAGTAGCTGAGATTACAGGTGTACCCCACTATGCGGTCCTCTGATAACTCATTGTTGTTCAGTGCATAGAGATATGAAAGGTCTCTGAACTCTAAGTGGAACCAAAAGATATAGAGAGAGAACAAAAGAAGGGGGAAAAATGTAAAACACAAAAAGAAAGAAAAGGAGAACCAATCATCCATATAATAATTAACTCAGAGGTGTCCTAAAAAAACCCTCTGTACATCACCCCAACAATAAAATAGAATTAAAAAGAAAACCATTTTCAGACTGGTACTCAAAGTTTTGGCTCCTATGTCTTAAATAGACCCAACGACATTATGCAGCAAGCACAATGCTTTTAAGTGGGCTATCAACCACTCAGTGAGTGGGCTAGGCCCTGGTTATCATTGCTATCTTGACATCCCTCATGTTTGCAAATGTTTGAGTGCACTTCCCCTCATTAGTAAACTTTGAACTGTCTGTCTCCCATCAGACTATAACACAGCTTATTTGTCATCTGTTTCCAGTCTTCAAAGAAGCATTTGGCCCACTCCATGAATGTCTGTTGAATGAATAAATCATTTCCACATCAAAGAAAACAATATTTGATTCATCATGACTTCTACCAAATCATTTAAGAAATTACTTAATTTATTATGTGATGATGTAGATGCTACAGTGAGGTAGGATATGGATATGAACTGGGCGAATTTGCTTGTCCTTGCCATCCACCCAGCACCTGTAATCATATTAGTTTAACTTCTTGAGACCCCATTTTGTCAGGTTACTTCCTAATAAGAAAATATTGATTTGAAGATGGATGTCAAGGACAGTAATTAGTATTTGTGTGGGGCTCCTATGTGTAGAAAACATTTCTACCCCCATTGAATTACAGAAAAAATCCTGCGAGAAAGATTTGATTATCAAAAGCCAAAAGAAATATTTTTTCCCAAAAGATGTCATTAAAATCTTAAGACAAAAGTAATTGTAAAATAAAACGAAAAAAAGATGGATCTAGTGTGGACTAGGGTGTAATTGGTAGTGGGAAGGGACAAGTAAATGGAGAGGAGGGACCTGGACATAATCATAATGATTTATATACACCTTTAAAACATAGAGGAAGGATACTTGAGAGATTAGTAGAGGAAAGGGGAGCAGATGGGAGGCAGGGAAGGATAGATAATATGATTCAGAAAGGCATTGTATCCATACATGAACATGTTAAAAATAAAACACACTTGTAACAACCAATTGATGTCAGTAAATAAAAAAATAAACAATATCTAGCAAGTACACGGCTTAAACTCAGATTTTCTACACTATTCCATACAATGAAGGTGTGTTGATGCTTCCCAGGGTTAGAGGACAGTGGTACTCTTGTTTTTTGTCTGTTTTCCCTACAAGGTGAGATCTTGAGAAAGTCCCATCTATTTACCTAAGGCATGAATTGTCTATGTCTGAGCATTGTCCATACTTTACTCTCTTTACTTAGTGTCTGTCTTGGATTTACCAGTTTCTGAGAAACTCCTACTGATGTCAAACTTCTTAGTTCCTGGTGCTTGGTTTGTTCTCCTGGAAGTCACCTCCCTGGTCTTTCACCATTGACCATTTCATTACCACTCAAAGGCCTGGGCTCTCTGAATCTTTGTGTTTTAACAACTGCGTGGTGAAGTTTTTCAAAGGGTATTTTGTTAGGCTTTGGGGAGTTAATGAAACCATAGTACTTCCAGCCTGTTTGACTTGCTTACTGTCTACCACATCCCTTCTTTGGTTCAAGAACGTATGTTCCCCTGAAGGCTAAGGATGATAAAATGGAGGACATTGCTTCCTACTAGCCAATAAGAACCCTCTTCTACTTTACACTGATGTAGAATATTTTTTAAAAATTTCAAGGAACAGCTCTGAGCTGTTTCCAGAGCTTCCAATGATAAGCATGCAAAACAAAATAGTGACCTTGGATTCTATTATAAAAAATATTAACACCAGGCCAATGCTAATATACAGGACTTCTTTTGAAAGACTGGGAAGCTGAATGATTTGAAGCTTTGATTTCAATAGTTTTTGGTTTTTCTTTTTTTTCCCTTCTTTTTTATGTTTTGGTGTTAGATCTCCAATGTTTCTGCAAGCAGGGTTTTGGCTTTTCGCAGCGTCCTAAGCAGTTTGAAATTAAATGAAAGCAGACTTCAGCAAGCAATCATAAAGAATATGCATTTACCAGTTTTAAAAGCTTCCTGGAAGATTTAAGAGGACAGGAGTCTTTCAGTCACAATCCATTAACCCTATTTATCATGCAATGAACACGTCTAAGTGTGAAACCTTTTTCAATCTGGGCTAATGTGCCTAGAAATGATATAGTATATCATAGTTCATTTCCACACTGCATTATGTTGTTGTGTTTTGTGTTTGTGTGCCCAGAGCTGGCAGATCTCACCAATTCAGGATCTCACCCCTCTACAGCCAGCCAGAATAACAGGGACTTGAGTTTTCCTTTTCCATCCTTTATAAACAGTGCTGAAGTCAGAGCTATGGGAGTTGGTTCTTTATCTTCTGATTGGTACAGTCTCCAAGAAGTGTGTTTTGAAAATGAAATATTAGGAGTTTGAATATGAGTACAACTGTGACTTTCAAGAGGGTGGTTATTTGGGCTATTTTCTCTTGAATTTTGTACAGTGTTTATTGAACATCTTTTAGATCTTACTTGTGACATTCATCCCATTGTACAGAGCTCTCATTTTATTACTGCTGCCTCAAAATTAAGTGTAGAAATTCAACTCCTGCATATACTACATTTTAGTCAAGAAAATAATGTATATAAACACAATGCTATTTTTAACTTCATTCTTCAATTGCTCACCTATATCCAGTGTCCTTTTTATTCTGTGATATTACCAAGTATGTTCAATAATTTTAGTAAATGTTTAATATCTTGCAATGTTTTCTATGTGGAATAAGCATGCTGTGTCTTTCTAATATTTACAACTTCTCTTGGGTTATTGCATTGGTATTCTGAATAAAATGTATGATCATCAGTGAGTTTCCCTAGTCTTAAGTGAAAGCATTCAGAATATTCATTGGTCCTCTCTTTTAAGTGGAGAAAATTCCTTTTCATTCTTAATTTGCTAAGAATTTTATCAGAGTGTCTGATGGAATGTTTCTATTGAGAGAAAGATATGTTTTTCTCTCCTTTATTAATGTAGAACAATGGCCATGATTAATTGTGAAATATTGGATAACCTTCAAATATTGAAATTATTTTATTATAAAAGCCCTGTTAGATTGATCATGACATTTTATCTTTTAATATGCTGTTATACTTTTTTATTTTTTTTGCCAGTCCTGGGCTTGAGCTCAGGGCCTGAGTCTTGGACTTTCTCGAGGATAGAGCTCTACTACTTGAGCCTCAGCACCACTTCTAGCTTTTATTCTATGCATGTGGTACCGAGGAATCGAACCCAGGTCTTTGTGCATGCTAGGCAAGCACTCTACCACTAGGCCAAACTCCAGGCCTATGCTGTTATACTTTTAACATGCTTATTTTTTAATGAGGGGACCATTTTTTAAAATGTTGAAATATTTTTCTCTTAAAAAGGTTAAGATTTCAGGACAGGAGTTCGGCCTAATGGTAGAGTGCTTACCTAGCATGCACTAAGACCTGGGTTTGATTCCTTGGTACTACATACATAGAAAAAAAAAAGCCAGAAATGGTGCTAAGGATTAAATGGCAGAGTTCTAGCCTTGAGAAAGTCCGAGGACAGTGCTCAGGCCCTGAACTCAAGTGTAGGACTGGGAAAAAAAAAAAAAAGGTTAAGATTTCTATTATTTCCTTTTTACCTATTAGATAAAAGTCACGAATAGTATTGTGTTACATTATTATGTAAAGTTATGTAAATAGTAATATTTTTATTGGAGATTCCATTTGGTTCTTTTTTTAAAATATTTTTTATTGTATTTAATAAAAGGGTTACATGATATTTGCCAGATAGAAGGTGCATTAATTCACATACATTGATACCCTTCCACATGTCTTGGTCCCCATTACCTCCCCCCCTCCCCCCCTCTTGGTTTTCCCCCTTCCCCTCTTAAATACAATATTTAGGCTTCCTATTTTATCTTTATGAGTTCTAGTAGCAATTCAAAATAAATTTTCTATCCCATCTCTATAATTGAATTTACCTGCTATCAAGTTATTCATAATATTATCTTTATGGCTCTAAAAATTATTGCTCTTTCTTTCATCTCAGCTTGGAAATTTATATTTTTTCCTCTTTTCTTTCTGCTCTGGCTTGCTTGAGCTTATCAGTTTCATTAATCTTTTCAGAGCACCAAGTTTTGTCTCTGTTGATTTTGATTATTTACTTTTCCATTTGATTGGTTTTAGCTTTTATCTTTGTTTTCTTTTATCTTATTACTTTGATTTAAATTTCTTTTTCTTTATTAACTTCCTAACACACATCCTACATTATTAATTCTAAACAGATTTTCTTTCTTAAAATATGCATTTCTATCTATAAATATAGCTCAAGGAACAGATTTAGTTGCGTTACATAAATTGTAAAAAGTTATGTTTGCCTTACTATTTAGTTTGAAAATATTCTTAAATTCCCAAATGATGAATCTATGAATTATTTAAAATTGTCTTATAATTCCTATTTCAGCATTTTACAAATACTTTATTGCTATTAATTTTTTACTTAACTACATCATAGATAAAAGAATATGGTGTATATGATTTAAATATCATTGACGATGTTGAGACTTAATGTTAGAGTAATAATTGTGGTCACAATTCTATGTGTGGCTCATAAAATTGATTATCCTGTGCCTCCAATGTCCTTTATGCTTGTGTATCCTCGTGTCATCTAATCTATTCAAACATCTAGTTCATATCTATTTTCACAATCTATTTCACTAACTGTGATTATGCAGGCATCTGTTCTTTTCCAGTATTTCCTTTTGTCTTCTAAATTAATACTATTTATTTATCATTTAGTTATTTATTTTTGGCATCAGGATGAGGGCCTCACAGTCTCACTATGCTCCCTTGCTTATAGCTACCACTCTACCACTTAAGTCATGCCTTACTCCAGTATTTTCTGGTTAATTGAAGCTTGAGTCTCATAGATTTTCTGTGAGACCTGGAGCTTCAAATCTTAGTTTCTTGACTAGCTGGGTTTACAGGAATATACCAGAGATACATGGTATAAAAACTACTTTTTCTTCTCATTGAATTAGTTTTTTTTTTCTCACTACAAAATCATCATCATTATTCCTTTCTATATCAATATTGTCACTGACTTCTCTCAATCATCAGTAATTATTTTTGAATTCCTTAAAAGACTTGTATGTTTTCTAAAGTGTTTCTCTTTATATGCTTGGGCCTAGCTGTTTTACGGTCTGAAAGTATTTAACTTTAATTGGAGTTCTTAGTTTATCACTCTTAATGCAATATTGATACAGCCTGATTTAAGTCTAACAGTTTTCTCCAGTTTTTCTTTCTATACCATATGTTGACCCTGTTTTTTTCATCTTTGATTGCTATCTTGCATTAAACACCTGTTATATTCTGCTTTGCTTCCTGCTTTGACTTTTTATTGATATGTCTTTTTGTTACTTCCTAGTAACCCCTTGACATTCTGAACTTGTCACACAGAGTCCACAAAGAACCACTACTATTTCAGTTCACAGCTCACTTTTTTCCATTTGTCTCCATAGCTGAGTAGAAAAAATACTAACCATCATGATTTCACTTCACCCACTGACCAGACCCTGTCCTGCAGTTTTCGTGTATTTTTTTATTTCTGTTTCAAGAGTAAGTCACACTTTACAGTGATGTTACTGCTTTAGTCATTGTCTATTTTTTGTTCTTTCAGCAGTACTGGTGTTTTGAACTTAGGGCCTTTTTTCTTCCTTCAGTTTTGGGACTGGAACTGGGTTCTGTATATGAGCTTTTTTGCTCCAGGCTACTACTCTGCCACTTTGAGCCACTACTCCATTTAGAATTGTTAGGTGATTAATTGTAGATAAGAATCTCCCAGACTGTCTGGGCTGGCTCAGACTCCTAAGTAGCTATGGTTACCAGAGTGAGCCACCAGTGTCCAGGTAGGACCTCATTTTTGCTAAGCATACTCTTAGTACCAGAACCTGTCTTTGAAGATGTATCTTCCTGCTTCTTTGCAATTCTGTAATTGTAATCTATAGTATATAATACATATTATAAATATATCTATTGGGTATTATGGTAGTAGATGTTTTTTTGATTAGATCTTTTTTTAATTTTTTTATTTTTTATTGTAATTAATAAAAGGGTTACATGATATTTGCCATATGGAAGGTGCTTTAATTCACATACATTGATACCCTTTCACATGTCTTGGTACCCATTACCCTCCCCCCCACATCCCCCACCCATCTTGGTTTTCCCCCCTTCCCTATCTAATTTCAAATAACCAAATACAAATAAATTCAATATATCAGATAACAAAGTGAGATACTATAACAATATGAGGGACAGCAAAGGAGATGGGAGAAAACATAGTACATTAAGGAAAGCAATCATTCGTTATATGGCTTTTGTTTCAATACCCTGGAGGTCCTTTCAATGAGCTTCATACTATATGGCCTTATGTATCAAGATTTTGCTCTATTGCAGATCTCTGCTAGTAGAGCCCAAGGTTTCTACTGATTATGACGAATGAGGGAAACCATTGAGCCTAAGTTCCTTTGAGTCTGGCTTACTTCACTTAATATGATTTTTTCTAAGTCTTTCCATTTCCTAACAAGTGGGGCGATGTCATTCTTTCTGACAGTAGCATAGAATTCCATTGTGTACAAATAGCACAACTTGTTGATCCACTCATCAACTGAGAGACATCTAGATTGGTTCCATATCTTTGCTATGGTGAATAATGCTGCAATGAACATTGTTGTGCTAGTGGATTTAGTATGCCCTTGTTTCTGGATGGTTGGGTAAATGCCAAGTAGTGGAATTGCTGGGTCATAGGGGAGTTCTATGTTTAGCCTTTTGAGGTACTGCCACACTGCTTTCCACAGTGGTTGAACGAGTTTGCACTCCCACCAACAGTGTAGTAGTGATCCCTCCTGGCCACATCCCCTCCAGCATCTGTTGTTATTAGTTTTCCTGATCCTGGCCATTCTAACTGGAGTGAGGTGGAATCTCAGAGTTGTTTGGATTTGCATTTCTTTTATGACCAGAGATGTTGAGCATTTCTTCATGTGTCTATAGGCCATTTTTGTTTCTTCTTCAGAGAAGACTCTCTTTAAGTCTTTGGCCCATTTTTTAATGGGATGGTTGTTACTTTGGAGATTAGTTTTGGAGTGATTCAATTTTTTGAGTTGTTGATATATTTTAGATATGAGGCCTTTGTCCGTTGTTTGGTTGGTGAAGCTCTTCTCCCACTCTGTAGGCTTCCTAATTAATTTACTAGCTATGTCCTTTGCCATACAAAAGCTCTGCAGTTTAATGCAGTCCCACTTATCCAGCCTTTCTCTGATTTGTTGTGATTCTTGGTCCTTATTAAGGAAGTTTCAACCTGTGCCAAGGAGGCCTAGTGTATCTTCTATTCCTTCTTGTAAAGTTTTCAGTGTAAGGCAAGAAGCAAGCATAAAGGGGATCCAAGTAGGGAAAGAGGAAGTAAAACTATCCCTCTTTGCAGATGACATGATTCTGTATTTAAAGAATCCTATAGACTCTACTCCCAAGCTCCTTGAACTGATTCAAAACTTTGGAAGGGTAGCAGGCTATAAAATTAACCCTGAAAAATCAACTGCCTTCCTTTACGCCAACAGTGAGAGGAAAGAGGCAATAATCAGGAAAGCAACTCCTTTTGCAATAGCCTCAAAGAAAATAAAGTACCTAGGAATTAGCTTAACTAAGAATGTAAAGGACCTTTTTGATGAAAACTTTAAAACCCTAAAAAAGGAAATTAAAGCAGGACTAAGGAAATGGAAAAACGTCCCATGCTCCTGGATTGGAAGAATCAACATTGTGAAAATGACAATCTTGCCAAGGGCTATCTACAAATTCAACGCAATACCCATCAATATCCCAATGGCATTCTTTAAAGAAATAGAAGAGGCAATTCAAAATTTCATATGGAATAATAAAAGACCCTGTGTAGCAAAAACACTTCTTAGCAGAAAGAACAGCGCTGGAGGAATTTCAATTCTAAACTTTAGACTATATTACAGGGCTATAATTATCAAAACAGCTCTGTACTGGCACAAGAACAGGCCTGAAGACCAATGGAATAGAACTGAGGACCCAGATATAAAACCACAGACCTATGGTCACCTAATCTTTGACAAGGGAGCCAAAAAAATAGAATGGAAGAAAGACAGCCTCTTCAACAAGTTGTGCTGGCAGAACTGGTTAAGCACCTGCAGAGAACTAAAGTTGGATCCTTCTTTGTCACCCTGTACTAGAATTAACACCAAATGGATTAAAGACCTGGAGGTAAAAACTGACACACTGATTAGATCTTTTGTATTTCTTTTTTCTATATATTTTTTATTGTAATTAATAGAAGGGTGACATTACATTTGCCAGATAGAAGGTGCATTACTTCACATACATTGATACCCTTTCTCATGTCTTGGTCCCCATTTGGTAGTAGATGTTTTTAAAGGTTATATTACTTTATCTACCTTTAAGGAGTATTGATTTGCTATTACTTTGAGTTGCTAGACGACAGACATTTAAATTTTATGCAACCCTCCATAATCTTGTTGAGGGTTGGTTGCAGATGTCATTAGAGTTTCCCCTTACACTAGGATGCTGTATCTTACTGAAGAGGTATGTCCTTTCTTATGTCTTAGAAGGAAAACAGATACTCATAGAATTTCATTATTCCAACTACAGGAGAGTATAATTAGTACTTAGAAACTAGATTTTGTTAAATTCAAGTACAATGGCTCGTATCTTTAATCTTAGCTACCTGGAAGTTTGAGATTCAGAGGACTGAAGTTTGAGGTCATGAGCCAGCTCAATGGGAAATAACATGGATGTAATGGTGTGTGCCTGTCATCTCAGCTATGGGATCACAGTCTAAACTAGCTCAGGTAAAGTGAGAGACCCTATCTCAAAAATAACCAGATGGCTGGCTGGATGCTGGAGCATCATGTGTATAATTCCTATTAGTAGAGGATCAGACCTAAGGGATGAGGTTCAAAGCTAGACCAGGTGGAAAATTCTGAGAGATTCCATCTCAAGATAACAGGCAAAATGCTGGACTGGAGATGTGGCTCTAATAGTAGGACAAGAAAACTAAGTGAGAGTTCCAGATTTTCATTTCAAGTTCTGGTCTGGATACACACACATACACATACACACACACACACACATGTGCGTGTGCAGGCACACACACGCACACACGCGCACACACACACACACACACACACACACACTAAATTAAATAAAATAGTAAAAGAGGGCTACAGGCATGGCTTTATACCTAGCAAGCTAAAGCCCTGAGTTCAAACCCTAGTTCAACTAAAAATTGGTTTGACTAAAAGAGACAGAAAAAGGAAAAAAGAAACCTCTTTGATGGGAAAACACTGACTTCTCCTTTGGTCTACAAATTTCTGAAGGGAAACTCAAAGCAGGACACAATCCTAGCATCCTGTCTAATAGATAGTTGTCCCTCACTAATATGTAAGCTGTCTTTCCCGTAGTCACCCTTTGGCAACCAGATCTCAACTATGGTTTCATAAGAAAATTCTGATTGCTGCCTTACCTCCCCATACCAAATGTTCAGTACTATCTCCTTTCCTCAGAAGCCCCAGCTCCAGCCAGTACTTCTCACCTCTATAATACTGCTCCTTATGACTTAGCATCAGCCACAGAAAGCAAAGAGTCAGGTGACTGGCCCCAGTGAGAGGGCCAAGGCAAGCTGCATCGTGGGGTTTCCTGCTCACCGGTTCACCAGCCCTTTTCATTGTCAATGCATGAGAACATAATTGTGTGGTGCTCCCACTTCTAGCTGGAGGTTAACCTCTAAGAACCAATTGCAATGTTGTTGGAAACTCCATACATTTTTTTTTCTCACCTTAATATGAATCACACAATGTAAGGTGTTTTCTTTTTGGAATTCTGTATTTGTTAGGCACCAACCTGTAGCAATATTAGAAGCAGTGAGTGTGATTGTACAAGCAGTCACACGTTTTATGCCTCAAGACTGACAACAATAATTAAAAAATAAACCTGGAGGAAAGGCTGAATTGTCTTTTTATGCTCCCAATAGAAAATACTATTAGAAACTCACTGCCAAAAGATGCAATCAAGAAGTATGAAACTAAAACACATACATATGAAGAAGAGATTTTTTTATAGAGGTATTTTAAGCAGTTAATAAAAACATTGTGCTTTTTCCCTAGGATTTGTCCATTTTTTTCATGTTTCTTAACCTTGAAGAAGCTGTTTCATTTCCCTTAATGAGAACAAATATGCATTTCATGCCTCACAAAGCCTAGATCCAAGAAGTCTGAAATATCCTACAACTATACTTAAGTAAATTGTCAAAGATCAACAAAAGAATAAAATTTGAAACAGATTAACTTGTTCAAAGTGGAGTGTTAAGGCTTTTGTGGAGAAGGAAGTGATGGATAATTAGCGAGAAAAGACTAGATCAATCTATTCTCTATTATGTTAACTCCTTGAGTTTGAAGATGATACATATTTGGGGATGGGAGGGAAATCTTTAAAAGTTTAACATGAGTCACCCATGTTTCAGTGATGCAAAGTGGGAAATCTGCTAAAAAGAATAGCATATATCCAAAGTTCAAATCCCTATAGTAGTACTTAACACAAACACACACACACACACACACACACACACACACACAGAGAGAGAGAGAGAGAGAGAGAGAGAGAGAGAGAGAAAGAGAGAGAGAGAGAGGGGGGGGGGAACATAAATTTCCCACCTCTAAATATAAACGGAATATATATTTGGGGGAAAATAAAGCAGAAGGCAGATTCCCAATAGTCAAAAAGATTTCCTCATATCCAGCTATATTTTTTAGAGATGAGGTGGATGCAGGGCAGTGGAACAAGGCTTTCATTGTCTCTTAGACTAATTAAGACAACAGCTGTGTTCCTAAATAAACAAGGAATAGGCTATTCTGCATTAGAATGTATTAAAAGAATACTATAGAGGAAGTGGCTCTAATCCCAGGCTTAGAAAAATCACGGGTTCTCTTCCCTTTTCCAGTGTCTGTGAGGGGCATAGAAAAATCACTGGTTCTCTTCCCTTTTCCAGTGTCTGTGTGACTTTCATATCCTGAGAACTGGGTGTCCCCAACTCCCAGAGAATTTTCTGTCACTTGGCTGTGATGACTGATTTTTTTTTTCTAAGAGCTCTTCTTTGTAGGGAGAGTTCTTGTTTCTTTTCTGGCAATCTATAGCCCTTATGCTTGTTATGTATTGGAAAATAGAAGGGAAATTGGAGCCAGATTCTAAAAATGATAGTTGGCAACTTAGGTGTTTATGAATAGAGCATGTCTGGGCATTTCAAATAGAAGTGAAAATGACACTATGTGATATATTCAGGCCCAAGGCTAACTGGCAAATTGAGATCCAGAAGTCCGTGGTTTCGTTCCTGATTCTACTAGTAATTCATTTTATTCTCTGTCCTTCGTCTCTATATTATTACAACAGCATTAATGAAAATTGCCCATTTCTCTCATTGTTTCAACTTTCTCATGAGAAAGTCTCACTCTCTTAGCTTCTAAAATAGAGCTGAGTGCATTCTCTGGAAGAAAAATAAGTACAAGTAATAATCACAAAACATTTACAATGTCAAGGTGCTAACGCTAGTAGGATTGAAATGTCCTGCCTGGTTAAGGTTCTGCTTATTGTGTGGGAGCTCTAGAATACTTACTAAATCTAACCTAGCAAGATGGTTCACCACAGAACTTGGCAATTTTACCCCAATCCAACAACTACATTGGTGATATATACACTAAAGATTCTAATGAGTCTCTGGCAAAGTCTCACAACTGGACAAATTCAATGCATAGTGTGTAAGAATATGTCATGATGATTCTATTTAGTATTTTAAGAAACAACTAGCTTCCTAAATGCAATATAAAATGAACTGACTTTATTTAGAAATCCAACTTATACTGACTGCAACACAGACCAATACATTTTGAGAAATTAATTCATTAGTTTATATTTATTTACACATTTTGAGAAATTAATTCATTAGTTTATATTTATATGTGGCTTTAAGGTCTGAATACAGGGTTTCATACGTGCTAAACAAGCACTCTCAGGCTTGTACCACATCCCCAGCCCAGGAAATTTATATTTTTAACTCACTATATATCGATTTCAATTTTTATGTTTTCAGTGTTTAGCAAAGAAATGTTATAAGAAAATTCAATTCTTTGTTTTGGAACTCCTTAACTTTCCATTGTCTTCTGCAGATTTGCTGTTCTGCATCCAGTAAAATTCCCCCAAAACCCTTGCCTCATGTCTGAGTATGGCTCAGAGCACCTAGATTTACGTGAACATATTCTGAGCTCCTCCTCACTCAGCCCACTCACATAAAGACCTAGACTCACAGGTGAGGCTTATGCCTTCCTTGCTCGACTACTTCTCACCCTCTAATGAATCAGCTTCCATTTGTATCACTTTACTGGTTAATTGCAGATAAGAGTCTCTCAGATTTTGTGTGTCCAGGCTGGCTTCTAAATGTGATCCTCAGATCTCAGTCTTTTAAGTAGCTTGGATTACAGGCATAAGCCACCAGTGTTCAGCTTCCCATTTACTTTTAAAGATTATCAAATGTCTCCCCTTTAGAGAACAAAAACATAGCAATACTCTCTGCCTTGCCATTCATCTAATACTTTGTGTTCTATTGTTGGTCACAAGTGTTGCATGTACTCAAAATGCGCTTTCACTGCCATGTGGTTTCTTCCCATCATCCCTCAGGTCACTAAATCCAGGGCCTACTTCTCACTCCTCATCTTACTTGATGCTCCTGGCTGTGCTCTCCATTCTGAAACACACCTTCCCTCACTTTGTTTCTAAGACAGCTCATGGTCCTACTTCTCCACCTACTTATCTTCCCATTTTATCTCCTTATGTTTGGAAGGTTTTCAGTCCTGTTCTTTGCTCACTCAGCATTATAACAGACCAGATCTTATCTGTGTCTTCAGCTTAATTACTACCATTGCAAATTATCCTGAAACCATTGTGTCTAGGCTAGACTTTCCTCTGCAGTCTAGGTTCCTGTCTACACATCATCTTCATTTTGAACATGTCTCCACACCACTTCATTATGAAAATGCTAACCATGCTGTCTCAACACCAAACACATCATCTTCTGGCCTCATCTCCCCCCACTGAGCATCCCAGCTTAATAAATGAGTAAGAGAAACTGGTCCATTGCTGAAAAATTTGGTCAGTCTCCAAAACTGATTCTTACAGCCTCCTTCTTTATTCTGTATCCATTGCCAAGTCCTTTTTGTGTGTCCATAGGTATTACTTTCACCTTCATGCAACCTGTCAGTATCTCTTTCCTGAATAACTCCACCACAATTGGTAGAGTCTTCTAACTAGGCTTTACAAACGCTTGCTTCCTTTCCACCAGTTACTTGAGTTATCATTTCTACATTTTTTAAATCTATAGGGGATACAAAAGATTAAAAACACTTAATTATTTTTCATTATACTTCAAATAGGGACCAACTTCTTCCCCCTCCTCAAGCAGCTTAAATGTGTCTCCTCCTACCCAGAACTTCTCTGGCCTTGATATCTCTTTTTCCCTTGCAGGTTTCACAATAGGGCTGGGACAACTCTTAGTTAAAAAAGAATTTGGCATAGGTGAACCAGTAAGCTGCAGTGAGAGAATTCAGGAGCCCAATGCCATAAAATAGAAAGATGCTGCTGGAAAAATTCTCCAACAGAAAAAGCTCGTCTCTTTCAAGTGCCACCACCCTTCCCCAACAAGAATAATCATTAGTAATTTCCATCTCCAACAGACTGTTTTATTCATGCCTGGCAAATATGATCTTCTTATCCATTCACAATGCAGCTGAGAACAGTCAGCACAAACAGAATGAAGAGATCTTATTGCCTTCACAAAAGTGACAGCAAATATTAAATAGCATTTGGTGCTTACCGTTTCAATACGCTCATTAGAAGTCCCTTGTCTAACGTCTATAGATTTATGAAGCTGTAATCGAAACATTTACCAAAAGCACTAAAGCATTTTTCAGAATGATTTGGTGTCCCCAATCCTGAAGAGAATCATTTTGGAACACATTTCTACAGATCACCTTAATTTAACTTGAACTAAATTCATTTATGAGAGCTGCTGGGCTGAACAGCTCAACTTATTTCAGCCTGGAATTTGCCTACAATGGATACTGTTCGAGCTGTACGGATCATTGAGCAGAGAAGAACATGTCTGTCCTTTCTTGTCCTTCTCAGTAATCAGAGGGAACTTGTAACTTGTTATGTGTTTCCATAATGAGGATCTCAGAAATGGCCGTATGAACAATGAAAAGTGGACTTGCCAGTCCTCTGGGGTTATTGTGCTTTCAGGAAAGAGCTGTGGAGCCTATGGCCAATGGAATAGGAAACTCAGAGACATTGTGAGTTGAGGCAACACAGTCTGAGGGCACCACAATTTTCAACCAATCCTCTCGAGTTTAGCTTTTCCAGGGATCTTTAGCTCCAAGAAATTTCCTTTGAAAAATGCTTCTTGGATATCTTTCCTAAGGTCTTTTTTTACTCCATGTTCTCTCTTCTTACTTCCATAATTTGCTGTATGAATCTGAAAGCACAAATACAGGTCACCTCTCATTCCTAGGCCTATCATCTCTCATTCCTAGGCCACAAGTAATCTATCTACCTATTGAACTGAAGAATTAGGGTGCGCATCGCACCTGGTATGTCCTAATGTGAATTTTTCCCCAACATCTGCACCTTTTTCTGGAGTCTGTATATCTACCCATAAAAGGTGTTAACTATCTACCAAGTAACCCCAGCTAAAACATGGACATATTAGTCATGTATTGCCATAAAAGTGATGTATAACACTGCCACAAAGTTTATTACCTTATAAGAGCCTTTATTCCCCATCTGT
The DNA here is from genome assembly GCF_031878675.1 of Megascapheus bottae. Taxonomy (NCBI): domain Eukaryota; kingdom Metazoa; phylum Chordata; class Mammalia; order Rodentia; family Geomyidae; genus Megascapheus; species Megascapheus bottae. The sequence goes on from NC_143515.1 coordinate 50,651,444, forward strand.
AGGTCTGATCAGATCTTTTAGCTAACTATGAATGTGACTAGAGAGCTCTATTTCACGCCAAAGATCAACTACCATTTCTACAGTTATAAGTTCAGGTCTGCTACCAAGGTCTATATTCTAAGGCTCAGGCTGAAAAGGAAAACAACTACCCCGAACTTGTATTTTCAGAAATTAAATTATTTTATAAGAGTCAAGAAAAACTGCACAGGTACCAAAGACTTCTGCCCATACATAACTGAAAATATTCCATTGAAAAAAAATGAATCACATACATAACCAAATACAGTACTAGTAAGGGATAAGAATATACATCTTATGTACAACTAATTTTATGTGTCCTGTTGACTCTCATGATTAATTTAGACTTTCCCTTTAGCCATACAATACACTATCATTTCCAATCAACTAGTAAGAACTATGCTAGCTCTTTCTACAAACCTCTAGAAGCTATACTGTAGTGCACTCTCATGCCATGGAGTTGCCTGCTGGCCTCACTGACTCCAGGCCTGTCAATAAATCCATCTCTTCAGTGAGGCTGGAGATGCCATTTTAAACATCTGTCTCTCCTTTTATTCCCACTTGGAGAATACATGTTTTGTTTTGTTTAAAAAAAAAACAACCTTCAACTAGGTATCAGACATTAATTTAGGACCTGGAAATATAGCAGACAAATATATTTGCACTGATGCAGGTGTGGTATGGAATGACAAAATAATAAATTTCATACTTGCAAACACTATGGGAAAAAGAAAAACAGTGTAGGAAGAGAACAAGTAGATATTGTTAGGGAGGAAAGTAGCTCTTAAGAATGAATTAACATCTGACTGAGAAGCTGATACATTAGCAAAGAACTAAAGGCAGTAAAGGTGAGACTCTGGAAGAAAGAAGATTAAAAGAATATGAATTATGTTGACAAATGGCTGCCACACATTGTATAAGAGAGGAATTGTTAATTATGAGACAGAGAAAATTCCGAGCCACAAAAATTCAAAACCTAATCCAGGTCGATATTCAGATGTCCATATAAGTAAAGTGATATAACTTTAACTCACAAATGTGAGTTCTAAGCTCTTTGTTGATCTTATCTTTATTTGCTTTGTCTTCTTATGAGGGTATGGGGGAAGTGGGATTATTGGGGACTGAACTCACAGCCTCATACTTGCTAGACAGAGGTTGTTCTGGAGCCATACACAAAACTTTTTTGCTACTTAAAAATCTTAATTTTTTTTGCCAGTTGTGGGGCTTGAACTTAGGGCCTGAGCACTGTCCTTGGACTTTTTCCTCAAGGCTAAAGCTCTACCCTTGAGCCACAGCATCACTTCTGGCTTTTTTCTATGTATGTGGTGCACAGGAATTGAACCTGTGGGTTAATATCTGGGTCCTCAGTTCTATTCCATTGGTCTTCAGGCCTGTTCTAGTGCCAGTACCAAGCTGTTTTGATAATTATAGCTCTGTAATAGAGTCTAAAGTTTGGTATTGAAATTCCTTCTGCGCTGTTTTTCTGCTAAGAAGTGTTTTTGCTATACGGGGTCTTTTATTATTCCATATGAAATTTTGGATTGCCTCTTCATTTTCTTTAAATGACATTAGGATATTGATGGATATTGCATTGAATTTGTAGGTAGCCCTTTCCAAGATTGCCCTTTTCTTCCAATCCAGGAGCATAGAAGGTTTTTCCATTTCCTCAGTTCTGCTTTAATTTCCTTTTTCAGGGTTTTAAGGTTTTCATCGAAAAGATCCTTTACATTCTTAGTTAATTCCTAGGTACTTTATTTTCTTTGAGCCTATTGCAAAAGGAGTTTTTTTCCTGATTTTTGCCTCGTTCCTCTCATTGTTGGCATATATATATATAGGAAGGCAGTTGATTTTTGAGGGTTAATTTTTCCATATATTTTTATTGTAATTAATAGAAGGGTTACATGATATTTGCCAGATAGATGGTGCATTAATTCACATACATTGATTCCCTTCCACCTGTCTTGGTCCCCATTTCCCTCCCCCCACCCCACCCCTCATCTTGTTTTTTCCCCTTCCCTATCCAATTTTGAATAACCAAATACAAATGTATCCGATATATCAGGTAACAAAGTGAGATACTGTAACAATATGAGATAACCAAGGGACAACAAAAAAGATGAGAGATAACATAGTACATTAAGGACAACAATCATTCATTATATGGCTTTTGTTTCTATATCCCAGAGATCCTTTCATTTAGCATCATTCTATATGGCTTTTTGTATCAAGATTTTGCTCTATTGCAAATTGCTAGGAGAGCCCAAGGTTTCTACTGATTATGACAAATGAGGGAAACCACTGAGCCTAAGTTCCTTTGAGTCTGGCTTACTTCACTTAATATGATTTTTTCTAAGTCTTTTCATTTCCTTACAAATGGGGCAATGTCATTCTTTCTGACAGCAGCATAGAATTCCATTGTGTACAAATACCACATCTTGTTGATCCATTCCTCAACTGAGGGACATCTAGGTTGGTTCCATATCTTTGCTATGGTAAATAGTGCTGCAATGAACATTGTTGTGCTGGTGGATTTAGTATGTCCTTGTTTCTGGATAATTGGGTAAATGCCAAGTAGTGGAATTGCTGGGTCGTAGGGGAGTTCTATGTTTAGTCTTTTGAGGTACTGCCATACTTCTTTCCATAGTGGTTGAATGAGTTTGCACTCCCACCAATAGTGTAGTAGTGATCTCTCCTGGCCACATCCCCACCAGCATCTGTTGTTAATAGTTTTCTTGATCCTAGCCATTCTAACTGGAGTGAGATGGAATCTTAGAGTTGTTTTGATTTGCACTTTTTTTATGACCAGAGATACTGAGCATTTCTTCATGTGTCTATAGGCCATTTTTGAAGCCAACACACTGAAAACTTTACAAGAAGGAATAGGAGATACACTAGGCCTCCTTGGCACAGGTCGAAACTTTCTTAATAAGGAACAAGAATCACAACAAATCAGAGAAAGGCTGGATAAGTGGGACTGCATTAAACTGCAAAGCTTTTGTATGGCAAAGGACATAGCTAGTAAATTAATTAGGAAGCCTACAGAGCAGGAGAAGATCTTCACCAACCATACAATGGACAAAGGCCTCATATCTAAAATATATCAACAGCTCAAAAAATTGAATCACTCCAAAACTAATCTCCAAAGTAACAACCATCCCATTAAAAGATGGGCCAAAGACTTAAAGAGAGTCTTCTCTGAAGAAAGTTAATTTTATACCCTGCTACCTTGCCAAAGTTTTGAAGCAGCTCAAGTAGCTTGGGAGTGGAGTCTATAGGGTTCTTTAAATACAGAATCAGGTTGACATTCCATTTCTTTCATCTGGAATACAAATTGCCCACCTTCCTTTTGGCCATATTTGCTTGACGAGGTTTTCCTGTTTTCCTCTGTTTTTACATTAGAAATTATTTCTTCTGGGAAACCATCCATGACCTTCAAAGTTAATGTTTGGTTTTTATCTGAAATGTTGCTAACCATCCATACTTCCCATCTCAATCATACTGTGCAATAAGCCCTTTATTATCTGGTCTTTATTTCTTAGTATACACTATCTTCTAGCTTTAGTAGTGCATGCCACAGGGTGTATTCTATTCACATGTGCTATAGGAGAAGTTTAAAGATTATTATAGGTGGTACTATCATTAATAAACTGGTACAGAGTTAGTTCTAAATAGCTCAAGGTTAGAATTTATAAACCACATACTTTTTCTAAAATCTATATTTCCTCTTTTTTCTATTACCCTTTTCCTTTTTCTCTCAAAAAAATCTAATTTCTATTGGAAAATCCTCACTTATTAGACATAAAAGAATTAAGACTTGTGTTTCTTTTTGTACTTGCCTATTTAAGGGGAAGTTAAAATCTTCAAAATGTAAAAGATTTGCTTCATTATGATGGGATTATAAGCATGGGGGAGAGCATATTTGGAGGAAGCAAAACCTTCTTTAAAAGATTTCAGATTACACCAAGTAAGTGTCCACCTTCTCATAGTAAAAATCAATCCCTAAAAATGTTCCTGCTTTGCATTTTACAAAGATAACATGAACTCTATTTCCTTTGAGTATTATAAGGGGAATAGTGAACCCATGTTGTAACTAAGAAACCATAAAGAAAATGAATCTAGGATTAAGAAAACAAAAACAAGAATAAATAAATTGAAACTAAGGACCAAATTAGTTTTCAAATCTGATGTTTCGTCGAGAAAGAGGAGAGAGAGAAAGAATAGGAGTGAATATCTAAAAATTCTGCTAATTCAGCCACCATTCTACTCTGTAGGTTTTTTTTTTGTTTTTTTTTTTTTTTTTTTGCCCCTTTCTCTTTCTGGCCCCGCTCGCTCAGGCCCCGCTCGCTCCGGCCACCACTCGGTTGGGCTTTTTGTTCACTTCAGCTCAGCTCGCTTCTTTCGCTCTCTGTCGCCATCGCAGTCTTGTCTCTGCCACTTTTCTGGTTTGGTTGTGTCTCGTCTCTGCCACTTCCGGCTTGGTTGTGTATGTGGGATACCGAGGAATCGAACCCGGGTCTTTGTGCATGCTAGTCAAGCACTTTAACCGCTAGGCCAAACTCCCGGGCCCTCTACTCTGTAGGTTTATGGGAATAAGCTCTAAATAAACTGAACTGGAAGTTGCGAATCCAATCTGAAATTCTATAATTTAGTCTCAGTTGCTGCCTACTTCTCTCAGGTTGCACATTTGGTTGTGCTGTGTTATTCCAGTGTTTCCTGTATTGCGATTTCTAAGCCCCAGTTCACCCTTTTAGGAAATACTTCAAGAGTGAAGAGGAGCATGAGTTCTGGAGACCATTTAACTATATTTAAATCCTGACTGCAAATGTCATTTATGACCTTGGGTAAGTCACTTAACCAGTGTCCCTCTTTACTTTTCTAAGATAAAGAAACAAATACATTTGTCTTCTGGAGTTATGGAGAGGATAAAGCTAACTAGTTCACACCATTTTGCCTGAAATAATCCCCTATACACAATAAATACTATGCTATACAGGGATCAATTGTTATTGTCTCTTGCCCAGTTAAACAAATATAGCTACCTCTTCCAATACTGAAGAAGAAACTTACTAGACTGAAAGACAGGGCATTGATCCCAAACACAGCACACCAGTCAATTTGGGCTGTAATTACTAGACACAAGAAAGTCTCTACTACAACTCAGCATATACACATGGCTTTTTTACACCATGCTTAGATGAAGAAACATCTTTTTAAAAAAATTCTACTCAAGCTGGGCACAGGTGGCTCATGCCTAGCTACTCAGGAGGCTGAGATCTAAGCATCACAGTTCAAAGCCATCCAGGACACAAAAGTCCCTGAGACTCTTATCTCCTATTAACCACCAGAAAACCAGAAGTGGCACTGTGGTTCAAGTGGTAGAGGCATAGCCTTGAGCTGAAGAGCTCAGGGACAGTACCTAGGCCCAGAGTTCAAGCCCCACAACTGAAAAACAAATCTACTCAATGGTTTTGTTTTTAGAGGAAGGAGCTCTTAGAACTAGAAGATTAAGGGCTGGACCACCTTCTCAAAATAGAATGACTGACATGTAAATAGTGAAAGAATTTCAAATTGTATAATTTATAATGAAGAATTAAGACACCTTTTCTAAATGCATGTCACTTGATAGATACTTTAAGGTTCTCAGAAAAGTACAAATGACTCATTTAGAAAAAGTCGAGAAAGTGTCCAAAAACAAATTCAGAATATAAATGGTCTAAGCTAAAAGAACTCAAAGAGTTAATTTAGGTTTAATTTTCTGAGGAGCAGAAGGTTCTTAGTAAAGTTGCCTACACAACAGCAGCTCAGTCCCAGCGCCACCCTTCCCCCTCTCTGCCCCTTTTGATTTCTCATCATCCTGTATCAGCTCTCACCTAACCCATTAACAACTTGAAGGCCATTCAGGGCCCTTTACAATGACTGCTGGTTGCTGTTAGTAGGCCCCTGTGACTATAAACAGCAGGATCAACATACCTACTTCATTCTGTTCAATGTATGGACAGGATGTAGGTCACAATGCAGCAGCTGGTGTTTATGAGAATTCTCCTATGCAAGGGGGAGCCACAGATCCAGTTCTCTTCCATTATGGGAAACAGAGGAAAGTCTCAGTGGCTAAAAAAGACTTGGAAGGGCACCAAATCTATTCTATTTCATTTTTTCCTCTATCTCAAAATGTACATAAATATGTTTTTCTAATCAGGAATCAGTGCCACACCCCTAATGGGACATCATGATATTTTTTAACTTGAAAACTCAAATTCTACATGTCTATCTTTCACTGTATTTTATTATAGCATAATAAAATATTTCCAGGGCTTTTTATTACCATTATACTCAATTGGTGGGTTAATCATTCAACGTTTCTTTTCCATGTGAGACTGCATGTTATAAAATGTTGGTGATCTCATTTTATCACACATTGATATAACTTTCAGGACTGGACTGATATCTTTTAAGATCGGAATGAATGAACTGCCATTTTAAAAATTAGAACAAGTTCCAAGCTATAGCCTTTTATGACAAATACTGTAATTTATTTTGAAAAAAAAAAGTTCCTCTCTCATATAGAGAATCATTTTGACAAGCCCTTTCAGTTAGATAAAAGGCAATCTTAGGGAAGAAGAAAACTAAAGTACATAAATGTTAACCTTTGAGACTCAAAATGTAAGTATTTTGTCTGAAAAGAAGAGTAGATACATCTTTCAGGGGATATAAGCTCATGCCAGTTATATTGGAATATAGATAGATAGGAGAGAGAGAACTAGAAAAGGAAAAATAGAGAAACAGGGAGAAAAAAATATTCAGAGAGAAATACAGAAAAATGGCAAAATAGAGAAAAAGATAAATGGAGAGGAAAGCATAACAATAATGTATATTACCTAATTAATATGACAAAACATGAATATGCTATGTGAATATATTTAGCATATAATGCTTCTTATATCAATCTAGAAATCAGTTCTACATTTTCAGCTTTAAACAATTAATCTTACAGTTTATCTTGGTCAAGAATCTGGAGGTGGCCTAGCTGAATAATTCCAGCTCCAGCTCTCTTATGAAATATACAGTTCTGGGGCTCTGATCATATTAACACTGCCTAAGTCGGTCATAGCATCCACTCTCAAATATGCGAAGTCATGTTCATGTAAACATAACAATTGAGTACAGTGCACTACCGTCACATCATACTATTCCTTTATGTCCTTTGGAAACAAGATATTTCCCAGGCTCCCAGCCACTTCTAACAATAGACTTATTTTGTCCTGTTCTTATATTTTTGCCTTTTCTAGGTCATATATATGAAAGCATACAACATCACACAATCTTGTGTGTCTGACTTCTTTCATGATGTTTTTAGACACTATGTTACTCATGTCTCACTGGCATGCTCTTTTTCATTCCTTAAAAATAAAATTCCTAGGCAGACACACATGACTCATGCCGTGATCCTAGCTACTCAGAAGGTTTGATCTGAGGACTGAGGTTTTAACCCACAAAAGCAGGTAAGTCCATGAGATTCTTATCTTTAACCACCAAAAATCTAGAAATAGAGCTATGGATCCAATGGAAGAACACTAGCCTTGAACAAAATTTCAGGGACAGTGCCCAGTCCCTGGGTTTAAGCCCCAGGACTGGAGCTGGTGCATCAACACACATACACAGAAACACACACACACACACACACACACACACAGACACACACACACATACACACTCACACATACACACACACAGTTGCTAAACAGTATCCCACTGGAAAAAATGTGTGCCACAATTTTTTAACTATTCACCAATTGTTGCACATCTAGCATGCTTTCTCTTCTCGACAATTACGATCAAAGCTGCCATGTATATTGATATTCAATGTTTGTGCGGATGATGTTGGTTTTGTAGGTAAAAACCTTAAAAAGGGTGATTGTTTTGCCTTCAAATACCAATTATCTTGTAGTAATAGGAAGTAGTTATATTTTTTGGCTTAAGAAAAGTCTTCATGGGGCTGGGAGTTTGGCCTAGTGGTAGAGTGCTTGCCTAGCATGCACGAAGACCCGGGTTCGATTCCTCGGTACCACATACATAGTAAAAAGCCGGAAGTGGTGCTGAGGCTCAAGTGGTAGAGTGCTAGCCTTGAGAAAGTCCAAGGACAGTGCTCAGGCCCTGAGCCCAAGCCCAGGGCTGGCAAAAAAAAAAAAAAAAAAAGAAAAGTCTTCATGGTGACACACATCATCCAAGGTTTGCAGATGTCTGCACATCTGACATTACTTCCTTGTTATGTCCTAGGCTTGATATCTATCGCCTTCAGGAAAAAAGGTAATATCTGCCATGAGATTCTAGCAGTAGCTTATAGTTACAAGAACTTGTGGAGCTAGATACTTCAATGGCACATGATACATCACCTAATAATGTCTGTACTTCTCTATGATTGTTTCATCATATTGTACTGGTAACACAGAATCCTCCAGATAGTGGGAGAAATGTCATTCATTAGCTACAGTAGACCCAAGACTTTAGCTTATGAGTAATTCTTTAAAAGACATCTTAATCACTTGGAGGAGAAAAAAATAATGGTCCCTTGCTACAGAGACACTTAGGCAGAAACTGCATGAAAAATTTTAAAGGTTCTTTATATGAAAAATTCAATAGGCAATTCAGGTTAAAGAATCTCATATTCGGGGCCAGGAGTTTGGCCTAGTGGTTAAAGTGCTTGCCTAGCTTGCATGAAGACCCGGGTTCGATTCCTCGGTACCACATACATAGAAAAAAGCCAGAAGTGGTGCTGAGGCTCAAGTGGTAGAGCTCTAGCCTTGAGAAAGTCCAAGGACAGTGCTCAGGCCCTGAGCTCAAGCCCAGGACTGGCAAAAAAAAAAAAAAAAAGAATCTCATATTCAGGGCCGGGAGTTTTGCCTAGCATGCACGAAGACCCCGGTTCGATTCCTCGGAACCATATACATAGAAAAAAGTCAGAAGTGGTGCTGAGGCTCAAGTGGTAGATCTCTAGTCTTGAGAAAGCCCAAGGACAGTGCTCAGGCCCTGAGTTCTAGGCCCAAGACTGGCAAAAAAAAAAAAATAAGAATCTCACGTTCAATTGCATCACAGAAAGCCTAAGAGAATTTTCTAAGTTACTATCCTTTGTCTAATGGAAAAATTCATGTGAAATGAAGCAGGGATGGTTCCAAGCCTGTGCAGTGAGGTAGGGTATGATGGAGTAGATGCATGGTCCACTGTAGAACTGTGGAGGAAGCCTTAGGGATATTAATGTGGTAGAAAACATACCCATGCCCATCTTATAGAGTTAGAAATACCGGAGGGTAGTTTAACTTATACCTCCAAAAGTTCCCATGATGACATCTGCTGTGTGTGTATGTCTTAGTTACTCATTGAAATGAGAATAGAAGAGTTAGATGATCACTAAGTTCTATTATTCATACATACACGATATGCACAAAGGAACATTCAAGCCATGGAGAGAACCTTTATGCCAAGGAGTTGAACCTTTGCATAAATTTGCCTGAGGCCTACAATTTATATTCAACACCACTGTTGATAAAGAGCCCTCACACCTCCTTTCTTTTCCCCTTAGAAGAACATTCCATTGATCTCCTTCAGTGATCATGATCATTTCAACATGGAGAATGGAAGAAAGGTAGCATCATAGGGTACATGTACAATTCAGCCTGCCTTAAATAAGACTGAGAAGAATATAAGGTAATAAAAACATATCAAGTTATCAGTTTAAAGGAATCTATGTTAAGTTTTGGCTAACTGGAAAGAAAGTAAAGTTGGTTTCTTTGAAATACATTGGTCTTAAGTACGACATCAATGGAAACATTATATCAATTCTTCTCCCAGCAATAACAACTCGTTTTGAAGTTTTCCACTTCTGTACAAGAAATAAGAAAAACTTACATCTTTTTGTTTTCACAAAACATGACACATGACATTAGAATTTTTCTTTAAAGTAGAAGAATGTCCTTAGATAACTGGAGAAATTCTCCCAGCTGTGGGTTTGTGTTGAATTTATAGCAATGAACAGCACCCCGCATTTAGTTTGATATTTCTTTTGTCTCCTGAAGTGTCTCAAACACACCCCATATATTAGCCCTGGGAATTTAGCCAGCTCACTGGCTCAGAAAATTTAGAATAGACTTGCCTCAAGTCCATGGAAAATAAGAATATAAATTAAATTTGTTTACCAAGAACTCAGGGTCTTGGTCCACATTGATCTTTCACCCTCTCCATCCTTCTGAGACTTTGATACTGGGATTGCATTTTTTTTAACTTCTTACTGAACACCCAGGGTTACTCTTTTTTTTTTTTTTTTTTTTTGCCAGTCCTGGGCTTGAGCTCAGGGCCTGAGCACTGTCCTTGGACTTTCTCAAGGCTAGAGCTCTACCACTTGAGCCTCAGCACCACTTCCAACTTTTTTCTATGTATGTGGTACCGAGGAATCGAACCCGGGTCTTCATGCATGCTAGGCAAGCACTTTAACCACTAGGCAAAACTCCTGGCCCCCCAGGGTTACTCTTTTAAGGATGTTTTCTCTTAACATAGATCCATCTTTTAAAATCGTGACAAGGGAAAACACTATCATTCGCCTCTCCTGACATATATATTAGCTTGTTTAATCTTCACAGCATCTTCTATGGCATTATCATACAGAAAATAAAACCTCATTGAAACCAAATTGTTCAACCCCTTTTTTTTATTCAATGAGAAAATTTGGACCCAAACCTGTATTGAAGGACCCCAGGTCAGAACCATAGTACTGCCATCTTAAAGTTTAACTCATGCTTATATCCAGTTTTTGCTAACTAAGGAACTGTGGCCAGCTGACCATAGATTAAGGGAGCCAACAAGTAGCAAAACAAGTTAACAAAGGGGAACGAGAAGTCCCAAGTTCTAATATCAAATGTAAGAAAGCAGAATTCTGTGTCTAACTAAGCTGTTTCTGGCTTCTGTACAAATTACTTTGCTAAAGAAATGGAAAATTGCTCAACCCCCCCGCTATGTAATGCTTCACCTGGAAGGCTGCTGGGAGGACCTCCACTCCCTCCCCGAGGCCTGGGACTAGGGCAAAGGGCAACAGCCCGCGTCCTGTTATCTAAACCTTACAGCTGGCCAGTATCTGAGCCTTGAGAAGAACAAACAATGCATGCTGACTCCATACCAGGATGGGGGTCACTTCCCCCAGACCCTGGGCCCGCTAGACAACTCAGCGCATATTAGACATGCATCCCTGCCCAAAATGACTCTTATGTAATTTTGGCCCTCACCAAGTTCCAGGTAAGATCATGCTTAGAGACTATTTCTGAGTTGACCACCTTGTTGCTTCTAATTGGAGTAAAGTGGCCTTTTGTAGGACTCATTGATTTGAAAGCTGCAGTTTTGAGCCAGCCCGGGCAAAGCCAAGTCCCTGGGAGACTGTGGAGTCTAACCTGTCAGAGTACTATTGAAAGTTGCTTTGGAGCTCGAAGTGGCAGAGTGCTAGCTCTGAGCTGAAAAGCTGAGGGACAGCACTCAGGCCCTGAGCTCGGGACTCACAGTGGCAGAATGCCAGCCTTGAGCTGCAGAGCTAAGGAGCGGCACTCAGGCCCTGAGTTCGGGACTTAAGTGGCAGGGTTCTAGCCTTAAGCTGGAGAGTTGAGGGACAGTGCCCAGGCCCTAAGTTGAAGTCCAGCAACCAAGCAAGCGAAATGCCAATAGGACATTTATACGATGCAGTAAGCCTCTGCTTGGATGGCAGAGATGATGACAGATCCTAGAGTCACTTGTACTTGGCCACTCGAAATTAATCAGAGCCGGGAGGTCATAGAATAGTTTGTATGCATGCCTTACTAATGCCCGTACCTCTCATCACTGGGCAGGAACTTGTGTAAAATCCAACCCTACCCCTTCCCCATGGTAGTAGTTTCACAAGCTTAGCCCACGTCCTGCTGACCAGTCTCCGCAGCTGGCCATCCTACCTAACAAACAACATGTGCTAACTCAGATAAGGGTCGCTTCCCCATCCAAGGGCCAGAAGGATACAACTCAGCACATACTCCCCGCGGGCCCTGTCTGAGCAATTATTGGTCAAAATGTATAATTTGTTTCACAAGGATTGGCTGCCTGCGTGCAGACCTTGCTGTAATGCTTTACACTTATTGGCTGTAAAAGCGCGGGCTCTGCTATAACGGACTGTAGAACTGTATAAAAGTCACACCCGAGACAGATGGGGGCTCTCAGCCACTGACCCGAACCTCATGGATCTCGAGGTCACGTGTACCTGAGAGCCCGAGCCCGAACACTGACCCGAACCTTGTGGATCTCATGGTCAAGTGGACTTGGGAGCCCGAGCATATGCCCGAATAAAATCCTCTTGCCTGTTGCATCCAGTGGTCCGTGTGTGCGTCCTTGGGTGTGGGTCTCCGCGGGTCTTTCAGTATGTTGTCATTCCAACCACATACTTCTATTAGGATTCAAGTATCTCTTATTTGCAAAGATCAGAGAATCAAAATAGCTTAGAATATAGGATTCAAATTTAAGACATTAGAATGGAGTATAAAATCACTGTGGAGAGCAGTTTTCACCATCTCTCTCATGGACTCCATAATTTCCTTTATTTCATGTCTTCTTTTTCCACAGTTAGTCCTCATTAGAAAAAATTCCAAAATTCTTTCATCAAAATTCTATAGCACCTGACTAATAAACCAAATCCTCATCACTACATTCATGTAGTGATTTTTGCACCAGGACACGTAGTGACTCACTGACTAGCAACTGGTGAGCCATTCTTAACAAAAGTAGCCACTCTTGGTCCAGTCAATGGAAGCCCCTTAGAAGGTGATTTGTGTTGAAGAGGTTATTCATAAAATTGTTCTTGCTGAAAACAGGCACAGTGAGAACTGTCATGGCTGTGTAAACTAAAATGTTAGCATCCACTAGAAAAAGACAGAGCATCTGACACTTCTGGGTCCCTGACCTCAAGGGCAAACACAGCTACCCTGCTCTGGGAATGCTCCAGGCTGGTTGATTGTTTAAGTAGGTTAATGGATGACCCCTTGTCTTTGCTTGCTACCTTCTGTTATTTCTCACCCTAGAGCCCTTTAAATCATGCTTACATTTAAAGCATGTTTACTATATCCATGATATATTGACATTTTAAAAAATATGAGCTAATTAAGCATAACATAAAAGAATTAATCCTGAAATATTTTCATGGATTTATCTGTTGCCATAGGGTACCATTGTTGTTTTAGACTAATATGTTTGCATTGTCTTTGCCTGAAAGCTGTCTTTGATTCATTCTGCTCTTAGAAGTAAATGAATATCATAAATCTGAAAATGCTAATGGTTGGATCTTTGTCTTGCAAAGCTGCAATATTTTGAGAAATTGGGTCGAAACCTGTGTTTCTGCTGGGTGAACTTTATCTTTCAAATGCTTTCCAGCTCACTTATTTGTCTCTGAAATGAGATCATTCTCTCTCTTTTTTTAAGTCTCTCCTTTTAAAAATGGCACTCCAATATATCACATGGTATTCAGGAAAGTAGGTGGGCTTATGTAAGTGCCACATGGCCAGTGCAAGCCCCCACATCTCTCTCCCCATCATGTAACAGAAGTAACAAGAGTCACATTTGCTTCCATCCAGTCCTCCATGTCCCTTTTCTGTTTCTGTGGACCCTTCAGTTTGGGATCCACCAGGATTCACTGATCTTCCAGCCACCCAAAATACATTTGTGAATAGGCTCTGTATATGCACCACTTCCACGAGAAGGTTGTCCTGGAGCGCCGTGGCTGTTCTTAGTAATAAGGGTTCAAACACTTCTGGAGAAGTGATTTATAGTCCTGTCATTTACACATTGTGACCTTAGATTTGCAGTTTTGTAGCACTTGGAAAAAAAATCATCTCTAGGGAAAAAAAAAGTGTCTCTCCACTTATCTTTTTTTTTTTTTTTAAATGGGTCATGGGCTTGAACTCGGCCTGAGCATGCTGCTGTCTCTGAGCTCTTCAGCTCAAGGCTACTGCCCTACCCTTGAGCCACAGCCCCACTTTCTAGAGGTTAATTGGAGATAATAGTCTTAGGTACTTTTGTGCCCTGGATGGCTTTGAACTTTGATCCTCAGATCTCAGCCTCCTGAGTAGCTAGGATTACAGGTGTGAGCCACCTTGCCTGCCCAGCCCCACTTATCCTTTTTTAAATGAAGCTCTTATTCTTCTGATTAAGATTTGTCTTGGGCTGGTTTCCTCCAATCAGACCTCACAGTGGGGATTCATGTTGAAGTGAGGGGCATTCTGCAGCTGTAAATAGATGATCCCCTCAAGGAGAGTTTTAGGTGTGAGTTGCTAAAGGAGTTGCTATCAAAAGAGAGCTACATGACTGGTAAAAAGCTGTGGGGGTACCCCAGGGAGTAGGAACACAGAAGCAATTTTGCCCAGCCTAGGTCTTGGTTCTTTAAATCCTGAGACATGGCTGCCTGGCATTTTCCTTTATTCCTCAGAAATATTCTTGAAACATCTCCTTGAAACCATCTCTTCTTGATACTGACACTCAACTTTCTTGACTGACTTCCCATCTTTGTTAGCAGCCCTTGATTACATCATCAAACTCATTTTTACCAAAGTACTGGAGTTGTTCAACACCTTGTTTGAGACACTCTTACTTTTCTCTACTTTTTCTTTATCTGAGCTCTTCTTGTGGATTCAATGCCTGCTGATATGTTATATTACTATCCATATGACCTCAACATGTAAAGCATTGCTGCCTCCAAATGTCATCTCAACCTTGATTTCAAGCAACATAAATGAAACAGGCCTAAAATTCAAAATTCTCTCTTGAAAACTTCAAAGGAGGATTGTGTGTCCCACATAACCACCAGACATCAGTCTGTGCAAGCCTGAGACAATGTTATTTCCAAAGGTTGCCCCCTCAATACATTTTAAAATACGTCTTTGCCTAATCTATAGCACTACCACCCCATCCTCAGTTACCTTCTCATACAGTAGAATTGAACAGCCTACTCGCTGGCTCCATCTACTTCCTCTCACCAGCCAATTGTGTCCTTCTAAGTAGATTGTATGAAATCAGGCCTCATGCTTTAACTGCTTGCTTTGGTGTGTAGACATACTTTATGTTTTAGAACAATTTTACATTTACAAAATATTCCTCTTCTGTGTTCAGACCTCAAACTCATTCCCTGTCCCTACAGCCTACCTACTTTGAGGAAGAATGTCAACCCACTGGAGTCTTTGTTTCTTCATGTGTGAATGGAGGTTAGAACGGGGGTGTTCTAAGGGAGCTCTCGGGGAAGCCTGCGTGCTCAGGGCTCAGTTCCATGTCTAACACACAGCAATTGTGAACATTTGTTAGCTGCTCACCTTAGTGCTGTTAATTGATTCCTTGGGAAATAACGGTGTTAAATAGGTTTGGGAAAGGAGAATGGAGGCTAAAAAAGTGCCCTCATGAATTCAAGCCTATTCATTGTTCAGTGTATTATTCTTTGTATAGGTAGCTTTCACCATGTTTGGTTTGGTTTATGTGGGTTGTTCAAAAGTGCTTCCCACAACCCTCTGTGGCTGAGTTATTGTGGTTTCGGTTTGACTTTGGCCCTTCATTTTAGGAGTGGTTCTCCACACCTTTCATCTTAGCTGAAAACAGCTGGCAACAGATACAGATAGGACAGATAGGATCGTCTCTTCAGGACTGGTTTTCCAACTTATTTGCTAACAGCTGCTTCCAAAGCCACACACAGGACCCCTGTTCTTCTCTCTTCCCAGTGTGGAGAGTTGAGGTAGTGAATATCAGGGACCATCCTTATAGACTTCTTGCTTTTCTCCAAATCTGAGCTTGAATTATGCATCTCAACACTCTTAATAACCATCACCCTTGTTTCTCAACCCCATGATGATTGTTCTGGTGACAATGTCAGATAATTACTTTATCAAAAAACCAAACATAAAAGATACATAATAAGATATATAGAAGATATAAGATATAGAGCAAAACCTAGATACATAAGGCCATATAGTATGACGCTAAATGAAAGAACCTCTAGGATATAGAAACAAAAGCCATATGAGTGATTGTTGTCCTTAATGTACTATGTTATCTCTCATCTCTTTTGCTCTCCCTTGATTATCTCATATTGTTACAATATCTTACTTTGTTCTGTGATATATTGGATATATTTGTATTTGGTTATTTGAAATTGGATAGGGAAGGGGGGAAAGCAAGATAAGGAGTGGGGGTTGGGGGGAGGGAAATGGGGACCAAGACATGAGAAAGGGTATCAGTGTACGTGAATTAATGTACCTTCTATCTGGCAAATATAATGTAACCCTTTTATTAATGCAATAAAAATATATGAAAAAAAGAATAATATATTATAGAAGAAATTATATTTTAATTATAGCCATTTAATTTTAATATTTAATATTAATATTTAATTTGAACAATAATATTATTATATAGTAAGATATTATAGAAGAAAATTTGAAAGAAGAGAGCAAAAAGAAATCAAGGAAAATCCAGGAATAATACAGTGGCTTTCAACATTTTGTTTTCTTTTTGAACAAATGATTAGAGGATATACCTTTTGCTTTAGATAAATCTCTACGAGGAGACCTCTCCTCCATATTTTAATCACTGTCAATGTAACTAACCAAACACTGGGACCAGACTGGTACATGGTAGCAGGTTATCAGGCACACAAATGTGGCTATTTTCAATAATGACTTTTGCAATCATTTTCCTTACTCATGTGAACTAGCTGAAATATCTCTGTACCCTATTAGAATTCAGCTCGTTTTAAGTCTACCAGATTCCTCAGGCAAGTTATTTAACCAGGCAAGTTATTTGACCTTGATTTCTAAAAGTTGCAGCTTTAATATTCCATTATTCTGAATAGATCTTTGAGGATTTCTTCCCAGGTCTTGATTAAAAGCTAGTTATATTCAAATGCATGGCCAACCCTCCTTCTCTCCAAACTACTGACCTAGGACAGAACATCTTCAGAAACTGTTTGCTATACCTTCTTAAAATTATCTCCACACCTTCTCCACTGGCTTCTTTCTTTTGTTTCATGCTCTTTTAGTATCTACAACAGAATTTCATCCCACACAGGAATTCTCATTCGGAATGCCAAAGCAACAGAAGTGAACACAAAGTTTGAGCTCTCTGTGCCAGCCACGATAATGCATTAATTCTCCTACCAATCCCATGATGTAAGTTTTGATATTATCTTCCCTTTTACATAAGAAAATGCACACACATACACATACATTCCTACATACATGCTTACACACTTGCTGTAGTCATGAGTTCCTAGTAGGCCTAGGTTGACCTATATATAGCCCTATGTTCTAGATCTTTCCTTTATACCTGGACTAATATTGGGTCATAGAGGGTCATATTCCCCCTCTGGGAAATTAACCAATCAAATGGATTAAGTCTAGCTATGGGATGAATTACTTATTATAAACTATTAAGTCACTACTCCTGGGCAGTCTACATTTCATAATTCCTTCTATACAAGCTCTCTGAACTATAAATATAGGATGTATTTGGCAACCAAGGAAGCCTTTTAACTCTCCTCAAACCACCACAACAAGCAGCATATCTACTCCCCAAGTCTAAGAAACACAAGTATTTGCAAGAATCTCATTCCTCCCAGTCTTCAAGGCTCTTGTACTTCCCAACCTAGAAATCACAAAGTTTATTGCTCTGCTCTGACTCATCTTATATAGTTTCACCTAGTTTATATTTCTGCATAAATTTTGGAGCTATTTTAATGTGCCTTTTCTGCATATTTTGCTTTACAGTTTCCCCCCCTCCTCCTTCTGGTTAGATAACTAACCCATGCACCCAAATGTGGGTATGTAAAATAGAAATTGCAAAAGTGTTTTGTTCTTCCTGACTCTGCAGTAGGCTATGAAAGCGTAGCAGTGACCTAACTCTGGCATAATCCATCAGGAGAGGAGGTACATTAAAGAAATGCCCCTCAGAAGAACCTTACATTATCAGGGCTATGTTTTTCAGATCTATGTCAGAAAGCAAGATTTCATGGGATATCAATAATTAAAATTGCAAACTATCAGAGGAGGAATGAGATAAGAATGCCAGTAAAAGGAGAGGAATAAGGATGAGAGATGTTGGACAATCAAGGCAAACTGGAGTCTGCCTATTATTCCACTCTGTAAAGATGCTCGAGGCCACATGGATTTAGCCTCCTCATGGTTCCTCTTCCTTCCCTGTCTCCATCTCTGCCATGCTCCTCTCCATCCGCTGTGACGTGTTGGTCCTTTTGCTTTCCTTATAATGTATAATTTACTTGTATATGTTTATTTCTTTCTCACTCTCTCTTGTTCTCTTTTCCTTATTTTCTTTCTCTATCTCTCACTCTCTTTTTCTTTTTGGCAGTAGTAGGGTTTGAACTCATGATCCTCCTCTACCACTTGATAGTTACTGGACCCACACATCCAGCCCCACATTTATTTATTTATTCATTCATTCTCACAGTACATTATTTGTACAAGTGGATTTCATTATGATGTGACATGTTCACACATGTTCATCATATATCCTGGTCAACTCTACCCCTTCTATCACTCTCCCTTGTCCAAATCTTCCTTCTTAAAAATCTATTTCAACAAGTACTATTGTTCTGTATTTATACATGCTAATACACTATTTGCCCCACATTCAACCTGGTTCACTCTCTGTCCCTCCCCCTGTCTCACCAGTGCTCACCCTCATCAAAGCCTGATTTACTTTACTCACTTGTGTATTTTCAGACATCATTTATATACTGTTATGCAAGAGAAGGAAGACTTTGTCTTGTGTTCCACTGAACCACAAGCATGTAGAATAGTGCCAGGTACACATCCACATTCAGTATTTACCAAAGAATCAAACAAGTATCCATGAAACTACAGCTATATAAACAGCACTTAATTTAGTGTTTCTCTATTCTGCTGGTAACAGATTAAAATTCAAAATATGAATGGAATATTGGCCAACCCTGAATCACATTTTTTGTAAAAAAAAATTGTATTACTTTTCCTTTGATTCTGTGTAGGACAAGATGCCTTTGGGAGTTACAAAATTATTATAACAATTACTAATGTCCTTTTTGAAAAAAAGACATTCTGAAGAAAGAACAATAAAATCAGGCTTAGAGTTTTGCCAAGAAGTGAATCCAGCTAGAATTTACATCAAATTTTTGTTTTTATTACTTTCACTTGTTATTACCTAAAATGAGATAAAATTTCCCGATAGCTGATCATTTGTAAAATGATACAACAAAAAGGAAGAGGGGAAAGGTGGAGAAAGTGGGTAAAGAAGAAAGGCAAATAAAAACAAAACGAAAAAAGAATAGAGCAGACAAGGAAGGAAAGTGAGAGGAATAAATAATAAATGGTATATTAATTTAAAAAAAATAAAGTCAGGCACTGGCGGGTCACATCTATTTGAACTCAGCTTAGGCAGAAAAGTCCATGAGACTCTAATCTCTAGCAAAAATACCTGAAATAGAGCTGTGATTCAAGTGGTAGAGAACCAATTTTGATTGGAAAAGACACACACACACACACACACACACACACACACACACGCACACACACACACTCACAATGTTGGTGTACTTCTTCCAGTAGGTTTAATCTTAGTCCCTGAGTGACAACCAGGTGTAATCAAGCCTCTGGGAAGGAACTTTAAAAAGATTCAAACTGCTTGACTCTCACTGGCTTATTTGAAAAATGACAAATCCTATGCATATCCTTTAGAAGGTTCTTGGAAGATACCATGCCATTTTATCACCCCAAGGAGTGGCTATGTGGATTCCAATCCCCATTCAGATAGGTGTTTTCTCCATGTGCAGTGTGTGCAAAAACACTAGTGTCTCCCTGTCCAGGAATGACCTTATTTTACCACAGAATACATCACAGCAGCTTACTGGCTGCCCCCAGAAGACATAGCCTACCTACAGTTTAGACCATGAGCACTTAACATTCTTACAAAAAAGAACCTCAGACCTATTTGAACTAGAAGAAAAAATAACAAAAACAAACCAGACCTTTCTTATCGCTGACAGAATATTTGAATGTACTTTTTTGCTTATTTTACTGTTAGGTATAAAAGGTTGGAAGACTTTTCTAATAGATGTTTCCAATAGAAACAAAATAGAGAGTATGTTGCTACCACCCCAGAACTGTAAGAATGAATGTCTTTACCTCCAGCCCTGAAATTTGCATTATCTTCTATTCAGAAAGAAAATACAAGATAATGTACATTTTTTCATATTCATATTTCCTTCCTTTACTGGAGTTTTTGAGGGTTTTTTTGCTGTTTTTTGGTTTGTTTTATTGCCACTCCTGGGGCTTGAACTCAAGGCCTGGGCACTATCCCTTGGCTTCTTCTGCTCAAGGCTACCACTTTATCTCTTGAGTCACAAGGCCACTTCCAGCACTCTTTGTTTATGTGGTACTGAGGAATTGAACCCAGAGCTTCACATTAAGCCACATCCCAGCCCAATAGAGTGATTTTTACAAAATAAAATTTTAAACAAAATGAAATACATTAATCTTTATCTAGTGATTCATTACCAGGAATAGTCTTACAAATGACCTTGGACTATTTCCAAAATCCTATATCCTTAATGTATTCTCATACTATTTTTCTTTCTTTTGCTTTGTTTTTCCTTATTTTTAACTTTCAGGTTGTAAGTATTGATTTATATTTAGATTTGATTATGTGTGTTTGGATGCTATCATACATCAAAATTTTGTTAATTTTTATTAAATTTCATATGTGAACTATTTGGTCATTTTTATATCACCAAACTTACAGAAGACTATACCTCCTTGTCTGTGTAAATATAGAAAACAGAGCCTTCAAATCCTGTTACAAAGCTGACAACTTGTCTGTTATAGGTAAGTTTGCCAGTATTTTCCTCTTCTGCATTAATCATCTCTTCTTTATCTCAGGTCAACAAATGTATTCCTATTATATTTTCCTACTAGTATTATAGCAAACATTTTTGGGCCTCTTATCCATTTCAAGTTCAGAAGGAAGGCAATGTAAAATTATTATTTTTTTAAACATTCAATATAGTGAACATAGTTTTCCAATGTGTTTTCTTCAAAAGCCCATTCCTTATCTCACCAATGTATGATACCTCCTAGATCATAAAATAGCCCTCATCGTACATGTGTCTATTTCTAAGCTTTTATTTTGTTTCAGTGTCTGTTATTTAGTTACTGTGTTAGTGGAACATAACTGTTGTTGTTAATTACAACTGTATAGTAAATATTTATGCCTTTAACTGAAAAGTATGATAAAAATTTCTGCTGAGTTTCTCAAATTTTGAACAGCTATTTGATTCCTTGCTTCTCAGTTTCTCTGATTGCACTAATACTAAAGTTCCAAGTTCATCATGGGGATGGTTGCTTACCTTCACTTCCAAAATCTGGTAGGTTTCTCAGATCTCGAATTATTTGAGATATATGCCTTACATGTGATATAGAGTCTTCTTGTTTATTGGTGAGAAATTTTATTTATAAACTGCTAAAAATGGCATTGTAAGAAATTTTTTGGGTTTTGAAAATATTGATCCATTAATCAGCAGAATTTTCAAGTTCACTTATTAAATAATTCCATTTTAGCAACTGTTGATGTGGCCAGGAGGGATCACTAACACACTGTTGGTGGGAGTGTAAACTCATTCAACCACTATGGAAAGCAGTATGGCAGTACCTCAAAAGACTAAACATAGAGCTCCCCTATGACCCAGCAATTCCACTACTTGGCATTTACCCAATCGTCCAGAAAAAAGGGCATACTAAATCCACTAGCACCACGATGTTCATTGCAGCACTATTTACCATAGTGAAGATATGGAACCAACCCAGATGTCCCTCAGTTGAAAAGTGGATCAACAAGATGTGGTATATATACACAATGGAATTCTATGCTGTTTTCAGAAAGAACGGCATTGCCCCATTTGTAAGGAAATGGAAAGACTTAGAAAAAATCATATTAAGTGAAGTAAGCCAGACTCAAAGGAACCTTGGAATAAACCTTGGTCTCTCCTAGCAGGGGAGAAACCTAGGGCAAAACCTAGATACATAAGGCCATATAGGTTGAGGCTAAATGAGAGGACCTCCTAGTACAGAAACAAAAGCCATATAATGTGTGATTGTAGTTCTTTAATGTACTATATTATTTCTCATCTCATTTGCTGTCCCTTGATTATCTCATATTGTTACAGTATCTTAACTTGTTATCTTATATATTGTAGATATGTGTATTTGGTTATTTGAAATAGGATAGGGAAGGGGGGAAACAAGATGTTGGGCAGGTTGTGGGGGGGGGAATGGGGACCAAGATATGAGAAAGTATAGCAGTATGTGTGAAGTAATGCACCTTCTATATGGTGAATATAATGTAACCCTTCTATTAATTACAATAAAAAGTATATATAAATAAAAAAGAATTCCATTTTGTTTTATATCAATTATCATGTCTTTATTCTTTTTGTCTCTGGCTGGGTATATCCATTGTTGATTCTGAAATAGAATTAGAGATTCATTAAGCAATTAAGGCCTTTGAAAGGAATGAGGAGGAACCAGCACACTGAAGAGGGAGAAATTAATCAGCTATGAAGAACTAACAAGGCCTTAGACATCTCAGGAAGCAGGATAGCAGATAAGTTAGCCAATTGTGGGATCAAAATAGCAAAGCATTTATACTCTACCTTGCTAAATCACCAGGTAATAAGTGATCCAGGAAAAACATGATCTCACGTAAAGTGGTCTACCTACCTGCCTAGGTAGATAGACGATTGACCATGATGATAAAGACAGACAGACAGACTGATAGACATATCACATAAATATGTTGATATACATACAAATAAAAATATATTTGCAGAGAGGGTAAGGCAAGCTGTCAGTTAGTAAGAATGTTGATAGGCATGCTTGTTGTATTTCAGAACTTAAAGGGAATTTGTCCTAAGATTCTTTAAGTATGATATTTCTGTAGGCTTTTCTTGGTTAAGCTTTATCAAGATAAGAAAATAACCTTTGATTTTTGGTTTTCTTTTTTCATATATTTTTATTGTAATGATTTCTGTTTTTTCTCTTTTTGTCTTCTTTTCTTGCCAGTCATGGGGCTTGAACTGTAGGCCTGGGCACTGTCCCTGAGCTCTTCAGCTCAAGGCTAGTGCTCTACCACTTGACCACTTGAGCCACCACACCATTTCTTGTTTTCCTGTGGTTAATAGGAGATGAGTCTCACAGACTTTCATGTTCTGGCTCACTTTGAACCATTACCCTCAGACTTCAGCCTCCTGGGTAGCTATGATTACAGGCTTGAGCCACCAGCATCTTGGCTTGGTTTCCCGTTTTCTAAAGGTTTTTGTTTTTTTTAATGCTTTTAAAAGATGATGAACATTCAGTTGCTTTATTTGAATCTACTGGCATAATCATGGATTTCTCATTTATCTCTCTCTCTTTTTTAACAAGAGCACAGATTTACTTTATTTAATTTTCATTAAATTCTGGAGGGGTACAGCATCACAGGGATTTTATGTCCAATGGCCTTAGCAGGAAGATTGCTGTGCAGTTTTGCATGAATCATGTCACTGTTCCCATGTGCACGAGTTACCTTTCCCCAGATAACTCTGGTTTTGTTAGGTTTTCCGCCAAGAGTCACTGTGTTGTTTTTTTGGTTTGTATACATCTCTTGCCCAAGTAGAAATTGGTATCACTTGGAGCATAAACATCTTTGATTTTAAGGACAGCTGTGTGCTCCATTTGGTTCTGATGGCCTTTCTTATAGCCAGTAAAAATGGCCTTGCACCACAGCCTTCTGGATATGTTGCCTTTTTAGAAGTCCTGTTCTCAGCATGCCTCCACAGGCTCCAAGATGGCGGAGAGAGGAACTCATTTATCTCTCAATGAGAAATACTATTGATACGTTTGCTAATTTGAACCATTATTACAATTGATGATAAATCTATCTTGATTACAATACACATAGAAAATCTATTCTGACTTACTATTTCATTTGAAACTTTTATTTGTTCATGTCCATTTCTAAAATTGGCTTTACCTTTATTTTGATGGATTGTCATTATTTAAATTCATTTAGGTTGCATTCTTTTTCATTTTTCTGTTTAGCATCTTCATTAAAAAGGATTTTATTTTGAAAATCCTATAATTATCAACCAAAAAGTTATTTGTGCTTAGATCTTTTTGTAAGTACATTTTTCACTTCCAGTCTAAATGATCAATTTATATTTTGTTTGAATACCATGAATATTATTTACATGATTTTTCTACAGTATTAAATGTTATAACAATGCAATATATATTAGATTGTAAAATGTTACTCAGTTGTTTTTATAAATGTGGATATTTCGGCTTCCTAAATGTTCTAAATATTTGGATTAACTTTTTCCTTTGTCTTTACAAAACATGTTCTATATGTTATTGATTTTAAATCATATAATTTTTTTCTTTTAAAAAAATTATGGTAAAGGTCCAGGAATTTGATCTAATAGTAGAATGCTTACCTAGCATACACAAAGACCCCAGTTCAATTCTTTGGTACCACATATGTAGAAAATGCCAGAAGTGGTGCTATGGCTCAAGTGGTAGAGCACCAATCTTGAGAAAAATCCAAGTACAATGCTCAAGCACTGAATTCAAGTTCCAGGACTGGCAAAAAAAAATATGGTAAAATGTACATCATATAAAATTGGCAACTGTTCAGTAGCATTGTGAACTTTCACATTTGTGCAGCCATCTTCATTATATTTCTCCAAATATAGTTTTATCAGACAGTCCTTACCATTCCACACTGATGCTTAGTATTCAGTAAACAATAGCTATTCATTTTTTCTTTGTCCAGCCCCCAGTACCACTATTATATTTTCTGTCTCTATGAATCTGAGTACTCCAGACACTTCAGAGAATTTGTCTCATGCCATATTTGTCCTATTGTGTCTGGTTTATTTTATTTAACATAATGTCCCCAAGGTTCAACCATGTATCAGAATTTCATCTTTTTATAAGGATGAATAATACCTCATTTATGCATAAGCTTCATTTTATCTCTCCACTGACAAACATTTGCATTGTTCTAGCTTTTGCTATTGTGATTACATGCTAAAAACAGTAGGTGTGCAAATATCTGAGTCCTGTTTTCTTATGTGAATATATTCAGAAATAAAATTATTAGATCCAATTGTAAGTTTAGTTTGGTAGGAGCACCACACTGCTTTTCACAGGGTTGCAACATTTCTCACCAGTGGTGGCCAAGAGCTCTAACATTTCAACTAAAGGAATCTAATGTTATTTCATTGCTTTTGTTAGAATATTTTTAAATTTCAAGATGTTAAACATATTTCTTAGTGTGCTTATTGGCCATTTTAATATCTTCTTTGAGTAAATACATGTTCAACAGTTTTCCCATTTTTAAATTGGGCTGTTTATTATTGGAAAATTTTAGGAGTCTGTGCATTTTCTAGATAGTAATCTCTCAACAGATATATGACTTGCAAATGTTTTCTCCCATACCATAGGCTACCTTTCACTCTATTGATCTTTTCTTTTAATAGAGAAAATGGTTAGATTTCAGTGATGTACAATCTATTTTTTCCTTTTGTTTCCTGTGCTTTTGATGTCATACCCAAGAAATTATTACCAAATCCAGTGTTACATAGCTCACCTCAAATGATTTATTTTAAGAGTTTCATATTTCAGCTTTTGCCACACATCTAGGTCTTTGATTCAAGTTTAGTCTTACATAATGTTAAGTTATAATCCATTCTTTTCTATGTAAAATCATGAGTTTTTCTAGTAGTTGGTCAATTTCTAAACACTACTATATTATATCTAGGTTGGCACCATAGGCTGGTTGCTTGCTTCAGATTTAAAAAATAAGTATGTGCATCTCTTTCAGAACTTGACCATTGCATCTACTGTATTTGGACAATGTTGCTTTTGAAGAGACATCAGCTTATTAAGATTTTCTCATTTACAGGGAGTGATCTTCCTCTTGGGACTTGAAGGTTAAATATTTTCTTCCAGTAGTTTGATTATCACATATGGACCCCTTTGTATTAATACTACTTGGGAGAAATCTTGGAGCCATATCTCTGGCACTGGAAGTGCATGTAGTTGCTGGTTTCTTGGAATAGAACCTTAACTTTACTAGCTAGGACACTAGTATCGGGATGTTAAGGGCCTTGCATACTTGTTTCTACAGATTTTTCCCCAAAGGTATAGTAGGCCCTACAAACAAACTGGTACAAAGGTAACTGGTCCATAGTATTCTCTGCCTACCAAACCTGGGGAAAGAATACCACTTTCCAAGTTGGAGCTCAGTGGTAAAATGGACACCTTAACCTCTCTGCCTCAACCAAACTTATGAGGAACTTAAATTCTGCAACTTGGAAAAACATCAAGCTAGGGACAATGAGAAATACTAACCCTTGGACCAAATCAGATCTAAGAACTGAGAGAAGAGAAAGCCTTATCTTTTTTCCATATATTTTTATTGTAATTAATAGGAGGGTTACATTATATTCACCAGCTAGAAGGTGCATTACTTCACACACATTCTTTCTCATGTCTTGGTCCCTATTTCCCTCCCCTTACCCCAACTCTCATCTTGTTTTTCCCCTTCCCTACCCAATTTCAAATAACCAAATAAGCACACATACAATATATCAAATAACAAGGTGAAATACTGTAACAATATGAGATAACCAAAGGACAGCAAAAGAAATGAAAGATAATATAGTATATTAAGGACAACAATCACTCATTATATGGTTTTTGTTTCAATATCCTGGAGGTCCTTTAATTTACTATCATATTATATGGCCTTATATATCTAGGTTTTGCTCTATTGTAAACCTCTGCTAGGAGAGCCCAAGGTTTCTACTGATTATGACAAATGAGGGAAACCATTGAGTCTATGTTCCTTTGAGTCTGGCTTACTTCACTTAATATGATTTTTTCTAAGTCTTTCAATTTCCTAACAAATAGGGCAATGTTCTTTCTGACAGCAGCATAGAATTCCATTGTGTATAAATACCACATCTTGTTGATCCACTCATCAACTGAGGGGCATCTGGGTTGGTTCCATATCTTTGCTATGGTAAATAGTGCTGTAATGAACATTGTTGTGCTGGTAGATTTAGTACATCCTTGTTTCTGGATGATTGGGTAAATGCCAAGTAGTGAAATTGCTGGGTTATACAGGGAGTTCTATGTTTAGTCTTTTGAGGAACTGCCATACTGCTTTCCATAGTGGTTGGATGAGTTTGCACTCCCACCAACAGTGTAGTAGTGATCCCTCCTGGCCACATCCCCTTCAGCATCGGTTGTTATTGGATTTCTTGATCCTGGCCATTCTAACTGAAGTGAGGTGGAATCTTAGAATTGTTTTGATTTGCATTTCTTTTATGGCCAGAGATGTTGAGCATTTCTTCATGTGATTATAGGCCATTCTTAATTCTTCTTCAGAGAAAACTCTCTTTAAGTCTTTGCCCCATCTTTTAATGGGATGGTTGTTTCTTTGAAGATGAATTTTGAAGTGATTCAATTTTTTTGAGCTGTTGATATATTTTAGATATGAGGCCTTTTTCTGTTGTATGGTTAGTGAAGATCTTCTCCCACTCTGTAGGGAAAGCCATATCTTTTTGCACATGGCTTCCAGCACACTGTGTTTTGAGGATGTGACTCAAAAGTTATACTGGCTGGTCTTACTGAGTTTGTAGATTTTTTTTTCTTTTTTCCCTGGGTATTAGAGTTTGAACTGAGAGTCTTGCTTAGCTGACTGGTGGTTTGGTTTTTTTTTTACCTTCAGATTCTTACCTTCAGCTTGGTCTTTTGCTGGTTAATTAGAGATGCAGTCTTACAGATATTTTCTGCCCAGTGTGACTTTTAGCCAAGCTTCTTGGATATTAGTTTGCTGAGTAGCTAAGCCATTGTAGGCTTAAGCCATTGGCACCTGGAAATTTTTCTTGAATTCGTGTTTTTTCATGTGTGGTGTGCACTGCACTGATGACATTCACCACAGCCTGCCTTTGGCTAGTACTAAACTAGATCAATCTCTCTCCTACAG
The DNA here is from genome assembly GCF_031878675.1 of Megascapheus bottae. Lineage (NCBI taxonomy): Eukaryota > Metazoa > Chordata > Mammalia > Rodentia > Geomyidae > Megascapheus > Megascapheus bottae. The sequence continues at coordinate 50,679,569 of NC_143515.1, forward strand.
TACCAACTTGAAAGGAGCTGATGGTCCATTTAAATAAATATAAAAGGAAAGGGCATAATTAGAAAGCTATTTCTTGCTGGGTATCAGTGACTCATAGCTGCAATCCTAATTCAGTCAAGAAGCTGCATCCTGTAAGAACACAGTTTGAACCCAGACCAGACAAGAAAACCTATGATAGTGTATCTCCAATTATCCAGTAAAAAGACTGGAGGCCTGCCTCAAGTGGTAGTGTGTTGATCCTGAACAAGCAAGTAGTGTGATTGTGAGGCTGTAACTTTAAGTCAGTGTGAAGAGAGAGAGACAGAGACATAGACAGAAACAAGAGACAGAGAGAGGAGGGGACAAAGAAGAGGGAGTCAGGAAAGGAAGGAAGAAAGAATGAGGGAGGGAGGGAGGAAGGAGGGAGGGAGGGAGGAAGGAGGGAGGGAGGGAGGGAGGGAGGGAGGGAGAAGAAAGAACCATTCCTGCTATATACCAAACCCCATTTTTACTCACTTTTTCTTATTCCCCTACTTCAACTGTCAAATATAGATCCACAGAGTAAATCATCTCTCCAAAAAAGGTTTCACAATGTTTCTCTATTGTTTGTTAAACTTGTGAAGCCATGAACCACCTTATCTCTTTTGTCACAGTTTCAAGCAGTTTCTGCTTGCTTTCCAGCTAGTCTAGACTCAGATAGTAATTTTTATTACTTGTACTTGGAGACATCTATATTTCCTGTCAGCTGATTACATCTCACTCTCTAGTGACTGGGCAATATGGGGAGCACACAGAGGACCTGCCATGGGTTGAGTGCTGTGACTCTCAGAAGGGATAATAATATGGAATCACAGTTGTCAGCCAGTTTAGTATGTTGCAAAACACAAAGCAGGAAAGACACTTGAACTGGCCTTTTCTATTGATTTTCAATGTTGCAGTAACTGCATCCACTTTACCAAGGGTTAAACACATAAATTACATCCATAGTTTCAAAATGCCAGTAAATGGAAGAACAATCTTTTACTTTTCAACATTATTGCCTTGATAACAAATGCAAAACTAGCTTTCCAGCCGTGCATCAAACCCTTTACTCTGCTAGGTATTACTGTACTTAAGTGTCTCCCAAAGCAATTGCTTTTTGTTTCTGCTTTTAATACTGAGCCATTAATCCCAATGTTCTCTTTGGAACAAGGTGATACATTTGAACCTAGGCTTAGGAATTATGATAGTTAAAAGCATGCATTTAAAGAGGCAGATGCAAAATGGGATTTCATTTCTTTCTGGCATTAGGCTTTTAAGTGTCAGAAAAAATAATAATCTATGGAGAGGAATTTTTCAATAAGAGCTGCAGCTCTGATATTTTAGTCACAATTCTTTTCAAATCAGCTACAGATATGAATCTTGTTGAAGTGACGATAGCTCAGAAAAAGTGATTATATAAAATCGATTTAAATCCTTTGCCAGTGTGTCTACATTCTATAGTGTGTGTGTGTGTGTGTGTGAGAGAGAGAGAGAAAGAGAGAGAGAGAGAGAGAGAGAGAGAGAGAGAGAGAGAGAGAGAGAGAGAGAGAGAGAGAGAGAGAGAGAGAGGGAGGGAGGGAGCGCTTTATGAGCTTATAAACCATGTCTCTTCCTCAAAAATTAGACTGCATGACTTTCTCCTGTTTAGGTTGTTCCTTCCTCCAGCAAGCTTTGCAGCTCACTGGAATCAGACCCATTCATTTGACATATGTTATTAATAAAAAATGAAGGCAATTGTGAGACATGCTTTGGGTATTGATTGTCACTGAGATGGAAACGTTTTTTCATTGGAGAATAAGAACTACTTCACTGGAAGTTTCTGTTTTTCTTTGGTTTTGCATTTACTAGGATGACTCCACACTTTGAAGTGGTCACACATTTGCAAGTCTCTTTTGTTCTAGGACTCCAAGGGCCTCCTACATAATAAAAGCTCTACCACCTGAGCCAAGACACAACCTTCTGTTCGTGATAAAGGCAAACGGGACCCTAAAACTTCTCTCCAATCCAAATCCCAAAGCAGATAATTTATAATAATTCTCTTAACCAATTTCATGGCTGTAACATGGAGACAGTGTGTCCCAGAAAAGGCGTCTCTCCAGACCTGGCTTTTCTGAATCTTTACTGAGTTGCAGAGGATCCTAGGTTGCTGGGCCATCAAAGCGATACATAATTATCTACAACCAGTTGATAACAAAGCAGAAGTTCATTCTTCATAGTACCCGATTACCCATGGAGCACCTTTAAATAGTCAGCATATTCTTTAAAAAAATCCCCAAACGTACTGATAAATATTAAAATATTTATTTCCTATCTAACTTGCATCCAACATGCCAATAAACTCGGAAACTGCCTTCAAAATGAAGAGCCTCAAATATGGGGTTTTTTTTCTCCCTTTTCACTTCTTGCTAATGCACTTGGCAAAAAATAAATCTTGCTAGCATATTTTATCATAATTAGATATAAATTTTAAATTTATAGAGAGAATGGAGAGCAGCATTTGCTGCCGTGGAGGCTTCTGGAGGTTTGGAAGTTGCTGTTACCTTCTCTGTCTGAGGACCTGAGAGATGTTCCCTAAGGATTTCCACCACATGCCTGATTCTGGGCTGTTCCATGGCTTCTTTTTTTGTTGTTGTTCTCACCACCATGATGTGGAGTGTTCTCAGCCAAGGCTCCCAAGCTACAGATTATGTTGGCTGCTGCTGGTAGCTGTGCTTTCCTCCAGGGAAGCCCACAGGCTGGGTGCAAGAGTTCTGCTGTTTGATTTCCATAGAGGTGAATGCAGCACTCAAATACCAGATTAACTGCAGTATTGAAATATAGTATTGTTGGAAGTTGCAGGACATGGTGAATGGGAGCAGTTCCTGAGTGAGTCTATCTGTCTATCTGTTCATCTGTCTTTCTCAATCTCTCTCCCTCACCCTCCCCTTATTCCTCCATCAAGCTTGGGTACTATTGTAATGGCTTTGAGATTTCTTTCTTCCTTTCCTCCCCACTTCATTGTTTCTGGCATGTTTCCCATCGTTCAAATTACCTTCAAACACTTTCCAGTCTGCACCAGTGTTGCAGAACTTTCCATTACATAGAGATTACAATTTCAAAGTCATAACTCATTGGTATGGTAGATAACTCCCCTCTACACACACACACACACACACACACACACACACACACACACACACACACACACACCTCACACATGCCTATCTCTGCTCTAGGACATGGTTCTAGGGGTAATTTTGCCCCTTAGAGGGCAAATATCCTACAGTGCCCAAGAGACTTCACAATGAGGAAATGCAGAGTGTATTTGTCATTGGGGCTGGACACTAAGACATTTGTCTCTAGACAAATGCAGTTGGGATTGTTCCTGGGGGTCCTGTGTAAGATACTCAGCACCACGGTCTCAGCTTTTCTTCTTTTCTTTTTTGTTTTTGTTGGTTGTTGGGCTTGGATCCTGGGCCCTGGTGCTGTGCCTGAGCTCTTCAGCTCAAGGCTTCCATCCTACCCCCTGAACTTCAGTGCCAGTTCCGTTTTTTCTAGTGGTTAATTGGAGATAAGACTCTCACAGTCTTTAGTGCCCAGGCTGGCTTTGAACTGCGATCCTCATATCTCAGCCTCCTGAGTAGCGAGGTTTACAGGAGTGAGCTGCATGCTTCTCTGTTATCCTTATTTTATTTCTACCAGTTTCCCAAAGCCCTCAGTGAAAAAACCTCTCTGTCAGGGGCCTGAATATTCACTGGTCCCTTTCCTAGGATGCTTTTGGTAACTATCCCCCCCTTTTTATTATTCCCCTTTGAAGTCTAAGGAATGTATCTTTTCTTTCTCATAACTCCCACAGTAGGGATCATAGGACTGTACATATAATTAGTGCTGAAAAATATTTGGGGTTTGACTGGACACAGACAGGCAGCTCCTTTTAGCCATGGCCTCTCTTTATAGCCCTCTCTATTCCCTTTGCTATATAATTTCAACACTGCTACTACAGTCCCTGAGTTCCTAATATGCAGACTCAAGCACAGTTCCTTTGTTTTAAGATAGTGACAGCTTTACCAGGCCCCCAGCACAAAGGCGCATAATGGAATATTGCTGATCAGGTATGGCCCTGTCTCTTTTTGTCACGCCTCTTGGCCTGCTATTATCCTAAATGAGTGGCCATGTGGAACGAATCACTGATGTGAAGGACAAGGCAAAATGACCAGGGAAGAAAGCATGAAATGGTAAATGTTTTATTTAATCGAGAATGATATGGAAATGTTTCATCTGATGCCAGCCTGCTGTTTTAAACAACCTCAGCCTCATTATTCAGAGCCACTAACATTAATGCATCTTTGCAGGGGGAAGCTTGCTAAGTAGGCAAAGAGAATGCATTAGAGGGATTGTGTCTGTGCTAGTCACCACCTCTTGTGCAGATAAATGGTTCCATTTAATTTAATTTACCAAACATGTATAGAGCACCTCATATATAAAATGTGCATATGTATGATGCCAAGCGTGCCTACAGAAGACTATGTAAAGATGGTCTATGAGAGTTCATGACCTGACATGCATGTTAGCTGAAATAAGATGAATAGCTGTGAAATGGAATTGTGTGAGCTCTCTAGGGATAGAATATCAGAGTGAGTCAATGCAAGTGAGTGTCTTTTTTTCCCTCTTTGTGATACTGGGGTTTTGAACTCAGGACCTCAGCCATCTTTCCAGCTCTTTAAGATCTTTCATAGGAGCAGAATAGGAATGTTTTACTTTTAACTCTTTGAAAGATATTAATTTTCTATAGCTAAAGTCGCACTGAGCTAAAATAAAGCAGTTGACAGGGCAGTACCACTACTCCCAAGTTTTAGGAAAACCTGGTAAGTTAAGAGGTAAGTTAAAATGAAACAGTAGATAAAGGATATATTTGTTGACAGAAATACATTAAAAATTAGATACATTTTAGGTAAACCAAATAAACATTTTCTAATTACACTCAAAAGCTGAGAATTGAAGGAACAGTAACGTTGCACAGGCTTTGCTCAGGATGCTATTCTCTATAACCCTAGGCAAGTCACTTAATTTTCCCTATTTTGTTGTTACCTGTAAATGAGAAAAATAATAGCATAATGTATAATCAGCCTTATAAGATTATCATGAGACTGAATTAGAAACAAATTTGAAAAGGAAAATCTTGATATAAAAAGATTTTATCTCCTCTAAAAATATACAACTCTCCATTTCTATTGTGCAGTTGCTATGGATATTTATAGTAACAAGTCTAAGATCATACAAGATTAGTAGCAAGAGATAAAAACTAATTTAGTCTTAAGTTCGTTGCATTATAGTCTCACTGAAAACTGACCACCTAATCATATCCTGCAAATGTATAGCACCCCTGTTCACCAGAAGGCCCCAAGCCATTAATTTGGCTGGGGAAATGAATGTTTACAATAGCTTCAAATGTGCAGGGAAACTGTGAGACATTTCTTTGAATATGTCTGGTTTAATTGGTCATTCATATGCATTTAGAATCAAAGATAGTAGTTACAAAGGTACATCTAAAACCTACTTACGCAACAGAATCCAGGGATAAAAAGGTTTCCTTTTCTATTGCTTTCTTGGGAAAAGGACCAAAAATACAAGGGAGAAAAAGCAGAATATATGTCTTTTTCATTGATCTCTTTCATTTACTTTTACTGTCACTTACCCTCTCTACCCTGAGCCTATCTAACCAATATGTAGCGCTCAGTAAGTGTATGAATGAATGAAAAACTGCTCCCAAAGCCCTGTGTGTTATGAATGGCATTATCAACTCATGATCATTTATTTTCAAGCTCCTTTCTAGGTGGCTGTGAAGTCCTTGAGAGGAGAAAGCTCCCTTTAATCATCTGGCAACCCTCAGTGTCTGACACACTGTGGACACTTGGAATATGTCTCTCAGCTACTCCTGATTGCTTTCTCCCAATGACCTCACACAGAATAAACTTTACTCCTTTTAAGGCTTTCATAATGACAACTCAAGCATTTAAGAGAATTTTAATTATCAGCATGTCGGACAGTACATTTTCATAGGAAGTGAAATGGGATTGTCAGAGAGAAGGAATTCTCCTGCAAAAATAAGAAAAGTAAGAGGAATAGCTAGACAGAAAAGCTCTAATCTTCCCCTATTAAGTAACTGGCCACAGAGTCCCTGAGTATGAGTTCTGTATAGAACAATTATTCATATTATACATATATTTTGTATGTGTGTAAATGGCTTGAACTTGAGACCCTGTAGCCTTGCTTGGCTGTTTTGTTTCAGGCTAGGGCTTTACCATTGCAGGCACACCTCCACTTCTGACTCTTTTCTAGTAAACTGAAGATAAGAGTATCTCAGATTTTTCTACCCAAGCTAGCAGCCTGTTGTTTAGCTGGTGTTAAGTATGAGTCACCAGTACCCAGCCTGTACATATACTTTTAAGTGAGTTGGCTTTCTTATGTTAGTAAGCATATCTTTTATGCATCCCACCATGCTTGTAGCACCATAAAATTCTTATTCCTGGCCATTATCAAGAAATCTAATAACAACAGATGTTATGCTGGTGAGAATGTGGCCAGAAGGGAATGCAACTATACTGTTGGTGGGAGTGTAAATTCATTCAATCACTCTGGAAAACAATATGATGATTCCTCAAAAGACTAAACATAGAGCTCCCATATGACCTAGAAATGCTACTCCTGGGAATTAACCCAAATGTCCATAAACATGGGCATACTAAAGCTACTAGCACAACAATGTTCATTGCAGCATTATTTACCATAGCTAAGATATGGGACCAACCTAGATGCCCCTCAGTAGATGAATGAATCAAGATGTGGTATTTATACACAATGGAATTCTATGTTGTCATCAGAAAGAATGACATCACCCCATTTGTAAGGAAATGGAAAGACTTGGAAAAAATCATATTCAGTGAAGTAAGCCAGACTCAAAGGAACATAGGCTCCATAGTTTCCCTCATTTGTAAAGTACATATCTAGGATTCTCCTAGCAGAAGGTCACAACAGCTCAAAAGTTATGTACATACAGCCAAAAGGATGAGGCTAAATGAAATAAACTCCAGGATAGGGAAGCAAAAAGTTTTTTTTGAGAGGCCAGGAATTTGGCCTAGTGGTTAAAGTGCTTGCCTTGCATGCACGAAGACCCAGTTCGATTCCTTGGTATCACATATATAGAAAAAGCTGGAAGTGGTGCTGAGGCTCAAGTGGTAGAGTTGTAGCCTTGAGAAAGTCCAAGGACAGTGCTCAGCCCTGAGATCAAGCCCAGGACTAGCAAAAAAAAAGTTTCTTTTTGAGATTGGTGTTTTTAATGTGCTATGTAAAGCTATTTCTCTTCTCTTTTTTTCTATTTGTTGTTATTCACATTGTTACTATACTTGACTTTGTTACCTGGTATATTGTATTTATGTTTGTTTATTTGAAATAAGGCAGGGAAGAGGAAAAGCAAGATGATGGGAGGGGATGAGGGGAAGAAAAGTGGAAGAAAAACATGGGAAGAGGTATCAATGTTCAAGAAAGAACTAATATATCCATGACCTGATAAATGGAACTCCACTATGATATCCAACAATAAAATGAAAATAAAATTCTGATTCCCAGAGTAGGCTGAAATACAGATTGGTGCTGTCTATACCATGAGTACTTGTGACATGCAGCTTATTGAACCCTTGAAAACTTAGCCTGGTCTACCCTGAGCCATCTTGAAAAGCAATACACAAGCCAGGCATGGTGACACATGCCTGTAATCCTAGCTACTCAGGAGGCTGAAATCTGAGGATCAAGGTTCAAAGCCAGCCCAGGCACTGAAGTCCCTGAGACTCTTATCTCCAATTAATCACTAGAAAATGGGAAGTGGGGCTGTGGCTCAAGAGGTAGGGCAGTAGCCTTGAGCAGAAAAGCTCAAGGACAGCACCCAGGCCCAGATTTCAAGCCCCATAACTGACACACAGACACAAAAGAAGCAAAAGAAAACCGATATACACACCAGATGCCAAGACATAACAGAAATAAGACTAATAATTCAGACATATGGGATGTCTAAATAAAACACAGTTTAACTTCACCTCTTTCTTTTTGCTTTTTTCACATATCCATTGGTGTCCTCCACATGAAGCTCAATTATATTTCCCTTAGATGTCACAGTATGAAGCATTGTGGTTGTTGCTAGCAACCATACTTGGCTTCTTAGAACAGTGTGGTCATCCTTAAAGGGAATTAAATTCTAGCTCTCAACCAGTCCCCTTTGACTAGGGCAAAGTGATACTAGTATCTAGTGGGTAGAAACCACTAACTATGCTACCATACACATGCCAGCTCTCATTATCAAACAGTATCAGAATGCTAGCATGTACCAAATCTTACTATTGCCTAAGTGGAAAAATTCTGGATCTGTGGATAAGGAGCATGTAACAATCTCTTTGAAGAATTGAGGAAATAGGCAGGAAGGCAGTCAGGCTTAAACATTTCGAGCTAAAAATTCAGTACCAGAACGACATTATTGCAAGAGGAAAAGGGTCTCAGAAGCAAACAGCAAAGGTCTAATTATGAGAACTGCGGCTCAGTCATAGCCTCAGGCCACGCCCCTCTCACTACTCCACACACTTGCTCCAGCCAGAGGGAGGCAAGTCCCTTGGCAGCAGGGATCAGGTAAGAGCCAATTCTACAGTCAAGCTTTCTGCTCTGGAGAGAAAAACTGTGCAGAAATTTGGAGCCAGGCAAAGGCTGACAAACCTAACAAATGAGATCAATTACATGATTTTTCCCCCCACAGATTATTTTCACCCTAGAAACCCTGGATGGAGTGTCAGCCTTGGCACTTGCTTATGTCAGGGCTCAGAGAACAGTCTCTTCAACCAAATAATACAAATTGAATTTATGAAAAAGAGAATTGGCTGTGTGTGGTAAGCCAGTATTTTTCTGGAGATGCTTTATGGGTTTCAATAGACCTTTATTATACATTTTAGAATATATTTCAAGTCAAAGAGACAGCTGGGTTTTTGTTGAAGACTGAATTTCAGCAGCAAAAAAAAAAAAATTGAAAGCTGTGATGTGTGCATATTAAACCATTGGGGCCTTCACATCCGAGGATGGAATGATTAAATTCTGATTCATCTTGAGATACTGAAGCAGGAAGAAGGGTTTGTACATTGTAAACAGAGTTTATTTTTAGCCTGGGTTTTCAACAAAGGGTTTTCTCTCAGTGTCCTCTACAATGATGTCATTCTGTCTCCAGGCAGTTGTCTGTATCATGTTAGAATGTCTCAGACTGTAAACGGTGAAAAATATTGTTACAGAAAAGCATACTTGGGGCAAAAGTGACCTTAATCACTGGAATTCCATTGTACTTTTCCCCTGTTCACACTTATATAAATAAGAGGTAGGTAGACAACCAAGAGAAAGGGTTATGCCTGAGAAAAATAGTGTCAGGACCATTCAGCCATGCCCACTGTTACTGACTCATCTAGTTAGATTGGACTTAGCATTAGAGAGTTCGTTAGGAATCTGTTACTGCTTTTTGGGTGGGGTAATGGAGATTTTCCCAGTACTTCACACTTACTAGGCAAGTGCTCTACCATTTGAGAGGCATTTCATTCGTTTTATATGTATATACATATGTATGCACAGACACACACATACACACACTCACACTCACACACATATTATTCAGTTACATTCCTTTTTAAGTATTTGTATTATCTCTAAGTAGTTGTACAAAGGAGTTGCCATCTAACAAGGCAATTTATAAATACAGTGCATCCAAAGACAAGCACAGGCTTGGATTCCAAGGCTACTAACAGTCAATTTTTACATAAACCAAATGAGTATTATCACACTAAAATTTAGATGCTGTCCTGCTTTCTCTATTTTTTCTCCTTTACTTTATCATTCAACATGACCATGATGTTAAAGAACCATTGTGAATTTACTTCTAATTATACAGTTGATCTATAGTACACTGGTAGTAGATTTGGAATGATTGTTTTATAAACAGAAAATTAAAATATAGTGAGAAAGATTATAAATAAATGTCTTGATCAATGTCACATCCCTTCCTTCACTTTTCTTAATTCTTAGGACATCTATTGAAATTTTTGCTATTGAACACAGCAATTTATGTGTACAATGCTGGATGATCTGTGATCTCTTCCATCTTTCTGACATCATTCCACCCATCCCTTCCCTTATTTTTCTTAATTCTATGGTAGATGCAATGAATTATTGAGTGCATCCCCCCTGCTTCCCCTTTTCATTCATCTACTCTTTCCCTGGCCTCATTTACTCCTTACTTGTTTTATTGAGATTTGACTTATTCTTTCTACATAATTATACTATTAGAACTATCCATAGAGTCTATTATCCTTCAGCTTAATTTGTATCCTTCATTTGTATACACTTGCATGTAGCCAAAAGGTAACTCTATTACACTTTTGGTGAAAATGTAAGCTTGTCAAACAACTCTAACAGTATGGAGATTCATCAAAAAACTCACCATATAACTACCCGATGAATAGCACAAGTAAAGCCACCAGCACAACCATGTTCATTGCAGCACTGTTTACTATAACCAATATATGGAATCATTCCAGATGCCCATCAATGGATTAATGGTTCAAGAAACATTGGTATGTATACACAATGAAATTCTACTTTTCCACCAGAAAAAAAATAGTATTGTATCATTTGTAGGGAAATGCAAAGACAGAAAAATTCTACTAAGCTAAACCCCACAAAAAGCACAATTTACATGTCTTCCCTCATTATAGGCATATAGGAATATGCCTATAATCCATAAGTGAACATATTTTTGAGAAAGAGTGTGTCCTGCTAAACTTTGCCCTAACAGTCAAGCTCCGCCTGCATCCACCCCCTTAGTATCTGAGACTGTGGGCATTCTTACCTTGGAAATCTTTATTAAAAGATTTTGGATAAAATGGTGAAGACAGAGACTTGATTGTATTAAGTGAAGAAGTTGACCAATCTGTCTACATAATGAGATATTATAGAGCTTCAAATATCAAGACAAGTTTCTCTTGGCACATGAATAGACTAGCAGGCCAATGTAACAGAATAGATTTCCAGAAATAGATCCAAATATACACAAAATTCACCATATCATAAAGGTAACATTTCAAGAATAAATGGTGTTGAAATAACTCTATACCATCTGGAGAAAGATAAGTTGGATCCTACTTTATCCACATAAGATTTCCAATGAACTTCTTGATGAAGAATGAGAAAAGTTCTGAAAGATATGGATGAATTCTTTCATAAATGTCCTTAAGACTTTTCTTAGCCTGGTGCAGTGGCTCATGTCTTTAATCCTAGCTACTCAGGAGGTTGAGATCTAAGGATCGTGTTTCAAAGCCAAATGGGGCACTGAAGTCCCTGAGACTCTTATCTCCAATTAACCACTATAAAAATGGAGCAGCACTGTGGCTCAAGGGGTAAAGTGGTAGCCTTGAGCTGAAGATCTCAAGGACAACGCCCCAGCCCATGGGTAGGGTGGTTTCCTTGAGCTTAGGAGCTCAGGAACAGTGCCCAGTTCCAGGGTTCAAACCCCACGATTGAAAAAAAGCTTTCTATCACTTACTGTCAAGAAACCATGCAAAAGTAATAAATTAATGTAATCAACATTTAGGAAATTGGCACTTCAAAAGACAAATGTTAGTTGTTAGAAAAGAATATTTGCATACCAATAATTTATACTATAAATGGAAACAAAATAACAATAAACAAACAAGAATAGTGGCAAAAGATATATAGACAAAGATACTAATGGCCTTTAAATGCACAAGTACTCATATAAAAAGGAAATGATAACTACAAGGGACATTGTTACTTATCAAGTTGCCAACAATACAAAACAATTGCACTTTGTTGGTGAAAATGAAAGATAGCAATTATTGCCATACTCTGTTGGTAAGAGGTAGGCGCAGTGCAAAATCCATAGTGGGCAATCCAAGAATATTTACCACAATTACAAACTCTAGGCTTTTTTAAAACTTCTTATGTTTTAAATAAGCCTAGAGGGGTTTTTTTCTTATGTTTTACCACAATTAAAAGCTCACAGTTTTCTTTACCAAAGGCTGCCATAGCAAAGAGTTACAAACATAACAGCTTAAAAACAAAACAAAGCAAAAAGATCTATTCAATCATAGTCATTTAGTTGTCACTGAGGAAGAATTCTCCCAGCCTATCGCTTGCTCTGCTTCTTAGGTTTGCTAGAAGTTGTTATAATTGTAGTAATACAGTCTCTGCCTCTAGCTATACATAGTCTTCTTCCTTGTTGGTCTGAATCCAATATTTCCTCTTCTTAAAGTACACTAATTATTAGCTGAATGCCCACCTTAATTTAATATGTCTTCATCTTGATTACATCTTTTAACACTATTTCCAGCTAAGGTAACCCTTCTATTAATTATAATAAAAATAGATGGAAAACAAGAAATTATTAGCACATAAAATTCTTACAGGATTTTTTTGTACCAATTGAGTGAAAACAACCCACGCTCTTACAAGCAAGGAGGGTTGAACAATGAAATGTCTGTCCAATGAAATGTCTTTAGTTTGAGATGTAACTGAGAAAACTCTATGGGATCCATCCATTGCTACATGAAAAAAGTAAAATAAAACAAGTTTACATTTCCTATACCTTCAGAGTAAGGGATATTCATGAGCCATGTATATAAAATTTTTGACAAAATATTACCTAGCTACTGAGGGTGGGCAGAGAAAAAGGGACAGACAGGCCAGAAAAACTTCTCACTGTGAGCTTCATGCTCATTTTGATTTGGAGTGGGGGGTTTATGTGAATATATTACTTATTCAAAGTATTTTGGTAAGATCTCCATGGAAACAATTAGAGAATGAGGAAAGGACTGGAGAGTGTGAATACAGACAGTCTTCCTGAAAGTTTGGTACTGATGTTTTTCTACCAGAAAGTGTTAATGGAAGGGTTTCAAGCCAGAAGCAGGACACACAATCTTTCTTCCAGGGATCCTCACAGGATTTCTTGTCTGAAAAGTAGAGGAGTTGCCTGACATTTGAGCCATATCCTGGGAACACAATCAAATTTCCATCTTACATCTGCTATCATGATGACAGAGGTTGTCACAAACTGTAACTGAAATCCTGATTGTCGAAGGTGTTAAAACATAAAATACTGTGCATATTAAAATGGGTTAAATGTAGAAGAATTGCAAAGGCTGTAGTAGGATAACTTATGAACTTTCTGATCATGAGTTTAAAGAAGCAGCTGGCTTGACGGTGTGTTTTCTCTCTATTCATATTCAGCTGCCTGGCTCAGAGTCAGTCGATGGGAGAATTTATCCAGCACTGCAGTTTTTCCAGGGGATAATGGCTGAAAGGAGAGAAAGGAGGAGCAGCAGTGGAAGATGTAGGCAATGTCTATCATGATGATAGGAGTGGAGCTAGGAGAGAGAGAAAGCAAGGCAGGAGATATGATATCACCAAGGTATCTCTTTGTTTATAGCACTCTTACATTTCTTGCATGCATTTGTTTATTTCCAAATTTTTGTTACCTTTCTTGGCGCTTCACTGAGGATGTGAAATTGAGTTCCCTTATGCCACTGAATTATATTCTCTTCAGAGAAAAGCCAATCTGACATAAACAACTCTGAAAAAGTAAACAAAAATAATAAAATAAATGCAATCAAATAATAATAGAGTTATGCAGAGAATTACAATGGGATGATGTGGGAAAGATGAGTTGGAAACAAAATATATTTGGGATGATAAAGAAGAATCTCCTAAAATAAGACCATGTTTTTGCTCCGATCTCAATGACAAGAGCAGTCCAGGGATATAAATTTCAAGGAGAATACAGTGCCTCAGGCAGACAGGAAGTATCACATGTCAAAGTCCTAATATCAGAGCCTACTTATTTTGTGGAAATATAAAAAAAATCCAATATGTCTTCAGAGGAACATTAGAAAATGTAGTATTTCTTTTTTTTTTTCTGGAAAATGATGAAGGACAATCCATGTATTTGTCCTAATTTTCTCTACCTACATGTGGTGGTAAGCAAATTCATTCCTGCTGTGCTCTGTAAATAAGGCAATGATGACTGAAATGTGATATAGACAGACACATTTGTTCAATTGCTGTTGGTCACTACATTTTACTAGTAATTAGAGTTAACTCTTGGAAGTGGAACTATAGCCCAAATGATAGAGCACCCCCCCTTGAGCACAAAAGCTAAGGGAAAAGAGGATTTTTCTGCCAGGGAAACAAAAGGCTCTATGTTGAACTCCCATATTTTAAGTGGCGATCAAAAAAGCAAATACAGCTTGTCTTTATATTGGTTTATGACCACTTTAAAACTATGATGAATTCAATGTCATATAATTCATTTTAGATAATTTTTATGTATTTTAAAATATACATGGGGTGTTAAAGATATCATAGTCACATCAGTGGAATGAGTAATGAGAGAAATAACAATTAGACTAATCAATGTGAACATCTTCCTGTTTAAAATTTCTACATATAAATTAAAATATTTTTACTTCAACATAAAGTATCAAAAATTCCATTTTAGTAAAAGATGAATTCCTCAATTCAAACAATATGGACAAAAATAGGTCTTCTTATAAATGAAGAATTGTAAGTGACAAATAGGAATTAAACAGTAGAGTCACTGGATAAATAATCATAAAAGATAACGTTAACACAAACATTAATTTGAAAATCTGAAAAATCTGAAAGTTCCTTTACCAAAAACCCTCAGCTGCAAATTTATTCAGGTTCCTTGGAGGAAAATGTGTTAAAATTTATAAAGGTATAACATGTTTCATTTCATCCTGGAATTTTTCCCAGCAAAATAATAAAAATTATGACATTTAGCACCAACTCTATGGTGCTTAGAAAATATGATATGGATTCGATGACATTCTTCCCATTTTATCTGCATTATCTCATTTCATCCACAATTTCACCACAGCACAAGCTTAAGCTAAATCCTGCTACTGAGAGCTCCACTCCACAGATTAAAAAAAAAGAGGCAAAACCACAAAGAAACCAAAATTTGGTCTACTCTTCTGTTTATTTTTGCTTTCCATTCTTAGCCCCAATTCAATTTTGTTGTTTTAAATATCCATAATGGAAGGTATTCAGTTATAGTCAATAACTTCATAAAATTTTAGAAGAAAAAAGAACATATGTATGTGCATATGTGTGTATAAATGTTTGTGTGTCAATATACAAATACCTACTATGTAGGTGTTTCTGTATTTTACATGTTGGAACTGATTGCCTTAAATGTATACTTTCTACCCCCCCAAAAAAAGCTAAGGGATAGCCCCGAGGCCCTGAGATAATTCTCACTCCTGATTCAAACCAGCCAAACCAAACAACTTAGAATTAACTCTCACATCAGTGGGATGTGCTAGGTCAGCAGACAGTGTTGTTTCCCATGTCCTAAAAGTAGTTTGAGAAAAGTACAAAGTTGGAGAAATAATGATATGCTCTAGATACTGCTCACTTTTTTTTAATGGGTTAGAAGGAGGGACCTAAGAATGAATTGTGACTGCTAATCATGGATACATTTTGATGACGCAAATTTTACTACTTGTTAATCATTTAATTGTAATGCTGGGAATTGATGAAGTTTTCCATGCACACTATTTGTTTTAGGAACTTAAATGCCATCACAGTAGCCCCCATGATCAGAATTCTGAAATTTCACCTAAGGTTAATTGTGTGCCTCTCCGTGAAATACATCTTTCATTTATTTTACACATGCTGATGCCAAATAAGGAAAAAAGAACAACTAAACAACACCAAACAGGAGCCAAATTCTGTTAGTGGAACCTGCTGTGATGAGATTAAAGCAGGCAGGATGGAAGGTATTCAAGCACCAAATAAAAATGGTACCAGTAGAGGCCTATGTAAGCTAAAAATTTGAAGCAGAAATTCTTTCATTCACATTGCAAGAAGTGGCAGGAAGAAGGAGGATCACAGGCCATTCTTGCATCTGACCAGTGGGAATCATTTTTAGCCATGGTAGGAGTTCCTATACCATAGGAATTAGCAAACACTATTCTCAGGGTCTGCTTTATTGTCTGTGGATTATCTGGACTTTTTAAAGTGGCATCTGTGATTTTATAGTTGTCACTTTGCTAAGAACTCAAAATCTGAGGAACTCTTTTTCCCATATTCAATGATTCAACAAAAGTATTTCCCCTACCATTGGTAAATTCTAGTGTATTGTTTCATTATTTCACTTTCATATTTTTAACTAACACAAAATTTCAGCCAATCTTCAGGTTGAAACTATCTGTGTTGTGAAGTACCCCACCCCAATAAACATCCCTTAACTTAGGTCTACCCAGTGTAGGGAAACCAACATATTATCTTGGAATTCATTTTTCCCTATTTAACATATTATAGCACTAGTAAAGTAAAGTGACTCAAATTTAGCAACTGAGGTATATTCTCTTTCCTACTACAAGGCAGAGACTTGGCCATAGATGCAAGCACAAAAGAGTAGATTTTATTTTCCTTGTATCACTTGATGACACTTACCCATTACTTTGCACATGAGAACTGAGAAAATATTAGTTGAATGAACAAGCTCTCTCCTTGAGTAACTAAGATGCAAATGACCCCAGACAGAATGTTAGCTCTAGAGGTCCATTCCATAAAGATGGTTTTCAGAAGTAGCTTCTAACTTCCACTCTCTTATAAATATGCAATGGCATCTCAAAGTGAGGACAAAGAACAATCTACATAGTGATTGACAAAGGCTATAACAAAGAGCATCCTGTTTCTGCACATATGAATGTGACCTATCATGACTCACAAAGTTTTCCCCAACTGGACTGCCAGAAGCTGAAGATTGTAGACCTTTTTCTTTGGGTTTAGGCTTTCTCTTTTGGTCTGGTCAATCTCAGCCCTCTTGTTCAGAAGGCTCTCTCATTGTGTCTCTGACCACTTTATCCTATTCACCCTCACTTTGCCCAGATGAAGAGTGCTATGGGAGTCATTCTCAGAGTGGCTTCTAAAAGGAAAAACCAGAGATTCCAAAATATCATCAAAGACTAAGGTTGTCAAATGTGTGTGTGTGTGTGTGTGTGTGTGTGTGTGTGTGTGTGTGTGTCTGTCTGTCTGTCTGTCTGTCTGTGGGGAAAGGAGGGAGGGGAGATTGTGCAGCGCTATGTGTAAAAGGATTTCCTCCTTTGAAAACCTACTCTTGAAGCTGTTGGTAGACATGTAAATAACAAAATTATTTTCCTTTTACCTTGATGCAGAGCTGCCAGGAGATAAGCTCAGTGGAAATATTTGAAAACTGCAGACACAGTAACCCAAGTTCTGTACCATCTAGCAAAATGATCGAGTGATGAATCGTCATTACCAATTATAAGATTCCTGCTATTCTCTCTGGGGGAAAAATTAAATAGGCCACCTCCTGAAAAGAAGTTACAGTAGCACGGTCCTGCATAGCATACACACCTGATGATACAGACCCCCGGTTGATGTCCAGATGCAATCTCCTCATGATACATACAGTTTAGAACAGGAAGATTGCTGGGTGAGCTGTGTACATGGGTGAAAGGGAACTTGACACCCCAAAAGGAAAGAAAATGTGAAAATGGAGTAAACACAAATACAAAAAAATGGACCAACTATTAAATAATTCAGGACCATTGCCCAAGGCAAACAAACATTGAATGGGAGTGGAAAAAAAAAAGAAATAGATCAAGATATAAAACAGAAGGAAAAAAGGAAAGAAGGAGATGAAAGAACTCACCTAAGGGAGAAAAAGCAAGAAGAAATTACTACCTATGACAGGAATATTAATAACTGGATTTTAAATTGAAAAGAAATCGCTCACAGTTTCATGACAATCTTGGAAGAAGCCTTCAGCAATGGCTCCTCATAATTTGTACAAGTTTGTAATGCCTGCAGAAAACTGATCGGGCTGACCAACTTCTAGCCTCTTGGGGGTCCTTCACCAATGCGCTTATGGGGCAAACAGGACCTTCCAAAATCAGGGTCTGCTGTCTAAAGTTAGAATAAAGTACTCTCGGTTGGAGGCATGGCTCAGTGCCAGTGAGTAAGTGAAAAAGCAATGGATAACAATTTTAAATGGGAGGATCTCAGACCAAGAAACAAACCAAAGAACAGAAAAGATATAAGGAATGAATGTTGTCCATAATGTACTATGTTATCTCTCATCTCTTTTGCTGTCCCTTGGTTTTCTCATGTTGTTACAGTATTTTACCTTGCTATCTGATATATTGTATATATGCTTATTTGGTTACTTGAAATAGGATAAGGAAGGGGGGAAAACAAGATGAGGGGTGGGGTTGGGGGGAGGGAAATGGGGACCAAGACATGAGAAAGGGTATCAATGTTTGTGAAGTAATACACCTTCTATCTGGTAAATATAATGTAACCCTTCTAATAATTACAATAAAAATATATGAAAAAAAAGAATGGAAGAACTCTCGTCTTCTTTCTAGACTGGAGGCAACTCACACAGGAAATTGGGAGTAGGGCCTGAGTTAAACATTTCAACAAGCCAGCAGTGAGTGAGCATGATTGATCCTTTATTATGGAAGGCATTCCACTGTTCAAATAGTGCTCAGTTCAGGCTGTGTGGTTCTCTATGAGCAATGAGTGCCATGAATATGCCACACTCGGGGAGACTATAAACCTAACTCAACAACCGTGAATCTATACAGGAGCTATGTGTTGTGACTATTCTATAAGATTGGGCAGTAAAAGAGTAATGAATTATTCAGTAGATATTTATTGAGCACCTGCTACATGCCAGTCTCTGTCCCCTTCACAGTGAGCAAAGCAAAAAATCTGGAGTGGAGCATGCAATCCTCCTTTTGGCAGTGGGCTCAATCCCTGAGCTTTGTGGTGGTTAACTGGAGATAAGAATCTTATCTAGTTTCACAGAAACTGTATTCTGTAACAGTTTGCCTTACAACCCTTTTTAATTATCAACCCACATGGAGCCTTTTAGACATTTTTCCTAATCATATTACCCTATGCAATTGTAATATATTATACTATATAACACAATATATAATATAGTATATTGTGAATTGTTTATCATGTTATATATTATGTTATTATAGTATATATTCTGTTTAACCTCATGTGGCTTTTGAGAAAAGTATAACCCTTTTTAAGATTTACATTTTTTCACCTTCCCAAAGTCAATATAATTTCTTTTTACAGAAGACTTCAGTTCTGTTGCGATATCACTCTACTCTTAGTGCTCAGTGACAGCAGAAACTTTGTACTCATATAACACAATAGGGTTCAAACAAAGTCTCTTGAGCATAACTGTGTGTGAGTCTGTGCTGGACCCTGGTACTGGCTGAAGAAAGGAGTGTTACATCATCCCAGCCTATCACTCACTGGGAAACAGAGACAGGAGATAGACAGGTGTCCCTGAACACAATAAGCAGTAGAACAGGGAGTGTGGGATGCCTTACTCTGTTGGAAGGTTTTCAACCCAGATGCAATTGAGGGAAATTCAAGAGATGACATGTAAGTGGACTGATGAAGGGAAGGAAAGTTAATTACAGAGAAGAGTAATGGTTTTCAATGCTTGCATCCTGGACTAGCAGACTTAGAAGCCGCATGAAACTTGTAGAAACAGCAGGTTCCACAACCTCACTACAAACCTAGTAAGTCAAAGGCTCAAGGTAGAAATTTCACAGTCTGTGCTTAACAAGCTTCTAGATAATTCTGAAACACATGGAATCAGACAGCTAACTGACCTATTTGGGAAGTGATCTTCATGCTTTTACCCATGACCTACGGTAGATGCTTGCATCAGCCTGAAGATGCTTGTGGAGCTACAGACAGCATTCATCATGCTCAATTAAAATTCCACTGAAGACTAAGATTGTAGATAGTGTTAGCAAAGCCTACTATTGAGGTTGGAATTAACCATCCATGTTGTCTAATACAGGTTAACCAAACAGATGCCAGAGATACACATACCATGCTTACTACACCTGTGTTACAGCACCTACAATCATTTTACCTCTCACATGTGTGTGCACGTGTTTCTTTGACCCCCCCCCCCAAGTGTAGAGACATCATCCCAATTTATTCTTCTATACCCAGCATGCTGTTGGTTTCTGAGTCATAATTTAATAGGGAATCACATAAACTTAAAAAAAAAAGACTCTGAATTGCCCTGACACATCACAAAATTGAAGAGAGGATTGACAATGAGGTAGCAACTCCGTTTGCCATGAAGTAGCCCACAGGATCTTGGAGCAGCCCAGAGCAAATTGTTCCAGTTCTTCTCTTAGATTTCTGCTTCTTTTAAAACAAAAGCATTATGCATGAGGCTAAAGATGGAGTCTCAGCAGCACCTCGTTTGTACTTATTGCTATTTCAAGCTTCCTTCTGCTAGGTCCACAGCTCCACTGCTGTGCATACAGGATTCATCAGAGACAGTCTTTGTTTTGGGTCTGGTCAGTTCAGTAATTATAGCCCTTTAAGCGGGGCAATGAAAAAATGGGGAGGTAAATTGTTCCTTTTGACTTACCGCAGACATAATCCCTCAATTATCTATGAATACACTAAGGCCAGAGAATTCATTAGTTGGTCCAAAGCAACATTGCACTTAAGGATTTAATTGCACTGCAAAAGAGTGTGACTCATGCTCTACTTGCTTTTAAAAGTCTCCCTTATTTCTCTACCTAAAACTGAAATTTTGGACATATGAAGGGATGTGATCAGCTAAAAGACATTAAAGACATTTTATGAATACCTTCTTGTCTTGTAAAAAAATTTGATTCAAGTTATTTACCCATTGAATTTCTCAGAAGGCTCAAATTTTTGTACACATTTGCTTCCTAAAATGTTTCCGAAATTCAGTTTCACTTCTTCTTAGTGAGAAACAATGTATGTCCAGGGAATATTTCCAGTCTCCACATAAAGTCGTATTTGGTTCTGGAAGATATGAGCCTGGACTGAGGGATGAGGAATTATTAGACAGTATTGAGTAGAGCCTATGCCTCTAGACAGAGTTTATGCTAAAGGCCACAGGTGTGGGAAATTTTGGAATGTCCTGAGATCTGCCTTGCTATGACATATGTTTTCATTACTGGCCACTTACAACTGACGGCTGGACATGAACGTTATGAATTCAACTTTCTTTTTTTTTCTGTTTTTTCTTTTTTTATCCTCATATATTTTTATTGTAATTAATAGAAGGGTTGCATTATATTCACCAGATAGAAGGTGTATTACTTCACATACATTGATACCCTTTCTCATGTCTTGGTCCCCATTTCCCTCCCCCCACCCCTGCTCCATATCTTGTTTTCCTCCCTTCCCTATCCAACTTCAAATAACCAAAGACGCATTTATACAATATATCAGATAACCAGGTGAAATATTATAACTATGAGATAACCAAGGGACATGAGATGAGAGATAACATAGCACATTAAGGACAACAATCACTCATTATATGGCTTTTGTTTCTATATCCTGGAGATCCGTTTATTTAGCATCATTCTATATTACCTTAAGTATCTAGGATTTGCTCTATTGCAAATCTCTACTAGGAGAGTCCAAGGTTTCTGTTGATGATGACAAATGAAGGAAATCATTGAGCCTATGTTCCTTTGAGTCTGGCTTACTTCACTTAATATAATTTTTTCTAAGTCTTTCCATTTCCTTACAAATGGGGCGAGGTCTTTCTTTCTGATAGCAGCATAGAATTCCATTGTGTATAAATACCACATCTTGTTGATCCACTCATCAACTGAGGGGCATCTGGGTTGGTTCCATATCTTTGCTATGGTAAATAGTGCTGCAATTAACATCATTGTGCTAGTGGATTTAGTGTGTCTTTGTTTCTGGATGACTGGGTAAATGCCAAGTAGTGGAATTGCTGGGTCATGGGGGAGTTTTATGTTTAGTCTTTTGAGGAACTGCTATACTGCTTTCCATAGTGGTTGGATGAGTTTGCACTCCCACCAACATTGTAGTAGTGATCCCTCCTGGCCACATCCCCTCTAGCATCTGTTGTTGTTAGATTTCTTGATCCTGGACATTCTAACTGGAGTGAGGTGGAATCTTGAAGTTGTTTTGATTTGCATTTCTTTTATGGCCAGATGTGGAGCATTTCTTCATGTGATTATAGGCCATTCTTAATTCTTCTTCAGAGAAAACTCTCTTTAAGTCTTTGCCCCATCTTTTAATGGGATGGTTGTTTCTTTGGAGATTAGTTTGAAATTTAACTTTTTTGCATCAGTTTAAGAGTTTAGAATTTCAAATTTTAGGTCTAGGAATGTGGCTTAATGGTAGAGTGTTTGCCTAGCATGCATGAAGCCCTGGGCTTGTTTCCTCAGTACCATAAAACAGAAAAATCCAGAAGTGGTACTGAGTCTCAAGGCACTGAGGTAGAGTGCTAGCCTTGAGCTGAAAAGCTCAGGGACAAAGCCTAGGCCCAGAGTTCAAGCCCACAATTGACAAAAAAAAAACATTTTTAAGGATTATGTATTTCATCAGGATACATATAGAAAACAAAGATTTTTCTTCTTCCCGCTTTTTCCAGCCCAGTTAGAGAAAATCTGAGCTTAAATATTATTTATAGTAGTATTTATTATTATAAGGATTCCTCTGGGAAACAGCACAATAGAAAAGTGATAACATATATAAGAGTTAGTATGGAAATTGTCTCACAATTACAGAGGCAGAGAAGTCTCATAATACGCCATTTACAAGCTAGAGAAGAAAAAATGCTGGGAGTATAATTTAGTTCAAGACCAGAAGACAAAACTATAGAAGCAGAACTGAAACTCCCAGGTCCTGCCAGGTTCCTGAATTCAAAGGCCCAAGAACCAGAAATGTCTAAGAGCTAAGAGCATGAGAGGGAAAGAGAATTCACCCTTTCTCTGTCATTTGCATTCATTTACATTCTTAATAAATTGGAAGATGCCTGCCTGTGTTTGCTGGGGTACAGCTCCTTGCTCTGTCAAGAAAGACAGAATTTATCCTTTTCCCACCCCATCTGGGTCTTCCACAGATTGGAGGGTGTCTGCCTGTGTTGGTTGAGATAGTTTCCTCATTCAATCAAAGTTAATTTCTTCCTGTAACACTGCCATATACATCCACTGAAATAATGTTTTACCACCTACCTGGGTATGGTTTAACTTAGGATTGTACATGAAAACTAACCATCATTGTATTCTTCAATTTTCTAATAGTTCATGCAGTCCATGTGTATTTAATAAATTCATAGAGCTAAAGCAACAGCTCTTATTTGACATAAAAAGGTGTTCTTTCTTCAATAAACATGAACAGTAGGCCTCTTTTTTCCAGAATAAATCTAGGTACTGTAGGCACAAAAACAGAAAATAATATGGCAAACCTCCTCAGCAAAATGACTTATCTTTTCAACTAACAGTCACACTCAATCCAGGACCAAAGAAAAGAGCTCACTGCATAAGATCATAGGCCAGAAAGACATAGCCTGCCACTTGATTCAAGTCCTGCCTGAACTATACTCCTTGGGAATTCTGCATTCTGAAGTTTCATGAAGAACATAAGGCCAACCTCACCTAACAATGGCTGTAGTGCTTGTACTCTTCCTGTGGCGCTAGTTATATTGTGTGGTTTATCATTTGGGTATGTCTGAGTGACATGAATATATTTTCTTTCTTCTCCCATCACCCATCTAACATTTGTGTGCCTTTTGAATTTATGGCTACATTTCTATTAGTTCCTCGCAGCACTCACTAGATTAAAGCTACATCAGAAATTGGATTTTTCTCTACTTTTGCTCCTGAAGAATGTAATAAAAAATGTAACTCAATAAATCTAGCAAATTAGCAAGAAGATCTCAAACTTTGGGGTATATGTGTGACTCTGCTTTGGGGGAAGAAATACAAAACTATCAACAACTGAACCAATAAAATTATCTATTACTATTTCCAAGTAGGAAGGAGGAAAGACAATCCTTCCATTGAAATTGAATCCAATTCATCCCAAGAAGGAAAGTTTCAGTGGTTGAGAATTTCATTGTTTGATTTCCTTTGAAGCTACTATAATCTTTTTCTGAAATAGAATATATCAGAGGTTGTTTCTCAATGTTTTTAACTTTAAATTTGGGAACTTAAACAGATTTAGGATTGTGGCCATTTCTTCTTGCAGATTCATGGCTGTAGTATGAATTAGAATTGTACAAACTACTCTATCTTAATTTATGGTCCCTTGATTGTGCATTCTAAGTTTATGAGTAGCTCTTGAAAAGTGGAAGTTAGAATTTTACTTATAGAAAACCTATGAGCATTCATACTATCTAGATCCACTTTCATTTAAAAGAGAACTGGAGTCCATAAGGCTAAAGGTGTTTTTGTTTGTTTGTTTGTGGCCACAGCAGAATATGTTATGACTATCTTCATCATTCAGAGTTCCCTAAAATATTTATCTTCTAAAATAGTAGCTCACAGTATCTTTCAGTCAGTGAGGTGGATTTGTGCTTGTACCTTTGCATTCAGCACTTACTCTAAAATGTACTTTCTTAGGTTTTAGGCCCTTTTCTGGACATCCAAGGTTAAAAGTCATGGTCCCTGATCTGACGCTGTCATAAGATCTTCCATAACAAGAGAAAGGAAGCTCTTTTCTACCTATGTAGTGCCCCTTTAACTTATTTCCATCTGTCCAAAATCTATGTTTTCAGAAATCTTCTATCAGGGTCTCACCACAACTGTGATATGCTTCACAAACTCATGCTTTCATTGCTCTGAGCACAGGTAGCTGCTACTTCCCTCTCGATATTTAATGGTTCCTACTCTAAATTATGAAATGAATTGTATTGTTACCATGCTATCATTATTCCTTGACATTTAAATCTGTGGATTTGTGAATTTCCGGGGCTTCAGTATACTGGAGGATAAAGGCTTTTTTGGAGGATCGGTCACTGGGTCTGGGCCTGGGCGCTGTCCCTGAGCTCTTCAGCTCAACCCTACTACTCTACCACTTGAGCCACAGCATCATTTCCAGTTTTATTAACTGGAGATAAGAGTCTCATGGACTTTCATGCCCAGGCTGGCTTTGAATCTCTATCTTCAGATCTCAGCCTTCTGAGTAGCTAGGATTACAGGCATGAACCACCAGGGCAAAGCCTCTTTTTTTTTTTTTTTATAAAGGGAGAAGAGACAAAAGAGGAATGGAGGGAAAGAAAGGGAAGAGAAGGGAAGGGAGGGGGAGGGAGAAATTTTAAGTCTTTGTTCCTGTTATTAAGTCTCGCAAAAGGCTTCAAGCTTAATGAGGTTTGGGATGCTTGCCAGGGAAGGAAGTAAGGATGTTGTGGTGATATTGAATTTGTCTTCTGAACTCTAAGTGTGGATTTAGAGATCTTGCATAACAATGGGGTTTTTAAATCATTTATCCATTGTATATGGATATGTGTTCATGCAAATGTGTGTAGAGAAATGCGAATAAAAGAGGCACACTGAAAATATATTAATATAACCGAAACATTGACTTCCAGATATTCAGTCATTTCCATTACTGCTCTTTTTTCCCTAGGATTTCAGAATTTCAATTTCTTCTTTACTCACTTAGTCTCTTTCTCCTTCATTTCCCAAGACCTTCTACCACTTAGTCAAATAATGATAAGTGATTTATAGGGAAGAAAGAATGTCAGCTCTCAGCAAATTAACACTAGGTAGGGTAAGTGCATACGGGAGTTTCGCTCAGGACCTGCTCAGCTAGTGAGAGGGGATTTTGGAAGTTATAGACACAGCTGTCCCTCCCAATCAACATTAGGAAAGACAATCTGGATCTTTTCCAAGCACCATACTACCCTGAGAAAGATAGGAAGTTGACAGAAATGAATGGGTGATTCAGCTGTTATTTGGATAATCTGATCAGTGTCTACAACTGAACAAGTCTCCCGGACCTCTGATAGACTTCTAGACCTAAGGTCAGGAGCACTGCACAAACATTTCAGTTCATCTTCCGGTTCCAGAATGTTAACGGAAGTAACAAAATAATAAAAATGTACCTTGGCTGTAGGATGACAAAAACTCTAGCTCATTGTGGAATGGTGGGAATGAGGGCATAGGCAACCAGCATAAAATAAAATCAAATGGAAAATTTAAATAGGTTTTCAGAATTGTGAGGGGCTGAGAATCGGTACATATGTGTTTATAGGAATCTATCATTTCTTCACTTCTCGAATTTTAGAGAAACTAGTACTATAAAGACTCAGCTTGAAAGTACCAATAATCTAAAATCAACTTCCTGAATAGCTGTGAAATTCTAGTACTTCTGGGAAATTTCAAAAGGCTAGATATGGAATTCTATGTATTAGTACGTATCCAACAAGAGACTAAAATGACTATTTTTTGTGATAGAGATTTAAAAAGGGGAATCTTTTTTTTTGCCTGTGGGATTTTATTTTCTTTTATTTTTTACTTAAGAATAATGGATCCTTTACTTTTTGATATAAGATACAAGCAAATAATCCACATACC
The DNA here is from genome assembly GCF_031878675.1 of Megascapheus bottae. Taxonomy (NCBI): domain Eukaryota; kingdom Metazoa; phylum Chordata; class Mammalia; order Rodentia; family Geomyidae; genus Megascapheus; species Megascapheus bottae. The sequence goes on from NC_143515.1 coordinate 50,706,070, forward strand.
TAAAATAGAGCTCACACAGTCTTGGAAACCTTTCAGTAAAAGCAAAGCAGGAACCATTTGTTTTAAAAGGGGGTACCTTAAAAGAACATTTCTTCTCATGGGGTTTGCCTTTGGAGCAGGAAGTCTTTAATTCTGGGCAGGAGTGCTGTGCCCCACCCATTTGATTACACAGATGGAAAGCAAGCTAGGGCATTTTTCTTTGGGATAGTAATAGCTCTCTTTTTAGATCAGGAGTTTTTTGATGGATCTGAATACTTAAGTGGGGAGACCCCTGGAGATGTTTCATAATTGGTAGGAAAAAAAACAGAATAATGGAATCTGATTCTTGCAGAGTAGTTAAGAGAAAGAAGTTCAGCAAGGTACTGGACCACCATGAGACTCAGTATATGTATATGACTGTAGTATATGATCTTTAGGAATTGCATTTTTGGGGTAGTTGGAGAAACTGGTCCATACATCAGAAGAAGTGTCTCAGGATGCTCTGTGGAGGACAGAACAAAATACTGCCTTTGTCCACTAGCAGAGTGACCTACAAAGGAACATTAGATTGGAGATTAAAGAAGGAGCTGATGAGCACAAAGGAACCCAAATTCAAAAAGTGACTTCCAAACAGGCAAATAGTTTGAATCTGAAATGTCACCTGAAGGCTTACATGTTGAAGGCTTGCTTGCCATCTGGTGATATTGTTCAGAGCTGATTGAATCATGAGAGTAATAAGCTCATGTATAAACCGAATCATTGAAAAATCCATAGTTGACTGAGATATTAGATGACAAGTTGGAGGATATAAAATGTAAGTTACTGAGGATGGGCTTGTGAATGATATATTTTGTCCATAGTATCTCTCTTCTCTCTTCTCCCTTCTCCCTTCTCTCCCTTCCCTCTTCCCTCTTCTACCTTCTTCCTTCTTCTCTCTTCTTTCTTCTCTTCTTTCCTCCTCTCTATATCTGTCCCTTCTTCTCTCTCTCTCACTTCCCTCCCATATCTGTCCTCTTCCTGGCCAAAAATGAGCTGAACATTCTCTTCTACCACACACTTCCACCATCAACATTTTCAGAAAGAAAACAATGGGGCTAGCCAACCTTAGACTGAAACCTTTAAAATCATGAGCCAAAATAAACCTGTTTTCCTTTAATCTAATTTATTTTAGTACTTATTCAGTGCAACAACAATGAAAAGTTGGCTTGCATACTGCTAAGGCTGGAAGGGAGCATGAGGCCAATCTGTGGGAGGTCAGAGTCCTTATTGTCAACTGAGTTTGAAGACTAGAGTGAGTCTAAGACTAGGGCTCCTGAACTGAAGTATGATAGGAGCTCCCCAGAACAATTTAGATAGTGCAATTGTGCCAGTTTGTCTAGATTTCTACTATGTATGGCTGGGATGTGTGAGTTATAGTTATAATTAGGTTATTGGCTATAATAGAAGGGTTTTCCTATTTTCATAGCAAGATAACAATGTGATGTGTATTCACATTGGATTGTTCAAGAATAGAAAAGTATATAAAAGGAGGACAGAGGCATTTCTCTAGGTCATGTCAACCAACATTTTCTTAAGGAGGACATGTTACCACTAGAACATGGTATAAAACACAACAGTCTGTTATTATAATTAATGACCTTCAATATTTAGTTAACTAGATATACTTCACCCCACAAGGCAGACTCTGTTAGAGGACCTATGTTTAACATACAATAGTTATATGAAGCTGTCAAATTCTTAAGATGCGTAGCACAAAAAAATGGCTGACCGTGGATTTATCTCTTTTATTCATGCCATAGCATGAATCTCAGTAGATAATAACTTTTCTTTTTATCACATTCCAACACCACAAGGGGCTCAGTTAAAATGCTAACAACAACAACAACAAAAACGGACCAAGAACTGATTTGAGTCTGGAAGAACCAAGACACACAAGGTGACCATATTAAATACATCTTGCTATCACTGGATACTTTACCATTGTAATGCTCTTATTTTTTCACAGTGATAGTGACTTCTATAAGTAGGGCAAAATTTGAACTATGTCCTGATTTTGAGAGCTGGACCAATAAAGGGATAAATGCCCTGAAGGTATCCTTAGGAAGAAACTTTAAATAAAATCGAGAAAACTGCATAAATCCAGGAAGTTAGCTCAGGCCTCTTTTTTTTACTGTTTATCTGTATTATTATAATAGGGTTATGTGTCAAAATTCAAGTCTTGAGTCTGAGGCTTACCTGCTGTGCATGATTGTGGGCAAGCAAATTTGCCTCTTTGAGCCTCAACTACTCTGAATTTAAAATGAAAATATGTCTGATAGACAGCATGTGAATTTTGTCTAAGTCAATATAACACAACCTTCATATTGTATGCTAGTATAAGTCACAGGTAACTTAGTGTCACGTGTTTACTATCTTTAGGTTCACAACATAGCACCTTAAAGATTCAAAGGGTCAAAAATAAACACTGAATAAGCTTTTCTGCCTTACAGGTGTGAACAAGATAGGACTGGTGAAATATTTTGTATAGAGGAAGGAGACTAAATAGCATGTGCAGGATCTGGATCTAAACATTGCCTCTCTGTAACTCTGCCTCTCACAGACAGCACACTCTGGCATTTAAGATGGTGCAATCAGTGAGTCCTGTCAGATCCAGCTGTCCCTCTAGAGCTAAGCATCCCTGAGTCCTTCAGCATTGACCATGAACCATGACTTGCAGCCTACCAAAGAGTCAGAAACCTTAGATTGGTGAAGAATGAAGTTCTCAAGAAACCTATTCAGCCAAATGTAAGTTTGAAAAGAGGGAGAGGAAAAAGACTCTTACACAGTAACTCTTTATAGCCAGCAAAGAGAATGAGCTGTGGAGGTGAGATCCTTTATTTTGCTCTGCACTGTCTGTAAAGCAATCTCTTCTCTTTCAAAATGATGTTTCTATTGGGCTTAGCGCTATTTGTCATTCTAGGTCCCAGACAAAATATTTTTCATAAGAACATCAGAAATGCCATGCCGGAACAAACCAACGGTCCCTCCAGTCTTATGCTTGCCTTTGAAACTGGCACCAGGAGAGGAGTTCATGAGAGGACACAGATGTTCTATCTTGGTGGCATTAAAACATTTTTTTCATATATTTTTAATTGTAATTAATAGAAGGATTACATGATATTTGCCAGATAGAAGGTGCATTAATTCACATACATTGATACCCTTTCACATGTCTCATGGTGACTGTTAGAAGTGGAGAGTGCATTGTAATCCAATTCTCATCCTGAGCTCATGCACGAAAGCACACCTGTACATACCAATGTATACAAAACTAACACTGCATTTTTTTGGTTTTTGTTTTGCTTTGTTTTCTTTAAAATACTGTCCTCAACCCACTAAACTGATTTCATGATCCACTAACAGGACAGAAATTCACGGCTTGAAACCCTTTTCTGTATTTGCTATCAGTGTCAAAGGTTAGTACTTACATCTAACACTCCTTTTTTTCTTTAAGACATGAGATCTATCACCCATGAATTTACCTAAAACCACCTTTCGGTGAAATGAGTTGTATCACAATATTTAATACCAGTGGTACCATATATCCATGGGAGATTGTTTCTAGGATCCCCTTACCAACCCAAATCTACGGACACTTAGTTCTAATATATAAAATGATACAGTGGGAAGTAGTGCTGTGGGTCAATGGGTAGAGCAGTAGCCTTGAGATAAAGAGCTTAGGATCAATGCCCAGGCCCAGAGTTCAAGCGCCACAATCAACACCACCACCAAAAAAAAAAGAGTATTTTGGATATAAACTACATTATTTCTCCTATAAACTTCAAATAATATTTACTTATAATGCCCAATGCAATATAAATAATTGTTATAATGTACTATTTATGAAATGATGACAAGAATAATGTCCGTACATGTTTAATACAAATACAATTTTTCAAACATTTTTAATCTACTGTTGAATCTACAGATGTGGAAACTCTGAATACATAGGTATGACTGAATTCACAACATAGTAGAACTGACTCTTCCTTATGATGATTCTGTATTATTTTAGGTCAAACTATCTAGATGAAGACAGTAGGCTTGATTTCTCTATTTTTCCTGAGGAATTGAATCTCTAAGGCAGAGAGGCCACGAAAAGCTCCCACTGGGCAATGACTTATCTCATTGATAGGCATTGAACATTTCTAGAACTTTAATCAACTTTCAAAGCAAGGATCTTATCAACTGTATAATGCTAGTGGTGTATTTCAAAGATGGCTACAATATTATATTCCACCTTGCATGCTTTCCTTTCATGTTATCTTGTGACATCCTGTGAGGAGGTAGTATCTACTCAAATCTGAGCTGGGTCTTCTTTGAACAGTGGAAATGTCTACTGCTGGTTATACAGATAGATTTTAATCATCTTGGCCACAATCACTACCAGTCTTAGGTAAGAAGAGAACTACTTAGACACCATTGTGTGAGAAGTCTGATTTGTGCTAAGATGCTCTGAGGGTGAGATGCCATATGGAGAGAGAAAGAAAAAAATGCCTACCTGTAAAGCAAGTGCCTTGAAGGAAATCTGACAGTCCCATCTATGAGATCAGCCACACAAATTCCTCAGCAACAAAAGTTAGTTTATGTAAGTTAGTTTAAGTAACAATGACATTATCCTTCTAAGATTAAGCATAGTTTGTTAATGGTAGTGTAGTTTATTTGCAGAAATAATCAGGACAATGATCACTGTCATGTCATTATGCAGTTCTTTCAATAAACAGAACAGACTGGACTGGATGATTTATGTTTGGATTTAAATGTTTACTTTCTAATTAATGAGATGGACAATGACAATTGAAAGGCAGCTTTGTAATTTTAATGGAGTTCACTTTTTAAGAGAATTTATTTCTTATTAGTGTTGATTTATCTCTTCACTTCTTTATTCCTACTGGGTTCTTAGTAAAAGTTCAGTATTCTTCTTGTAGTAAGGAAATATAGGAATTAAAAAGCAATGATCTTTAGCCTGTAATGAGCTAACTTATTGGAGAAGAGTCAGGGTCCCTGATCTTGATTATATCAGGATCGGAAATTTCGAGAGAGATTCATGGAAAGAATTCTTTCTAAGGTGGGGTACAGAAGATGAGCAGTCAAGAAGAAAAGTTGGGGAGAAGATACATTATGAACAGAGAAGTAACATTCCAGTCAGTGAAGGCAAAATATTTTAAAGGCAAGAAAAAATAAGGTATGGTGGCATGGGTTTGTTTCTAGGGGGTGAGTGATCAATGGACAGAGAGGAATTATAATACTTGTTATGGTTGGGGCCATGTTATAAAGACTATAATTGAAACACAAAGAAACAAGGATTCATGATAACACTTTTTTCATTTCATTTCTTTAATTAAAGAATTTATTAACATTGATTTTTACATCAAATTTCAAATGATATGTTTAACAAACAAGTATTCAAGAAGGGAATCTATACAATCACTGGCACTCAGATTTTAGAACATAATCAAAATTAGGCTGAGGGTTTGTATGTCATAGATGCATATTAATCTATGTAATAAAACACTATGTCTATAGAATCATAATTTTATGTCTATGTAGTTATGTTTATATTTCTAGTACCATGTCTAGTATGCAAATATTGAGTCCTCGCTCTTGTACTGTTTGGATCTAATAGCTGCATATTAAGGATACCATGCGCCTTTTGTTCCTTAGGTCTTGACTTGTCTCACTCAACATGACTTGCTCTAGATTCATCCACTTCCCTGCAAATGCCATTATTTTATCTTGTCTGTTGGCTATGTAGAATTCCATTGTATATATATACCACATTTTCTGTATCCATTCATCTACAGTAGGGCATCTGGATTGTTTCCATCACTTGGCTATTGTCAATAGTGCAGAGATGAATATAGCTGAGCAGGTGTCCTTATCATATCTTGGGTTATGATGTTCAGGGTAGATGCCCAGAAGTGGTATGGCGGGATTGTAGGGAAGGTCTATTTTCAGTTCTTTAAGAAACCTCCACACTGCTTTTCAGAGTGACTGAAACAGTTTACAATCCCATCAGCAGTGCAATAGGGTTCTTTTTTCTCCACAACCCCACCAGCATCTGTCATTGTCTGAGTTCAAAATCTTGGCCATTCTTGTTGGGGTAAGGTTTTTATTTGCATTTCATTTATGACCATGGATGATGAACATTTTCTCATATGCTTTTCTGCCATTTTAATCTCTTCTTTTGATAAGTCTCTTGTTAGTTCCCTTGCCCATTTTAGTGAATGCTTTGTTGGGTTTGGGGGGATTAGTTTCTTGAGTTCCCTGTAGGTACTGGATATTAAGCATTTGTCTGATGTATTATTAGTAAATATCTTTTCCCATTCAGTTGGCTGTCTCTACTTTTGTGTCTATGCTTTTATCTGTGCAGAAACTTTATTTTTAGGTAGTCCCATTTATCGAGTCTCTCTCCAATCTGTTGTGACCCTGGGATTCTGTTCAGGAGTCTTTTGCCTGTGCCTATGGGTTCTAGTGTCTCTCCTACTCTATCATGTAGCAGTTTCATGGTTTCTGGTCTGACATTGAGGTCTTTGATCCATTTTGAGTCAATGCTTGTGCATGGCGAAAGGCTAGGGTCAATTTTTAGTTTTCTGCATGTGGCTGCCCAGTTTTGCCAGCACCAATAATTGAATAGGCTGTGTTTATTCCATTGTACATCTTTGGCTCCTTTGTCAAATGCAAGTTGACTATAGGTATGTGGTTCTATTTCTGGATCTTCTATTCTGTTCCATTGATCTTCTGGTCTATTGTTGTGCCAATACCATGCTATTTTGGTATGGCACTATAGTAGTGTTTGAAGTCTGGTATTGTAATACCACCTGCAATGCTCTTTTTGCCTAGAATTATTTTGGCTATTCTAGGTCTTTTCTTATTCCATATGAACTTTTGTATTATATCTTCTATTTCAGTAAAGAATGTCTTTGGTATTTTGATGGGGATTGCATTGAATTTGTATATCAATTTTGGCAGTATGGCCGTTTTCACTATATTGATTCTTCCTACCCTCGTGAGCATGGGACACCATTTCATGGTGTCCTCTTTAATTTCTTTTGTTAGGCTTTTATAGTCTTCATTAAATAATTCCTTTACATCTTTGGTTAAGTTAATTCCTAAGTATTTTATTCTTTTGTGGGCTATTGCAAATGAGATCATTTTCTTGATTTGGCCTTCTGTTTATGTATTGTTGATGTACAAGAAGGCTACTGACTTTTGAATATTAATTTTGTATCCTGCCACTTTGCTAAAGTGGTTTATTAATTCTAGGAGTTTGGGAGTGGAGCTTATTGGGTCACTCAAGTAGAGGATCATGACATCTGCGAATAGGGATAGTTTAATTCCTTCTTTCCCTATGTGGATCCCTTTGATGTCCTTCTCTTGCCTTATTGCTCTAGCCAAGGGTTTCAGCACTATATTGAAGAGAAGTAGAGAGAGTAGGCATCCCTGTCTAGTTCCTGATTTTAAGGTAGATGGTTCCAGTCTTTCACCATTTAGTATAATACTGGCTGTAGGTTTGTCATATATGGCTTTAATTATTTTAAGGAATGTACCTCTTATTCCTATTTTTTCTAATGCTTTCAACATGAATGGATGTTGTATTTTGTCAAATGCCTTCTCCATGTCCAGATAAATTATTATATGATTCTTATCCTTAGCTCTATTAATGTGATGTATTACATTGATTTGCGAATGTTAAACCAGCCTCGCATCTGTGGGATGAAGCCCACTTGATCATAGTGTATAATTTTTTAAATTTGTTTCTGGATTCTGTTGGCTAGTATTTTATTGAGGAGTTTTGCATCTGTGTTCATTAGAGAGAGAGAGGTCTGTATTTTTCCTTTTTAGTTGGGTCTTTCCCTGGTTTGGGGATGAGAGTAATATTAGCTTCATAAACTGAGTTTGGTATTGCTCCTTCTGCTTCTATTTCTCAGAAGAGTTTCAAGAGTATAGGTGTTACTTCATCTTTAAACGTCTTGTAGAACTTGTCGAATTCCGCAGTGAAACCATATGGTCTGCCCTTCAGTTCCCTGCTATGTTTCAGCCACTGTGGCTGAGAGTCTTTCTGTGACTCTGTGGGGGGCCCCTTGGTGTTGTCTTGCTGGAGGCTCCCAGCAGGCGGGCACCCCACTTAGGTTTGGGTTAGTCAGATGCTGGCTTGCAGACTCCCAGGCACCCCCACCCGCTGCTGGAAGGCAGGGTCTCAGTGCCCCTCAGTCTCCAGTTTCAGTGGCTTGGGAGAGGAGGCTATTGGTCAGGTGGGAGAAGGGACACCTTTGGTGGGGTGCTGGGTCTTAGTGCCCGCCTGCCTGTCAGTCTCCAGTCAATGGCCTGGGGGAGGAGGTTGTTGGGGGAAGGGATAGGATTCTGAATTCCTTGCCCCCCTGAACTTACCAGTCTTTCTTGGGCGGGGTGGAGGGTTAAGTTCTGTAGCTCTCCACCAGCTCTGCTTTCCTGATGGGTTTGGGGGAACCCGCTGGACTACTTACTCCTCAGGGTTTGGCTGTGAGGGTCTCCCTGGTGTGGAGGGTCGTTCACCTCCCCTCTGGTCTCTGCTGCCATCTGTGCTGTCTGCTCCTGTCTGTGCTATCTGCTCCTGGTCTGTGTGGGTTCCTGCATCTGGGTTCCACTGGTTGCTGGCATAGCTGGAGATTGGGGCTTCCCTGGCCGGCGCCCTCTGCCACGTCTCTGTGGAGGGGTCCTAGTGTTTTGGATTCTTTGAGAATGTTGGATATAAACTTTTTCTGGATTTCTTTTCTGGTTTGTGTAGTTCTCTATTGCTTCTTGAATTTGTAGTTGTTGATTTCTTAAGATAGCTGGCTCGTGGGATTCCCTGATTCTCAATTTTTGTGGGAGACAGCTAGGCTGCGCTCTCTCAGAGCCATCTTCAAACCCCTCCATGATAAGATTTTTAAGAGGAGATATCTCCTATGCACTTTGTGTTAAGAAAAACTTATGAAAAAAAGAAAGAACTTATGCAGAGGAATGCACTCTGTGATCATAAACCAATAATCCCATTTCCCTTCAACTACAATTCTGGCATAATCTTCAGTTGGCGATGCAAAGACATTTGGAAAGCAGGCATGCCCTAAGATTGTCATTAATCCTATTAATGTCATACAGGTTTTTTCAAATTTCCAAGAAAGAAAGGGAGAGAAAGACAGAGAGGATTAGGCAGGAGAAAAGAGGAAGGAAGGAAGGAAGGAAGGAAGGAAGGAAGGAAGGAAGGAAGGAAGGAAGGAAGGGAGAGAGAGAGAATTTTAGAAACTCAGAGTAGGAGAGTTTGCACTGGGGATATTTTTGAGCATTAAGATATTACATTTTATCCTCATATCTAAAACTGTATTTCTCTCACAGCTCATAAAGCAGAAAAAAAATCAGTAGCAAAGATATAACTGAGGTGTGCTTTGGGTTTGTGATTTTTCTTTTTTTCTTTCCTTCCTGTAACACAAGATTTAGCCTTGGGATTTACCCTAACATTAAAGAACAAGTTTCAGCGAACACAGGGGTCAAGATTTGGGGCATTTTGAAGTTAATCTTATTATTACTTCAACAGGGCACCTAAGCAAAGAAAAAAAGTAGTCAGACACTGTCCATGGCTGAATACTTCGACCCAGGACTGGACATCATAGCCCAAGGAATCCTGCTGACAGAAACAGAGACAGGAAAGTTAACCTCTTCTCAAGCAAACTCCATGCCAGTCACACAGGAAAATAAGATTCTCTTTGGTGGCATACAGATTTCATTACAGTGACCTATTCTCCAGAGTTATTTCAAATTCTAAACTCAGGTTCCCTGAGTTCTGATACTTTTCTCATCAAAACCACTATTCCAATTTTAACTGCACTTCCCCGGAGGCAGAAACAATCAACTCACCATATTTATAGCTGGTGCATAATTACTACCCGCAATATGTATCTAGCTATTTATCTGTTTTCATGTCTCCTGTCTATCTGATGATATTGTCAAGAGGCAAGTTTCTCGGCATCTTGTGCAGAAATACATCATCTGCTGTTCACTGCATCCACTTAGTACACTTGGCTTATTTTCTGATTTCTTAAAGACTGGTGTGTATTTCCCAGCCCTTTTTCAAGAAGTTTATTTTCTCTCCATATTAAAGTTTAGACCTCCATTAGACCTTTACTGCTACCAAGTTATTCTGATCTCATATGTAGACCAAAGTACCAAGTTATATGTTGGTTCTTCTCTTTCCTAACTTAGCACCTTACCTCAAATAATCATAGTGCAACTTGAGGCTTGAACTACTAACTGAGATAAATCTTACACTGAGTTTATCTGACATCATCAAGTTCTGTAATTCAATGTTCTAGATTGCAAAAGCACAAAGGCCAGGGATGCAGAAGAACCACGCAAGGTAACTAACCACTTTGTCAAGAGAAGTCCAAGTTTTCTATCACGAGAGCTTCACAGGTCTCCAGTTTTGCTATCTCTAGATGGCAGGTACATTAAGACTTAAACTTGGCCCAAGAAATGTAGCTCAAATCAAAGGAATAGAGGTGATTGCTTAAGATGTCATAACAAAACAATTGCCACACCAAAAATGTAATGCTTTTTCTGGAATTCTTCATTTTTGAAACTTTTGACCAAGGGACAATTTGACATTCTAGTATATGTTGACTCAGCAATAAATCCATAGCAGTAAGAACAGCTCTATTCCATGGAGGGTTTTTTTTCTTATGATTTAGCAAGGATTTATTTTAGTATGACAAGGTTAAAATAAGGAGCGAGAAGCATTTCCTCCTCTCCATGCAGGAAATTGGAGTTAAAAACTCAAACTGACAGTTGTTACTAACCACCTTTTTTCTTGTAGAGATGAAGAAATACACATGGTCGTGTCCTCTAGTGATCCCAGTTTTTAGGGGATGGTTCTGCATAGCCAGCCTGGGTGATATTTACTATTCTAAAATATATGGATGTCTCTAGGCTTATTTAAAACACTGTGCTTCCTTTTCTCAGATAAGCTTCTCCTCTTACTATCTCTACACATTGACAGAGAGCTGCTAAGATTTATATTATTATTATTATTATTTTCATTAAATAGTTGAGCAAAGGAGTTGCCATTCAACATAGCAGTCCACGACTATACTGCGTCTGGGTCCATGTTGCTCCTTTCAACATTCTCATTCATCTCTCCTAACTCTAGCCAACCCTCACTATTTCTAATTGTGCGGGATATGCATTGAATTCCTTATCATTTCAACTAGGAAGCAGCTTTAGAGAGTACTCCTTAAGTCTCCCAGTCCTTGCAACGTGGTATGTAAATAGAAGGTAACTTAACTGCTATGTTCCGATTTCTGCCCCCTTCATATATTTGTTTAAAAGATAAAATTTCCCTATCTTTTCATTTATTTCTTCTCCCCTAAAATGCCTTGGTCCCTTTTAATCTTAAAAGGGGTACATAGGGCCATTTTCATCTTCTACAGCTGCTTCCTGCTGAAATGTGGATTTGGGCTCTACTCTGGCAACAAAAATCAAAATATTGTTTGCTTTTCACTGAAGAAGGGAAATTTAATTGGCAAGATATTTCATTGACAGGATGTCGTGATCAGGACCTGATGAGCAGGATCAGAAGACATCAACTTATTCTTTTTAAGTAAAAGAAAAGTCAAAAATAATATTGGAAAACATCCTTTGAAAGTAAAGTATAGGTTAGTTTCATCCCAATTACCATTTTTCTAACAACCTCTGTTTCAGCTGTTTCCTTCAAACCCCAACTGAGAAGACCCCTGATACTGGATAAACTTTACTTTGACATTCAAACATTTTTCATCCATTGTAAATTTTTTAGAGGAGAAAGTTTGACCTTTATTTTTTTTTCTTCACTGTGTCTAGCAGAATGCAGAAAAACTAGCAGATGGACCATCACTATTTTTTTTTCATTTTTTTAAAAAGTCAGTCTTAGGAGATTTATTAGTGAAATGTAGTGAATTATTTCTGTCCTTGAATAAGATGCTGAACATTGTCTCTCTTTGTCTATGGACTGTTGTCTCCATTTTTATATTTCCTACTACCTTCTTACTTTCCCTTTTTAAATTTCCTTTGATTGTCATCCCCACTTTCCACAGAGCTAGGGCTCCCTGAAAATGTAACTTGAGCACAGCGAATGATACTTAATCTCATAGGTATAGGAATAGAAGCAAGACAGAAGAAATGGCCTAGAAGGCACACTAATCTGAAAAGAAACCTTCTGAGGCAGTCTCAGTCCCTGGTGGCTCAGCTGCACTCCAACTTCTGCGTTGTCCCTTTTTTCAAATGTTATGGAGATAGTCCTCCTGCAGGACCAGAGCCTTGCTTTGTGTGTGACATCTTCCTACTCCTGGCATCTATCTGTTTTGGCTCTCAGCAACCATCTCCTCTCTGTTCATCTACCCCTTCAGCATCACTGAAAATGTCAAAATCCCCAGCTTCTCCTTCCCTGTTGTTGGCAGTCTTCACAGGATCCACCATTTCCCTAATCACCCCATGAGAGTGAGAGAGTAAGTACTAACATCTGTGTGGGGGCCATACATTTCCTTTGAGAATTCTCCTCACTTCCCAGATTGGCCAGCACTTTCATTATAACTGAAGGGATAAAGATGAATACATCTTCACCCCTCTCTCCCCCGCTTACAACTAGTATTCCAGAAAACAATATCCAGTGTTCATCTAAGTAGATTTGTAGAGAGATAGTCACGAGCCCTTTTTTATTTATATCCCATACCAGGGCTTTGACAGTGACTAGTGTCTCTTCTCACATCCACTGACACAACCTGGACATTGTGAATAGCGTCCATGGAAACTAACTGGTAAAATGGACAGTATACTTAAATCATCATCATCAACAACAACAAAAGAGAACACAATGGATATAAAGGAAGAAAAAAATAATCTTCTTTCTAGAAATCACACAAATATCACTGGCATGATTTTATAAAAGACAGAAATCAGGACTATCTTGCCTCAAGCACAGGAATTGCCCCTTCTCCAGGTGAGCTGATCAAGGCTGGCCAGGAGGATGCATGGCAGTTCCTGTAAGAAAACTCACAAGAGCTACAATATTTGTCCTGGGCATCTCTTCTTTCCATTTTTTTCTCTAATATGTATACGGTCATCCAACATGTCCAAACATGATGAGTAGGGATAAAATGATCATTATTCATATATGGTGAGAAGAGATTCTTCATCAAAAAGAGGAAAACAACATTTGAGCTCATGTTTTCTTCTAAAACCTTTGGTGTATAGTTATCCCATTAGAGATGGTTATCCCATTAGAGAACCATACATAACTAAAATTTTTTGAGTATATTCTCACATGTTGGATAGAATCTAAGTGTCTGGTAGTATAAAGCCACTTAATACCCACAACTACTTGTGGCTCTTCTCAGATCCATTTAAACAAGCTGTACATTTTCAAAGGTTTCTATGGTGACAAATGTGCAAAACAGACAAAAGTTAAAAAGACCACAGAGACTTTATCAAAAATAACGTTAACTTCATTCTAAAAATCACATACAATTCATAATTGATGAAGTTGTCAATGTGAGAAGCCAGAAGCCTTTTGTTTGTTTGTTTATTTGTTTGTTTGCTCTGGAACTATAGGTTTCTTTCTTCCTCAGGGAAGTCAGGATAGGTTGATCAAGGAGAAGCAGGACAGACCAACCACATGCTTGCAACATCTAGAATGCTCATATTGGATGTCCTCTGTTCTACACCCTCAGAATTCATCAAGAGCATTTCTCAGAAAATCAAAGGCACTTGCATAATGTATTAGCATGCCATTTGTTAAGTAAATAATAGGTATTTTGAGGTGTGTTGAATGTCTGTGTATATTTTAAGGGCAAGAACACCGTGACAAGTTAAAAGCTGGGAAGTTCACTAAGGGTGAACCTGTGGAAGAACTTTTACTATCATTCTTTAGGATTTAACTCTTCCTTCTTTGAGGTCCTCCCCTGTACTTATTTCTAAGGCTGAGCTCTGTTTATCTGGAACTAAATTAGAACTGTTGGCTTACTAACTCTTCCCCACTGCTCTATGATGTCCTTAAGGGTACAAAATAAAATTTTAGACTACATACACCTTGCTCTTTGCACAATGCCACCACATTATAGTCTGAATTCTCTTTTCCACTTTAGTGCCTTAACCTTGTAAGTATTCCTTCTTTTTTCCTTTTTTCTCTTTCTTTCTTTCTTTTTCTTTCTTTCCTTCCTTTCTTTCTTTTTTCCTCTTTCTTTCTTTCTTCCTCTTCCTTTCTTCCTTTCTTTCCTTCCTCCATTCTTTCTTTCTTTTGAAACTTTTATTATAAATATGGTGTACAAAGAAGTTACAGTTCCATAAGTCAGGGCATTAGTACACTTCTTCTTGAACAGTATCACCTCTTCCCTCACTTGCTCCCAGTTTTTCCCCTCTCTACCTTCCTTCCCTCAAATTGTATAGATCTTTAACATCATCACATTCCTTTAATTCAATATTCTCAACTAGTAATATACCCCAGATTCTTACTAGGAAAATAATGACCCCCACCTCGCCCTCTAACTATGATGCTATTATATATATATATATATATATATATATATATATAATTTTTTCAGCAAAAAACCTTTAAAAAGGTAAATTCTTCCATTGTCTGCACCATTCTAGTAGGTTTCTATTCCTTCCTATGCTTCCACAAAAACTGTTATTATAGTTACTAATAATGTTTATTTGCCAAGTAATGTCACTTGCCTGTATTCATCTTATTCAAAGGATCCCATCTTCTCAAAATGCTCTTTTCCTATTTCTTCAGTGATACATTGTTTAAAGGAATGACCTCGTTGGTCATTTGGCATTAGTCCCATTGTATTCTCTCTCTACATTCCCAAAATGAACTGATGATTTCTGGTTTCAAAATTACTCTGTTATGTTCTCTTTCTCCCTTAATGCAAACAGAATAGCTACTCATTCCAAAAATTCAATGCTGACCTTCATATTGATGTTCATAAGGAAAGAGGGTCAAGTTGAACAGAGATTCCATTAACAACTTTCATAAATTACAACCGTTTCATTCTGTTTCTTCTTTGAACTCTCAGTTCCTCCTCCAAGCCTAGTTCCTTTCTCCAGTTCAATTTCCATGTAATAATAATATTTTTCTCTTATAAACTTATCATTCTTTTGTACTGAAGTAACAAACATGCATGAATAGAAAGTAAGTTGAACATGAATGTTCAGCTCAGTGAATGAATAAAAACCATCCAGAGACTCACCCAGTTGTTCAAGACTTAAATCTTACCAATGCATACATCTCAAATGCATTGCCTCCTAATCCCAAACATCTCCCTATTTTCTACGGGTAACCAATATCTTGGCACTGTGCAGTTAAAATTTACTAGCATTTATTGATATATTTTAACATTTAATTATGCAGTCTGCCTCCTGAAATAAAATTATACAGTACGTATTCTTTTAGTTGTGGCTTCCTTCATCCAAAATCACTTTGATGACAATCATGAATATTGTTTTCTGCTGTGGTATATAATATATTTCCACTGCTGTATGACATTATATAGTATCCACTACGTGTTTATGTCATATTCTATCCATGTGGTTTAGTTAGCTGGTGGATGAGTATTCTTAGTTTTGAATCATTGCAAATAATAGGGTAGGTGTATTTATATCTGCATTTACCAGTCATAAACACTATAATAATGTGTACCCTTATAATGTCATTATGTATGCTTGCTTATTGTCCACAATCAGGCTAATGGGCTATTTCAGAATAAGCTGAAAATATCATGAATTTTTACTTAACACTTCCATGTATCTCTTAAGAGAACAAAGGCATTACCTAAATCACATTTTCTAATACAACTCAGGAAACAATATAAATAAAATAGAATTAACCAATATAGTACTGGCCAAACATTAATGTACATACAAATCATCTTGTTGAAATGAATTCTGAAACACCAGGACTGAGACAGTATCTATGACTGCTCTAATCAGTTTTCTCTTGTACTGCTGGGCCTCAAATATTGGACCTGACACCATGCTAAGTTACAGCTCCATCAATGAGATATAACTCCAGCCCATGCTTATATTTCCTAAGTTCCCAGAAGAAGCTGTTGCAGCTGATGCTCAAACTATACTATGAGTGATAAATACGTAATGTACATCTTCAGACATTTCCAATGGTAGCAATATTACTGTTCTGATCATTGCTTTTTCTGAGTCAGAATTAATTCCACAAATAAAGGAAATCTATGTTACATACAGTTATGTTCATGGGATTAAAATTATAGATTGTCATCTGTTATCTTTCAAGATTCTGTAGCTATTATGGCCAAAAGAGCACTCATACTCTAAATACCACTCCTCTGGAGGGACTTTGCTTTCCTCCCACTTAGTTAACTGGTATTGGTTCATTTTGGTTTTTTTTTTTCCTATGGTTTTGTTGGGCTGTTTGAATCAATGGATTGAGGTCTTTCATCAGCTTTGGAAAATTCTTTCATTAGTGTTTGCCTCACTATATTTTCTTCTCCCTTTTAAAATTTTATTTTTTCTGAGACTAGGATTTGAACTCATGATCTCTGCTAGTGCTCTACCACTTGAACCACAATTCCAGCCTGGCTTTTTTGTTGGTAATTTGAGAATGGAGTCTCATAAACTTTGGTCCAGACTGGCTTTGAATTGCAGTTCTTTGGATCTTAATCTTCTGGGTAGCTGGGATTACCGACAGTAGCCACTGATACCAGTCTTTTACTTCCATTTTAAGTACATCTATACCCAAATGGGTTCTCTTTCTTTTACTCACTCCCCTTATGTTGCCATTTTTTGTCTCCCTCTGCCACCTTGTGGACATTTCCATCTAACCAATATCCCAGTTCCCTGATTTTCTCTTTATCTACATCTAATTGTACTGCTAAATCCAATGAGTTTGAAATGCTGCTTACTGCAGCTTCCATTTGAGAACTTATATTGATTCCTTTTCACAACTTCTAGTTCACTTTTCAGAATTTACAATTTTCTGCCAATATTTTAATCTTTTGAAGACAGATAAAAGTAATTTAAATCCCACCGAGGCCCTTGTGCATCTATTTGCTATTTTTGTTTGTTTACAAAATCCATACATACCTACTTCTCTGATTTTTGTACCAGAGTATGTGTTTTTTACCTCAATATTAATTTGGAGCCCTGAATGACATTCAACTCCTTGACAAAGACTTTTAATGTGTTTTATCCAGGTGCCCATAGAAACTGCAACAGGTGAGAAGTGGTGCTGTGGCTCAAGGGTAGAGCACTAGTCTTGAGCTGAAGAGATTGAGGACAGCACCAAGGTCCGGAGTTCAATCCCCATGACCAACAACAACAACAACAAAAAAGAAAAAAAGAAAAGAAAAGAAACTGCAACAAGCACGATACAATCTAGGATCTAATAATTCCTGAGTCACTTAGAGGATTCTAAAAAATAGTATGCATATGTTGTTTCTTTATCTCATGTTATCCATCATCCTTGGATGACATGACAGAGGAATTTTATGAACAAACTATACGATTTCAGGCAGCTCCATTCTCCTGGCTCTTTAGTGAAAAGGTCTTTCCATCTTCCTTAATATAGCTGGCAATCAAGAAATAACTCCTCGACAAAAATGATCTTCACCATCTGGGTTCTCTGAGACACAGTGAAGTAATCTCTCACCAAAATGTTACTCAATACCTTCCATTAGGTCATCGTGCTTTTTGTGCTTTGCCATTAGTATCGTGGCTAGTTGGAATCACTTCATCTACTAGTTCTAGAGTTTATAATTTTAAAAAATCGTTTAAAATATATGTATTGATATTTAAATCTGAAGACTAAATGATAATTACAAAATTTTTAAAATGATTAGAAAAAGATTTTTCAAAGTAACTTTCAGAAAGCTAGTTTGACAACAAGCTCACATAGAAGCCAAGAAAAATACTACAAAAAAGCAGCCAATTTTTTGAGGTAAGAGACACAATCTCAAGTGATTTATGAAACTAGACTGAGAACTTGAGAACCATTCTCTCTAGTTAAGAGAATAGAACAGAGATGATATCAATCTGACAATATCCAAAGATATTGGGTACTAGTCCAGCTAATGCATGGCATCGCAGGAGAATTACTTGCTCAAAGAAAGCAAAGCTGTTTGCTAAATACCAGTCCGTTAAGAATTTTTCACTTTCACTACTCTCTTTTTCTGTTTCTATCCATTCTAGTCCCAAAAAGATCAGTAAAGCAGCTGGCAAATAGGTGAACAGTGGAGAAGACAAGAAAAGTAGATGGGATTTCCCTGTACTCTGTGAAGGCAGAAAGCTTCATTGCAGGTGAGTAGGGAGAAGTAAGTCCATTAAATGAAGATTAAATTCTTGCTGAATATATACAAAGAGACATCTTAACTTCTGCATTGGATTTGTATTTGTTACTTAAAGAAAGCAACAGGATTTTTTTTTCCTTTTTTCACTATGTATGAGTAACCAGTATATTTACAGGGTCCCTAATGGGTTCATTCAGTGGGAGGGGAAATTTTAAATTAATTTATAAAGAGTGAATAAGAACTGTATTTTTTATGATGTCCCATTTTTCTGAGAAAAACAATGCAAAATCCCACATGACTGAAGAAGAGGGCAGTAGTGGGAGGGGTTAATCAATGGAAAACTGGGTAAATTGAGGAAGACAGCAAAACCCTAGCATAATCATCCCACAAGAGACACTGAGCAAACACAGGCTTTCCAGACTCTGTGGCATCTAAGGAAAAGATACCTTTATTTCATCCCAAGAACAAGTATGGGATGGAAAGAGAGAAATCAGTCCAATGTTTATTCTCTCAGTCTGTTTGCTCCACTGCTGCTTTCATTAACATCGTCAACTGTATAGTTAACTCACTCTCCTCATCAGTAAAATGGGAGGATAATGCCTGAGAAATTAATATTATAACATGTATAATGAGGTGCACGTTTATTGTGAATAGCCAGGCATAGTGGCTCACGCTTGTAGTCCTCGCTACTCAGGAGGCTGAGATCTGAGGATCACGGTTCAAAGCCAGCCCAGGCACTAAAGACAATGAGACTCTTATCTCCAATTAATCTGTAGAAAAGTGGAAGTGGGGCTCTGCCTCAAGGAGTAGGGTGGTAGCCTTGAGCTGAAGAGCTCAGGGACAGCGCCCAAGCCCAAAGTTTAAGCCCCATGACCCCCCCTCAAAAAAAAGATTATTGTGAGCAAAATAAATGGTGTTAGGCTAATGAAAAGAATGAATGAATGAAATGTAATGCATGTTCCTCTCCTGAGTAGAAGAGATAGACTCTGCACCTATAAAATGCCATCCACATACTTCATTGGAGCTGAATTTTCCTATGAAAATATCTGTGTATATGTGTGTGTGCATATGTGCATACATGTATGCATGCATGTGTGTTCAATAATCAAAGTGGTGCTTAAATATTAAATATGTGTTTCTACTGCCTCCAGAACTCATCTGGAGACATGCCTTGACTGGCAGGAGCATGCTGGGGTGAGTGATCCTACTTGCTATTCAGTTTAGTATTTATCAGCAAGCATGCAGTCAAAGCCCCATGCTGAAGGCTGCTGGCAAACCTTCTCGTGATGGCTCAGTTGAAATGAATAGCAAGGCAATGTCAGCTGCTCACTTTCATTAGATTCTCTTTGACTGAGTGGAATATTAAAACAAGGCCACCTGATAGAGTCATCTTGGATTCCTGCAGGAAGAGACTGAAGGTGCTGGAAGCAAAATGAGGTGCAGGTGGGATAGCATAATAAGTTCTGCAATTTACAAGTGTTAATATGAGAAAGTATCAGAACGTGAACCTCACTGGAAAGAATCTATAGGCTATTTATCTATTCAAAGTGACCTTGTAATCTGTCAGTCATTAAAATGATAGCAAAGAACATGAATGCCACCCTGTGGCTACCAGAAGAAATTATATTTAATATAACATAATTTTACATAATTAGAGGGCAATGAGACGGGGATTAAAAGAAATCATTGCAGATGCTAGTAGAAAGGGGAACAGCTCAGATAAACAATGCTAATACATCATTTGAGGAAGTCATTACCAAAATGCTCAGGAAGAAGAAAACTCCCTAATTCTTCAGGAAAAAAGAAAAATCAGCAAAATACCCAAGTAAGATAAAATCAGATCATAGCCATATAAAACATTAGACAGACACTATTAAATTACTAGGATTACTAGTATTAGCAGCAGGTTCCAGCACTGAGAAGTCAAGGTAGATTTTATGATATCCTTTTCAGCCATAGACCCTGCTATGTGCATAAAGATCACTGCCCCTGCCAAAGGCCAGTGGCTCATGCCTGTAATACCAGTTACTCAGGAGGCTGAAATGTTAGGAAGAGCCTTGAGCTGAAGAGCTTAGGGACAGTGACCAGGACCAGAGTTGAAGCCCCATAACCAACCAAAAAAAGAAAGAAAAAGAAAAGAGAGAAGGAAAGAAGGAAGGAAAGGAAGGAAGGAAGGAAGGAAGGAAGGAAGGAAGGAAGGAAGGAAGGAAGGAAGGAAGGAAAGAAGGAAGGGAGGGAGGGAGGGAGGGAGGGAGGGAGGGAGGAAGGAAGGAAGAGGAAATTGATCACTGCCCATGCACCTCCTTATACAAACGCATATACATTCTGCTTCACATACACACGAAAATATGCTCATTGATTTTTCACGTGGATTTTGTGTTCATGTGACTACAGTAAAATAATTGATGGCTTCATTCATTTATTCCAGCAACTTTCCATGGAGTATCAGCTTAGAGCCATGTTCTGTCATAAGGTCTGGGGCTTCCATGATAGAAATTCCTCTTCTCACTAGGCAAAAAGAGTATGTCAGGTAATAAAAAAAAGTTATGGAGAAAAATAAAACAATATATACTGTAGCTTGAAGAGTGAGTGTTTGAGTAGGGGAGGAAGGAAGGCATCTTTATAAAATGACCTTTCTACAGTGAGCAAGTAAAATGTATACAGATGAAGAAAGGAGACTGGAGCCAAAACTCAAATGTACATTGCAAACATGTGAAGGCAAATCGTGCATAGTGTCTGAGTAACACGGAATGATCAATAGTGACAGAGATGAGAGAGTGGCATGATGGGGGGATGAAGGTAAACAGGTCATGTCAGTGGGCAGGGCAGTTAATAAATACTGCCCTGTGCGTCATTCAGAAGTTGTTGGCTTTACTTAATCTAGCTTCCATTTGGAAAAGGAATGATGAAGATGAAAGCAAAAAAAGTAATTTCAGTAGTCCAACAGATGACAGATGCCCAAGTTTGAAGCAACAACTCTCATAAAGGTGACTCAAATTGAGACAGATAATCAGAGTTGAGATCTGAAGATAAGTGTTCAAATCTAGCCTGGGCATAAAAGTCCATTAGAATTTTATCAAAAAAGCCAGATGTGGAGGTGTGGCTTAAGTAGAAGAGTATCAACCTCAAATGGAAAAGACAAGTGAGAGTTCAAAGCCCTGAGTGCAAGCTCCAGTACCAGTACAAAATAAACTTACAAATAAGCCGATGATAGATAATAAATAGTCAAGCCATTAAGAACCAAATTTGCTATAAAATGAAAGCTAATACTAGAAGAAAGTAGTCTGAAAGTACCTAACACATAGTGACAATATTTGAAGAGAAGGAAGTGCTACTTGGATCTGACCATTACAAATGTATCCTATCAGTGTATACAAATAGTACTTGTCTTTATGTCAGTGCCTCAAAAGGCTAAACATAGAGCTCCCCTATGACCCAGCAATTCCACTACTTGGCATTTACCCAACCATCCAGAAACTAGGGCATACTAAATCCACTACCACAACAATGTTCATTGCAGCATTATTCACCATAGCAAAGATATGGAACCAACCTAGATGTCCCTCAGTTGATGAGTGGATCAACAAGTTGTGGTATTTGTACCCAGTGGAATTCTATGCTGCTGTCAGAAAAAACGACATCGACCCATTTGTTAGGAAATGGAAAGACTTAGAAAAAATCATATTAAGTGAAGTAAGCCAGACTCAAAGGAACTTAGGCTCAATGGTTTCCCTCATTTGTCATAATCAGTAGAAACCTTTGGCTCTCCTAGCAGAGATCTGCAATAGAGCAAAACCTTGATACATAAGGCCATATAGTATGAAGCTAATTGAAAAGGCCTCCAGGATATTGAAACAAAAGCCATATAATAAATGATTGTTGTCCTTAATGTACTATGTTATCTCTCATCTCTTTTGCTGTCCCTTGGTTATCTCATATTGTTACAGTATTTCACTTTGTTTTCTGATATATTGGATTTATTTGTATTTGGTTATTTGAAATTGGATAGGGAAGGGGGAAAAACCAAGACAGGGGTGGGGGGGTGGAGGGGAGGGTAATGGGGACCAAGACAGGAGAAAGGGTATCAATATATGTGAATTAACACACCTTCTATCTGGCAAATATCATGTAACCCTTTTATTACAATAAAATATATAAAAAATAAATAATTGAAACAGTACATTGATGTCTACATTATCTGTTGGGGTCCTGAAATTAAATCCCCATGACTGAAGGACTGTCGTATTGAAGAACGGAGATGGGCTGCAGTCACCTGTGGTTGACTGTGGATATGCTTTAGATATCCATAAAAACCTGCCTTGGCAGCTATTTATTCAAATCATCCAGGGCTTCTCTGGGGTCCTTTCGTAAACAGAGAAAGGCATTTCTCCAGGTGTGTCTTGTGATGACACTTCTCCCACACATTATCCTTTCGATCATACCCAGAGCATCTTTTGGGAAAGACACGAACAAATCGACCGACTTCTCACTCTTAAGATCTGAAAGGAAGGCGCCGCATAGCTCTACCCAGTATCACCATAGTAACCTAGGTTCTGAAATTATTTAATCTGCTTTCCCATTCCATCTCCAAGGTGAGCAAAATCAATGTAAGAGAAGAAATAATAGGCTAGTGAAGCTGAAAGTTTCAATACTACTGTTTCAAGCTTCAGGTGAAAAAGAATAAAGGTTTGGGTAAAGCTCTACTTTATTGTATCTAGAAACACTTCAGATTTCTAAATGAAAACTCAGAAGGTCATTTAAGTTTAACTTAAAGTAGCAAATCCGAAATAAATATGGTCACCTCACAATATAGGCACTTGCATGTGGAATCATATTCCCAGGTGCGAACTCCAACAGTGCCAGCTGAGTCACTGGTCTTGCCTGCCTTTATTTCCATGAAGCTCTCATGAATCTTTCAGAAGCCATTGGCGTGTCCCACCACACTCTTCTTTGTGCCTTATACGTCACTGCAAAATGATAACCTAAGGTCTTGAAGGGTCATTGTGAAAGCCTACATACTATGATAACTTGAACCCTGGTTCTGTCCCTTGTAAATGGAGGGATCTGAAACTTTGTAATTAAACTCCTGAAATTCAGATGTCTGTTCCAGCAAAATGGGAAAATAATGTTTCCTCACATTTACATGTATAAATGAGATAAACATGTTGATCTTTTTAATAGAAAACTTGCCACATAGTAAATGCCAACTACTCAGTAAATGTTTGATATCATTTTGAAAATTACCACTGTTATATGGAGCCTTGTCTATGAGTACAAATAATCCAACCATCTTCTAAGCATGCTTAACGAGGAGAAAAGAAGTAGACTACCCACTCATTCCATCTCTTTGCCTCCTAAACTCTACTTCATAACGTGATAAATTCATCTTTCATGGAATGATTGGCTGTGACAAACCATTGCTGCTGCCACTCAGAGCCTGTGTCACAATTTCAGAATCACTCCATTCTCCTTGCCAAAGAGATATAAGTATTCACACAACGAGGCGTTCTAATATTGTACTCTAGAATGAATTTTAATTCAAATTCATGGAGAGAAATATCATTAATGAAAACTATGAAATATATTTTAAATCTAGAGATTACAAATCACAGCTAAATTACCAGCTCCTTCACCAGAATACATGTACTACTTGAGGTGGTAAAGTGTCATTTGAGACCATTTGCTACGTGATTTTAAAGTTTGGGCTTCCTTACCTTAGCTGGATATCTTCTCAACAGGCAGATCTTCATTTCTAAAACATGATTCCTTCCATTTCTCTTCATTCCTAGAAATTGTTTCCACAGCTTTTTCTTCACCTGGCCACAAACAGGCCCACCTGTAAACTGAAGATACAATATGGATTCATGACTGTATCATCTGTATCAAGGCTAGAAGCGGCATCATCTGGGTAAACAAACCACTGTAAGTTCTAGAACAAAAGTGAATCTTTTCAACTCCAGAATCTCATCAAGGAAACAATGATATTATTTTTCTTCAGAAAAAAATATGATTTGATTCATATGTAGAAAAACAATCATTTGAGATGTGAGAGTAAACTCTAGGAAACTGCTAATACTTGGCCATTTTGTACTATAAATATACAAATTATCTAGTTCAATAAAACAGAAACAAGAGATTTGACTAAGTGAATATCACCCCAGAGGAAAAATGTATCAAGTGTTAGAATGTTGAATGAGTATTTGCCATCACAAAGAAAGACAGTATCATTGAGAAGAACATAAAATTTCCCAAACATTTTTAATACTTAGGACAGATACCTGAGCAAATGTCATAGTCCTCGTTTTACATGTGAGATGCTTAAAGCACCAAAAAAAATAAGCCAATCAACAATAAAGAAATCCAAATTGATGGTGAATATATTTCTTGACATTTAATATCCAATTCTTAGCAAAAAAAGTTGTTATTTTAGAGAAAATAGGCAGAAAATGGTTGAGCATTCTGAAGTAAAGAGACCATACCTAGAATTCTAGAGGATAATTAAAGGACTCTTGTCTCATCAAACTCACACATAAATGTCAGCCTTGAAATCATTGGCTGAGAGAAATTCCTAGTGGAACCCTATGATACAATTTATCTCAGTTCTCTCACCAGATCCAATATACCTGTTCCTAAAAGGGCTACATGGTTGTAGCTATTCTTGAGGAGTAGAGCTCAACTCTGTTACAACAGTTTAAGGAGATAAATATATCAAAGACTGCTCTGGAGCTAAAGAAAAGAAAATCGAGTCTGAACAAGAAAAGGGAACCAGGAGACTTAGTTCACATGGACATCTGAAGAGCCCTGCTTTTTCTGAGTCATAGAAATAGTCAATATGCTTATAACAGGGCCCAGATGTGAACTGAACCCTGTCATTATACCATTAAACCTTGTGCAGAAGTTGATACTTAAAATACTGTTTCTGTGTTTCAATTTTTTCGTGTATTTTTATTGTAATTAATAGAAGGGTTACAGTACATGTGCCAGCTAGAAGGCGAATTACTACTCAAACATTGTTTTTAAAGCATTTTCCCAGCCATTATTCTATCAACCCATAAACTAGACAGGAAAGGCAACATTATGCCTACGTAGTAAGAACGATGTCTTACTCCTGTGCTTGTAGGAAAATGCTCAATACAGGAATTGCAAGACCTGTGTCTAGCATCTAGTTTAATTTCAGAATAATATGCTCTGTTCTGAGAAATCTGAGTCTCATTTCTACTACTAATTTCTTCTGTAGTCACTTGGGTCTTGGCATTTTTACTTGCAAACTGAGGATAAGACTGTCCTTTCAGCCATACTCTGGTGGCTCACACCTGTAATCCTAACTAGTCAGGAGGCTGAGGTCTTAGGACTGAAGTTCAATGCCAGCTTGGACAGACAAGTTGGTGAGATTCTTATCACCAAATAGCCAGAAATAAAGCTGTGGCTCAAGTGATCAAGCTCTATCTTTGAACACAGAAGCAAAAGGACAGTGCCCAGGCCTGGAGTTGAAGCTCTAGGACAAGCATGCACACCTGTACAGGTCCCCCCCCACACACACAGATACATACACACACACACACACACACACACACACACACACACACACACTTTACAAGGATGCAGACTATGCTCAAATAATTTTAGTTCTTTTTCTTCATTTTTCCCCAATGGCTGGGGTTACATTTTATAAATACAAAGTAAACACTGTGTAAGTATAAAGTAAACTAAGTGGCTATTCAGAACAGCTAACTGTGAAAATCAGTGAAGAAAAAGTTTTCTGTGTCAGAGATTGAAACTACAAGAATAACTGTTAAATTTCAGTGCCTCTTCCTTGGTATTATCCAAACAACTTAGGTCTGTAGTTAGAGACTGAGGCTGATGTCCTTCAGGTTGTCATTTTCTCTCTTAAACATGAATATTATGTTTTAACCTGGGTATTAAATGTGCTCTAAAGCCTAATTAAAAATGACGGTTTCAAGGTATGTCCCTTATTCAAAGGAAACAAGATATAAAAGAGGTAGCCTTAGAGGTTAATGGGAAAAGAAATTGTTATCTTCATTCCTTTATCGTTGAAAAAGAGAAAGGATTAGCTCTAATAACAGATAGTAATTTATTTTTAAAAAAGCAGTTTGGCTATTGCTGAATTATTATTATTACTATTATTAGTATTATTATTTACAAAGTGAACCAAAGAAACAAAAAAACCTTAAGATAATAGACAGCTTTGAAGTCGTTTCTTAACAAAAAAGAGATCAGAACATGGATAAATGTAATATAGTTTGAGGCAACACAATTTTACATGAGCATTCACATCGTAGAATGGTAAACACAGTAAAGTATCAATTTATTCACCAGATTAACTGGCCATCCTCTCCACTATAATCACGGCATTTAGAGGATGAGACACAGGAATAATTGGTTTGATGTGGCAATACTGGATTCAAGACAAATACTCATTTCCTAGTGCTGTGGAAGGCATGAGATTCTGAGGGAAGAGTGAGCATACATGAAGACCAATCCCTCCCCCTAATCTTTTGCCTTTATAAGGCACTGTACTGAAGTTAATAAGCTAAGTGCAAGTTTTCTAACTGATTTATAAGGCTTATTTATATATTCATTTTGGGTTAATAAATATTTGGGGCACTATTTACCAAGTGCAGTTGCAAGAGCTTCAGGGAGGAAATGAGTACCATTCTCGAAGAGTTCTCAATCAAATAAATATAAAGTTATAGTAAAATATTTTTGTATTTCCTGATCACACTTACAAGTGTCATTGAGGTGAAACCAATCAATCATTAAAAATAAATCCATGGGGCCAGGAGCGTGGCCTAGTAGTAGAGTGCTTGCCTAGCATGCATGAAGCCCTGGGATTGATTCCCTTGGTACCACATACACAGAAAAAGCCAGAAGTGGTGCTGTGGCTCAATTAGCAGAGTGCTAGCCTTGAGCATAAAGTGTCCAAGGGCAGTGCCCAAGCCCTGAGTTCAAGCCCCAGGACTGGCAAACAAAATAAATAAATAAACAAATAAATAAATAAACCCACTGCTAATGCCTGCAATCCTAGCTACTTCAAGAGGTTGAGATCTGAGGATCAAAGTTCAAGCCAGCCCAGGTACAAAAGTCTGTGAGACTCTTATCTCCAATTAACCACCAGAAAACAGGAAGTGGTGCTGTAGCTCAATGTGCTAGAGTGCTAGTTTTGAACTGAAGATGTCAAAAACAGCACCCAGGCCCAGAGTTCAAGTCCCATGATTGACAATAAATAAATAAACCCTAAACATGCCAAACATTAAGATATTATTTAAATAGGCTATAGCATATGCTCTAATGAAATATGACAAAACCACTTACAAAGTAAGCTCAAATTCAAAGCTAGCTCAAATAAAATTATCCGTGGCAGTATTGTATCAAGTTATACTGAACTAGCTTGATTGCTAAAGCATTCTAATGATGCATATTTTATAACAAAAATGTCACTTTAAGACTTCAGCCAAGCTTCCATTTTTCTGGAAAGACCCCTATACCACTATCATGGCTATTTCTTTTAAAATATACTTTGCTAACTTTCACTCATCCAGTTAGTTTTGAAGGGTTGAAAATTAGATGAGTCATGTGTTATCCATCAAAACCTACAGTAATATAAGCATGCTTTTAGATCACAATTAAATACCCACATACAAAGAAAATCAAGTTATACTTAAGGGCATCTCACATTCTTCAATGACACTCATCTCTAAAGCTTCACTAATTCACTCTCTCTCTTCTGAATTGTTCTCATTCCTTTTGTAGGCAATCCTTTCCTCAAGGCCAACCTACTGCCAAAGCTTTGCTTAGCTAGTTCAGTCCACATTGATATGTTCTGTTTACAAGTTATTTTTTTTTTTTGCCAGTCCTGGGCTTGAGCTCAGGGCCTGAGCACTGTCCTTGGACTTTCTCAAGGCTAGAGCTCTACCACTTGAGCCTCAGCAACACTTCTGGCTTTTTTTCTATGTATGTGGTACCGAGGAATCGAAGCCATGTCTTCATGCATGCTAGGCAAGCACTTTAACCACTAGGCCAAACTCCCGGCCCATGTTTACAAGTTATTTGGTCATTTTGTTCTGTCTCATTTTGTCCTGTCGCAGAATGGATGAGCTTTGGTATGTGCAGTCTCCCAGTGCTAAGCATCTTCTTGTTAGAAGACATTTCAGTAGAGGAAGAATCTTCTCTGCAGCGATGGCTCCTACCTGTCACAAAGGAAACAAAACTAATTTTGGAAGACCTTTTCTCCTGTCCTCTGCTTCCTTCCTTGGGGCACTGCCTATCATCCTAAGATAAAATAAGACACATAGGAATATTTCCTGGCACCATCGGGTAGGCAAACAGCTCTTATTACATTATGCAGATACGGGAAAATGGGTTTGTTCCAAATAAAAGTTCCCAATATAATTGTTCAAAATTTTTTCCCTATGTATTTGTTGTTTAAATCTCAAATATTGCAGCTATTTGCATATGATAAAAAAGGTGGACAGAAATATTTATCTAATAAAATCCATTATTAGGCATTGGAAGCTTTGTCATTGTTTTGTTGTTTTCCCTTCTCTCTGTTTTCTTTTGGATAAAGATCTACTACTTTGTGGGTCAGTATCCATGTCTGTCACAGCCACACAAAGATAACTCCTCATAGTCTCATGAAAATCATTTACCCTGGAGTTTGACAGGTTCAAGAGAAGAGCTTGACCCCAATTAAATTTGAGGTAGATAGAATCATCTTTAGCATTATCGGTTCTGATGTGTGGAATGTCCCCTTTGTCATTCCCAAACCAGCCTGGCACACTTTCTTCTTTCAGCATTAAACAGGGATATCTTGTGTGTATATATAGAATGCTGAGTAGCAAAGTTGCTTGTAATTACTCTCATTTAATTTTTTTTTCTGGACCTGGAGCTTGATCTCAGTCCCTGGGCACTATCTTTACGCACTGTTTGCTCAAGGCTAGTGCTCTGCCACTTGAGCCATAGCACCTTTTCCAGCTTTAACTGACTATGTGGTACAAGGAATCAAACCAAGGGCTTCGTTCATACTAGATGAGCACTCTACAACGAGGCCATGCTCCCAGCCATTATTCTCATTTTCAAGGAGAGGAGCAATGAGAGTCTTTCTAAAAATCATGTGATAAAGGCACAGAGGACTTCTTACCCAATAAAAATCTGATTTCTGGTCTGAGAAGAAAGCACAAAGTCTGAATTTACTCCTAGCTGTTCCCTCCATGAATTTACTATTCATAAGCAAGGGTTAAGTGTTCCAGCACTTGGATCAGATCCTGGCATTCAAAACCTGGCTCTGCCAAGTTCTAGTCTGGTGATCATGGATACGTTCTTTTATTTCTTTGTGCTTGAATCTGCTTAAAATCTATAAGGAGAAAAAATGATCACACCTCACTCATGAATTTACTTTGATTAAGTTAATACATGAAAAGCATTTTGAATAGTGTTTATTACATTGCAATCACTCAATGAAGATTATAACATTTGTATTTATTTATTTACTTACTTGAAAGTGGGTTTCTTAAACTGATGTCTTTTTTCTGAACCTAATATAGGAAACCTTATTTGTTCCATGACATGCACTGGCAGGGCCAGGAAAAGCACTAAAATTAGAACTTGAAAACATTAAATATGATCATAATAATTTAATTAATGCAGTAAAGCTGTGCAAAATTATACAAATGAAAGTAAATCAGAGACAGTGTGATTTATGATTATGAGAAATGAAAATATTGATGAGACTAACAGGGAGAGCTTATACACACACACACACACACACACACACACACACACACACACGCGCGCGCGCGTGCGCACATACATGCACCCGGGTCTTCGTCTATGCTAGGCAAGCACTCTACCACTAGGCCAAACTCCTTGCCCAGGTTTTTGTTTTCTTAATATTTTATTGTTATTGTAAAGGGGATGAGCAGAGGAGCAACAGTTATATAACTGTGTCACCTCTTCCTTCATTTTCTCCCAGTTTTCTCCTCTCAACCTCCCTGCTCTCACAAATTTCATAGCTCATTATCAACATAGTGTTTACTGAGTATCACTGCTGCATTTGCTCAACTTTTGTCCCACAATTTCTGTGCTCCCCCTTGCCCTACACCAAAAAGATCAGCTTCCATACAAGACAAATGGTACAGAAATATAAAACAGCAACAAAGGAGAAAACAAGCAAATACAAAAAGCATAATAACAAACAAACTCTTGCTTTCATTTCTTGGAGTTAATTCCAATAAACATCATTGTATATGATCATATGCTCATAGCCGCAGAGCTTGTGTCATCTCCTCACATATCTTCCTTTGCTCTCCTTGTGAGAATGTCTAGACCCCCATATAAGTTATCATGTTTGTGTGTAACTGACAGATCTATTTCATGTTTATGGACCTTGTTTTCCTTCATTTCTACTTTCCTTTATTTCTAATTTATTTCTACTCCCTAACTTTAGCTTTGGATTCTCTTTTCCATTTGGACAAATGCTCTGAAACTTAAGGAAAAAACCTTAAACAGAAACTTTAAAAAAAATGACAATAACAAAATCAACATTTTCTGTTCACAAGATGTTTCTAAGTATCAACACACATCAATTCCCTTAAAATTCAGAAGAACCAAAAGACATTATTTATCCATTTATAGATTAAAATTGAGATATTTAATCACTTGTCTAAGGGCTTACAACTAATAATGGGCAGAGCAGATACTCTAACCAAAGATACTTCTTACAAAATCCAGGTCCCTAACCATTTGCCTACCCCTCAGATAGTTGGCAACTCACTACAATAATATTTTAAAAGTTATCTCACGTAAGATTTGGGTCTCTTTCTGGTAAGAAGGAGTAGATGTCTAAAGAGCTATATATGATACTAGTGTGGCTGGGTGGGGGTCTGACATACCTGTAATTGGGATTATACCTGGAATCCCAGCTACACAGGAGGCTGAGACTCTACTTTGCCAGCCTGGCAAACAAATTTAAGACTCTTATCTTCAATTAGCCTGAGAAAATGTGGGAGAGAGTAACAATATTCAACAAGAAATGTACTCACTACCTTATGTAACTGTAGTTCCTCTGTTCATCATCCTGACAATAAAATCAAATTAAAAAAAAAATAAAATTAAAGTAGAAATGTAGTTCAAGTGGTACAGCTTCAGCCTTGAGCAAAAATGCTAAAGAACAGCACTCAGACCCTGAGCTCAGCCCTACTACGGGAGGTGGGGGGGTAGTATGTATGATTGCGTGTGCACACATGTACATACACACACTCATGCACACACACACACACACACACACACACACACACAGAATCCTAACATTATACTGTATTTTCCCATAGGAAATCCTACAATTTCCTTTGAAAAGGAACCCCTGCCACTTTTTCCTCAGAAGATCACAAAACTTGTCCCCACGGATAGGAGTCTAGTATATCAGCTTCTATAACTATTGGCTGCATCAGAACCATGTGTTCAGCAGTGTTACATGGCCTCAAGTAATATAATGGTATCTCCCCTTTTCCTAGCCTAATCTAGACTGGATCTAAAGTCTTACAAGATGGTTGAAGACATCATGGGAACAGAAGGTAGAAAAGATGGACCTGAAAATGCTCCCATGGTCCGAAGGCTAGAAGCCCAGTTGTTGGAAGCTACCTCAATGGTTGCCTAAGGCAAAGGCATCCTTCCCCATTTCTGCCTTCTTGGCAGCCTGATCAAATCAAATGACTTCGAGTGCCGCAGCTGTGCAGATTTCCATCTCTGATAAAACTTCGCCTGAGAGGTATTCGCTGATGATTGTCAACAATCAAATGAATTATAGATGATGTTGGTAAACAAAACGCTGCTTTGATGAATGATGATCGGGCTGTACTGTGACATGACTGCTAAGTCATTCAAAGTGCTGATTAAACCCATTACTGTAAAATAATCACCATCCATTACCTTTAATGTCGTGAACTGACAACCTAGTTAAGGCAGCTGATGTTGTCAGCAAAGTGATTTGTTGCACTGCATGTCCATTGACAATAAATCACTCCGATAAATCAATGAACAGTAGCAATAAAACAATAGATTTTCATATTTCTTGACATTCAATTACAGAGTGTGTATACCAACTTATTCTTAAACACACTGAGATGGAAGGATTCCGTATTCACAGGCAGTGAACATGAGATTATGTCTATTTTGGCCCAGACTGGAGAAGGCTGTATAATTATGTGAATATGCATATGTTATGCCTTTCTCAGCTACATACCTGGCTGCCAAAATACATATTACATAAGCATAATGATGATACCAAAGATGTTGTTCTCTTAGGATTTGATAAGGAGAGGCAAAAAACCATATAGAATAAACGACCCTGGGCCAGCTATTGGAAGGCATCAGAACTGATTGATAATCAGCTGTTTGACCTTGCACAAGGCACTTAACCTTCTTGGGATTTTGTCACTTCATCTCTAAATAAGGTTAATACCTGCCTACTGCAGAAATTGACCCTAACAATTAATGGAGACAGACAATAGGTAAGTCTTTTCAAAATGTAAAAAAAAAAGGCTGCAAAAGTCAATTTACATTTCTCTTATTCTGAGACCAACATTGGCTGTCAAATGCTTTCATTGTAGATGGCAAGCAGCTCTTTCTACTTCTAGAATACTTAAGATAATTGGATCTTACCCGACTTAATTTTTATTACAGAAATATGTTTGAAGGCTGGGCATTGAACCAGTAAGCACTGAGCTATACCCCCAGCCAACTACAACCACATTTTATGTACTGTGCCCTTCCAAACTTATTGACAGTTTATCTAACATTTAATTTTTTACTAACCAAAGAACTGTATCTTAAGAAGGCAATAATGAAAATATATTTTACCATTTCATGGAAAAAGAAGAGAAAAAGAACCTGTCATGGTGGCTTATGCCAGTAATCCTAGCTACTCAGGAAACTGAGATCTGAAGATCACAGTTCAAAGCTAGCCCAGGCACTAAAGTCCTTGAGACTTATCTCCAATTAATCACCGGAAAACCAGAAGTGCCTCTGTAACTTAAGGGGTAGGGCAGTAGCCTTGAGCTGAAGAGCTCAGGGATAACGTCCAGGCCCAGAGTTCAATCCTCTGATCGACAAAAACAAAATAATAATTTACTTTTGTTGCTGCTCTCAAGCAACAAGGGTATGAGAGGGACACCCGGGGCCAGCCTGATGTCCCCCGGAGCTGAGTGAGATGGCAAGTATCAATAGCCCAGCCCTCCCTCAATTACTGGGGAGAAAACAACAATGAGCCAGGAGCTGTGTCAGCCATGAAAGTGCAGTAGATCTCAGGTTTATTGCGTTGGGCACATAGTTATATACTGTGCGGGAAAGAGGGGATGGAGAAGAGGAGGGAAGCCAATTGAAAAAGGCCAAGGTGCTATCACTAGGGGTCAGGGCAAACTTTTAAGTACTGGGCGGGACAGGTGCAGGAAAGCGCTCGGGCAGAGGACCTGCCCTATGGGGGTTCAGTTGAGTCACATACACAGAAATACCACAAGAGAGGTATGCAAGGAATGCGAATACCTCAAGAGAGGTATGCGAGGAATGCCTTGCCAAAGCCCTTTAATGGCTGCTGAGCCAAAATGATGAACAGGCCTCAGAGATGGAGACCAGACCCCAACATACTTTGACCATTATAATAAAAATTTAATAATTGTTTTTAACATTTTGAATTTTCATTTTAGTTTCCAGAATATTTTTCAGAAAACTGTTAGCTACAAGAGCCTGTGAAGGTTGATTATATGTGTGCATCAGACCCTCTGAAGGTCTTGCTTTCTAATAGAAAAAAAAAGTATTCCAATAACTATGGAATGAGTCAGAATTTGTAAAAAGTCATTTTAAAACAAAACTACTACGGCCGGGAGTTTGGCGTAGTAGTAGAATGCTTACCTAGCATGCACAAAGACCTGGGTTCGATTCCTCAGTATCACATACATAGAAAAAAGCCAGAAGTGGTGCTGAGGCTCAAGTGGTAGAGCTCTAGCCTTGAGAAAGCCCAAGGACAATGCTCAGGCTCTGAGTTCCAGGCCCAGGACTGGCAAAGAAAACCTACCAAACTTCTTTATAATTGGAAGAAAGAGAAATCGCATTTAATTTTACAAATAACGATAAGAGCCTAGACAGGTATAATATTAAAGCTGGTTGAAAGAATAAATAAAATGTCAATAAGGGCAGGGCTGTGATAAGAGATGAAGGAATTGATCATTCTAAAAATGATGTTCTTAATGCAGAGATACCCAAAGGCAAAGAATAAATAAGGGGAATACAATATGATGCAGATATTGATGTGTTTACTACTTTGGCTAATGTACTAATTTAGGGAGGCTAGGCTATCTTTGGTAGCAACTAACTTCAAAATCCAAATCCTAGTGACTGACATAACAACACCTCAACACAACAGTACTTCAACAGTACAAAGACAACACAAGCCAACACGAGAAAAACACCAGATGTCTAATGTGTCTAAAAATTAACAAGTGTCTTGCCACCAATGGATAATTACCATTAATTTATTAGGCAGCATCTCTGAAGTATTAATCTATACTTTAGAAATATGGGAATACTGATGGAGTGTGCTTGTGTTCTACTTTTTGCCCTAAGGAGGTATCAGACCTCAGGAAAATTATTTTCTTACTCTATGTTTTAGTTTGTTTGTGTGATATGATTTGTTTGCTCTACAGTTTCTTCTCTGTGAACTTTATCCTGGTCATTCTCTCTAAATTTCAATTGCTGCTATCAATTCATATGGTTATGTTTTTTGTTTTATTGCCCTCTAATATGCTATAAAATTTCCATTATATTTTTGTTCAGAGTCTGTATCTCCCACTGGAATGTAAGCTTCATGACAAGGGAGATACGTGTTTTGTTCACTAAAGTTCATCACAGAAAGATCATACTATAGATGTTAAAAATCAGAATAATATTACCATAAACAGGGTTTATAACTGAACCCAGCAACAACTGAATATGGGAACTGTTTCTGAAATGTGTCTGCATGTTTTGCTGACTCTAAGTATTTGTACATGTATTTGTAGAATATACCAACACAGATGCCCTTTAAATGTACATTGTCATTTCCAATGTCTTTAATGTATGGATTATTTTTATAGTTCTAACCCACCCACACAATATCAAATACCTCTGCACATACACTTACCCTTTTTCTCACATTACACTATTTCTAAAGGAATGTATTAGTAAAACTGTGTGAATTTTCGACAACAATTACAGTTTGCTTTTGGCCAAACTATCTTCCAGAAAGACATGATTAATTTACATTCTTCTTGAATAGAGAAAGCCTCAGTGATAAGGAAGATTATGGTCCCTCAGGCTAGACTCTAGATGCAATCCTAGTTTATGTTGTTTCACTTGAAGATTCTGGACAAGTTATTGACTTTGGAAGGATTTAAAAAAATAATAGACTTTATATTACTGAATATTCTGTAGATAAAATTTGCAAATATACATAAAGGGTAAAATGAAATGTAATATGTAGTAAATATCAATTTAAATGAAATGAAATTAAATTTAAATAAAATGAAAGCTAAAATTAAATTAAAAATTTAAATAAAAGTACCTCAATTTTAAATTAAATAAAAGTTACTCATGTTACTGTCATGTATGATAACTGTTTCTGTAGTACCTTTACCAATACCATTTTTATATGGTATCAAAAGAAAACAAGGTTTTTTATTATTCAAATTTGTCTTTATTTTATCATTAATAGCAATTCAAATTATTTTATAGTCATTTAATTTTTCCTTTGGAATTGTCATCCCTTAATCTACAAAATTTCTTAAATATATGGACCTTTGTTGAATTCAGCTGTGAATCCATCTGGCCCTGGGCTTTTCTTAGGTGGATAAAAGACCCCGTATAGCAAAAACACTTCTTAGCAGAAAGAACATCGCAGGAGGAATTTCAATACCAAACTTTAGACTCTATTACAGAGCTATAATTATCAAAAAAGCTTGGTACTGGCACAAGAACAGGCCTGAAGATGAATGGAATAGAACTGAGAACCCAGATATTAAACCACAGACCTATGGCCACCTAATCTTTGACAAGGGAGCCAAAAAAATAGAATGGAAGAAAGATAGCCTCTTCAACAAGTTGTGCTGGCAGAACTGGTTAAGCACCTGCAGAAAACTAAAATTGTATCCTTCTATGTCACCTTGCACTAGAATTAACTCCAAATGGATCAAAGACCTCGAGGTAAAAGCTGACACACTGAAAACTTTACAAGAAGGAACTGGAGATACACTAGGCCTCCTTGGCACAGATCGAAACTTTCTTAATAAGGACCAAGAATCACAACAAATCAGAGAAAGGCTGGATAAGTGGGACTGCATTAAACTGCAGAGCTTTTGAATGGCAAAGGACATAGCTAGTAAATTAATTAGGAAGCCTACAGAGTGGAAGAAGATCTTCACCAACCAAACAACGGACAAAGGTCTCATATCTAAAATATATCAACAGCTCAAAAAATTGAATCAATCCAAAACTAATCTCCAAAGAAACAACCATCCCATTAAAAGATGGGCCAAAGACTTAAAGAGAGTCTTCTCTGAAGAAGAAACAAAAATGGCCTATAGACATATGAAGAAATGCTCAACATCTCTGGTCATAAAAGAAATGCAAATCAAAACAACTCTAAGATTCCACCTCACTCCAGTTAGAATGGCCAGGATCAAGAAAACTAATAACAACAGATGCTGGAGGGGATGTGGCCAGGAGGGATCACTACTACACTGTTGGTGGGAGTGCAAACTCCTTCAACCACTATGGAAAGCAGTATGGCAGTTCCTCAAAAGGCTAAACATAGAGCTCCCCTATGACCCAGCAATTTTACTACTTGGCATTTGCCCAACCATCCAGAAACTAGGGCATACTCAATCCACTAGCACAACAATGTTCATTAGAGCATTATTCACCATAGCAAAGATATGGAACCAACCTAGATGTCCCTCAGTTGATGAGTGGATCAACAAGTTGTGGTATTTGTACACAATGGAATTCTATGCTGCTGTCAGAAAAAAATGACATTGACCCATTTGTTAGGAAATTGAAAGACTTAGAAAAAATCATATTAAGTGAAGTACGTCAGACTCAAAGGAACTTAGGCTCAATGGTTTCCCTCATTTGTCATAATCAGTAGAAACCTTGGGCTCTCCTAGCAGAGATTTGCAATAGAGCAAAATCTTGATACATAAGGCCATATAGTATGAAGCTAATTGAAAGGACCTCCAGGATATTGAAACAACAGCCATATAATGAATGATTGTTGTCCTTAATATACTATGTTATCTCTCATCTCTTTTGCTGTCCTTTGGTTATCTCATATTGTTACAGTATCTCACTTTGTTATCTGATATACTGGATATATTTGTATTTGGTTATTTGAAATTGTATAGCAAAGGGGGGAAAACCAAGATGGGGGGTGGAGGGGAGGGTAATGGGGACCAATACATGTGAAAGGGTATTAATGCACCCTCTATCTGGCAAATATCATGTAACCCTTTTATTAATTACAATAAAACATATTAAAAAATATATGAACCTTATATATTAATGAACATGCATTACTATTTAGAAAACAAACACATGTATTTTAAATGCTTTTTCATACTCTGATTGGCTTTTAATTCTGTCTGCGAGTTTGCCTTACAAAACTTTAAACTTTTATTTCATCAGATGTACCGATGATTTCCTTTATGAACTATGTATTTTGAGGATTTCCCTAGGCTCTTTTCTTTTATCAAGTAAACTATAATTATTTGATTATTTCTTCTAATACACTGCTACTTATGCTATTTATATTTAAAGCTTCAGACCATCTGGAGTTTATTTTGGTTGAAAGCATGAAGTAAGGATCTGGATTTTTTTTCCACAGACTCATTCAACTGATTATGTTGTCTGCTCATAACATCTATTCTTTTTGTTTTCTTTCACTGATAAGCTAAGAAAGCACCAAAAGTGCCAAGATGAACCAGATTTATGAAATCTAGATCATTATTTTATATAGATGTTTAATTTATAGACTTTTACTTTTTATATATCCCTTTTGTCAAGCAAATGGATGTTGTTTTCTTGGTTGTATTTCCTCCATTACCTCTACCAAACTTGGTCTCCAGGTTAAGGTTTCTATAAGGATTCCACAACCTGACAAGCATTTAGCCCTGCCAAAATATCGATAGACTCCATACAGCAATGATGGTCTCTGCAGAATATTCCAGGGGAAATTCCTAAATATATATGACTACCCTATACACACTTGATTTCAGAAAAGATTCAGCTCTTGAAAATCTAAATTTTCTTTCTAAGGTCTCTTTGTTATTATCCAAAATGATATAAGGGAAATGTTCTGCTATAAATAGTAAAAGCAACAGAATTTATTTTAATTGTATTTTTCTTCCAATCTTGGCGTTAAATTTTTCCTTAGGTATCCCTAAACTCATAGTGTTAACAATTTATCTGAAATACAGTAAGTGTTCCTTGAGGCCTGTTTCCGGTTCCATTATTCTGGGGGCTCCATGAGCATAAAATCTTTCTCTTTATGTCTCAGATCTTCAAGTCTAATAATGGGATATTTGACCTGTGAAAGCTATTACATATTAACATGTCTCCCCAACACCAGTCTTAAGATTTGAATATGACAATTTGGTGTTTTCTGTAGGTTTCTAGATGCAGATCTTGATCACTACTTGGTCTTGAGAAAGACTTCCAATATAAACTCTTTCTCTTTGAAGATTCTACATTTGTTTGGCGTTATCTCCTTGCTTTTGAACTTTTGATTTTCTAACTTGACTTTGACACTGTATCTTGCCCTTGCTAGAGTTGGTCCTTTGACTCATATCTTTCTTTTGCCTTTGAAGAATTCTCACTGGCTTTAGGTTAGCTTTATGCACCCAAATTTCTTGCCTTTCAGGAAGATTATAGATTACATGAATTACTGTCTGCTGTAAGTATTAGATATGTGATGAATATTGGTTAGGAAATACCTGCTTATTGGGCCAAGAGTGTGACCTACTGGTGGAGTGCTTCCCTAGCATGCACAAAGCTGTGGGTTGGATTCCTCTGTACCACATACATAGAAAAAGCTAGAAGTGACACTGTGACTCAAGTGGTAGAGCATAAGCCTTGAGGAAGGCCAAGAACAGTGCCCAGGTCCTGAGTTAAAGCCCTAGGACTGCCAAGAAAAGAACAGAAGAAGAAATACCTGTTTATTTAAATAAGCTTTATAAATCATGTTTTATTTTACAATCACCTATTATGTCATCTTATTCTCTCTTTTACATTTCTACTTACTATATTTTCATCTCCTGAAATATCTATCCTTTTCCATATTTTCTATTTCCAAATCGTAAGCATCTATATGGACCCTACTCAAATCCATTTTTCCCCATGAATCTTTTCAAGTTATTCTTTCTCTTTATTTTCTTCCCTCTCCTCTTCCTCAACCTCCTTTCCTCTTCTTCCCCTTTCTCCTCTACTCTTTTTCCTTCCTTTCCTGTCTTTTTATTGTTGAACATCAACTTAAAATGTGCCTTAAAATGTATATCTAAAAATTTATAAAATACATAGTTTCTTGCCCAATAATATGATATATGGGTATTGTGAATTCCACATGACCTGTAATTCTTACCATGGCTAGCATCATGCCAAGTGTACTATAAATACTCACAAGATATTGAAAAGGTAAAGGAGATTCACTCCACTCCACTTAAACCCAATAAAAACAGGATTTGCCTGTTGTAGTTAGAATTAAGTAACCTGTTATAATTAGAACTAACTAACTAAATTACCTCCCTGAGTTAATGTTGATGTTTGGTCATCTCTAAAACTCAGCCTATTTATTTATCTTCCTCCAGCCTTACTCACTATTTTATATAATGATTGTGGCTGATAAACATCTATTACTTTTACTAGAATTATTCAATAAGTTGATGTTAACATGAGCTTTTTTTTACATTTTGAAAACTATTATTTTAAAATAAAAATGATAAAATTTGACAAGGCAAATTTTTGTTATCTTCATTAGGTTGATAAGTGGATGGAGAGCTAACGTTTTCAAGTAGCTTCCCCATGTTCATAGCAAAGATAAGAAAATGCACAATTCTCTTAACCTCAACCAGATGGCCTCTAGAATGAGACCAATACTCTTTCATGGGCTCTCAGTTAACAGAAAAATGAAATCACATTTAAAATTTCTTCTACCTGAAAATGTAAATAAACACAAAACCTCTATCAGTGTCTCAAATCAGATCATTAACTCTTCTTCTGTGGCACTTGGCTAACTATTTCTAGAAATCAAGGCTATGATTTATTTCTTCCTTAGAACCAGTTATTCCCACAGATTGAGCCCATCTTTAAACTAGATAACACTGTCAGACTTCTGTCAGAGATGTTTTAGTTCCTTTTGACTGAACTGGATATAGGGGCTGTATTTGAAATTAGTTGGAGAGATAGAGTGGCAAATGTACACTGGCTTCTTAAAAAGTTCAATTAAGCCCTGGTACAATAGCCAAGGGTTCTGGCAGGCAGAGACTTGAAACCAGAGGAAGGATTATATTGGAACCACATGAGTACCATCTAACTGATGTCTTCATTTTCTTCTTTCATCCAAACTAGTCACGCTGGCAGAGACACTATGCTTCCAATAGAAGACCAAGAGCCAGTATAAACTTATCATTGGTGTGAATTGGTATGTATTTCAATTAGTCTGAGGCCTGTCCAGGAGAAATTGATTCTTTTGCACCTTTGATGCTGCTCCAGATGTTTCAGCTGCTCATAGGTCTCTCACTATGTGGCTGACTTAGCTCTGGTCCTAGCACTGGGAACAGTGGCTGGCCAGCCTTTCAGAATCTATTCCTGAGTTAACTGTTAGTGCCGTTGTATGCATTCCAGAGACTAAGGCATTAGAAGTAAGACATAGATATTCCAGAGAGAGAAATAATCCTTTAGGTCCCTTTGGTAATAAAGAAAAGTAGAATTCCAGGATTTAAAATGTATAGTCATTTGAAAAAAGAAATATTTTCTCTGTTGTATCTTCACTGTTTTCTGTGATTCTGTACTAATTATAGTAAAAAGTACACTTCAGACTCCTTCAAAAGAAAAATTCCTTTGGAAAAATCTAGATCAGCCTAAATGTGACATATAGATAGACAGGTAGATAGGTAGATAGGTAGGTAGGTAGATAGACAGGCAGACAGACAGATAGACAGATATGACAAGATATGCAAGGCTAAAGTACATGTTGAATTTTAGCTACAGGATTGAAAAGAGTTAACATGAACTCTCTTTAGGCTTGTTAAGCCTCAAAATGTGTGAACTTTTCATGTCACAGTAGTATACGCCTACATTCAGGAGACCAAGGCAGAAAGACTGTCATCTCAAGGCCAACCTAACCAAAAAAAAAGGAGATTCTTCTTTTTCTTTTTATTATTATTTTAAATAGTTATACAAAGGGTTTGCCATTTAACCAAGAGTTTATGAGCACATGTATCTTGATCAATGTACCCTTTTCAACACGCCCTTTCCCTCAGTCTTCTTAGCACTGTAGGATATGCAGTAGATTCTTGTATTTTATTGTCAGGATGATGTATAGAGGGATCACATTCATCGGGTAGTAGGGACATTAGTTCTTGAACATTAACCCTTCCCACTTTTTTTCCTACTTTCCCTCCCTACCCCTCCCACTCATCTTGTTTTTCCTTACTTTCTCATTTTCAAATATACAAATAAAAGTATATATAATATACCAGGTACCAAAGTCAGATGTGGTACAAAATGAGGTAAATCATAAGGGAGAAAAAAACAAGAAAAGAAATAACTTCACATAGTATGAAGAACAACAATCACAAAGATAAACCT
Organism: Megascapheus bottae; assembly: GCF_031878675.1. Lineage (NCBI taxonomy): Eukaryota > Metazoa > Chordata > Mammalia > Rodentia > Geomyidae > Megascapheus > Megascapheus bottae. The sequence goes on from NC_143515.1 coordinate 50,748,297, forward strand.
CTTGTTTCCCTATCCTGGAGTTCATTTTGCTTAGCTTCAACCTATACAGCCATATATACATAGCTTTTCAACTACTGTGATCCGGCCAGGAGAATCCTAGATGTATACTAATTGTTACAAATGAGAGAAAGCATGGAACCTATGTTTCTTTGGATCTGGCTTACTTCCAAGTCTTTCCATTTCCTTGCAAATGGGGCAATGTTATTCTTTCTAACGGCAGTATAGAATTCCATTGTGTAACCCCTCTGCAAATCACCTTTACAATAAAATTTAAACTTAAAAAAAGATTGAAGTGGACTTGAATAGAGCCTTTCTCAAAGCAAGTCATTATCTTGTGAAATACAGCATTAGGAATAGAGATTTAAGTTTATTTGTAAACTCGTCATTCTGAATCTGTTTCTTATCCCTGTAACCCAACATATACAGCTAAAATTCATATAACAATACTCACCTTATAGGATCCTTTAGGAGAATTAAAGTGTGTGAAAGCTTAGCCCCACTGTAACCAATGTGACAGGGGGAACAACAAGGACAACATTGGAGGGCATATTTGTGTAATAGATAAACCCTCAAACACTCATTAGCAGAGCCAAAGATAGAAGATAGGTAATCAAAGGAAGATAGGTGAGGTTGGAACTAGATTATTTAGGGAGTTCTGCATTCCTGGCTAGGATGGCCTGCCTTAAAGACTAGAGGTGACTTTCATAATAGAATCCATCAAATGTAAGCCATATAAGGTTTTATATAACACTATAAATCCATGTCAGTTTGCTCATAATGTAAATGACAGGGGGGATTTTAAAGAGATACTCTTGGGTAATTCTATAGGTCAAATGATTCAGAATTATTTAGCAATGGAACACATGAATCAGAATATGTGTAAAAATATTCATGAATAATCACAAAGTATAAGTCACAAAAATATTTTTAACATAAATGTGTGCTTGGTACAGCCAATCATTTAAACAGCACCAACCATTTTAATACCTAGAGATTGAATGATTAATGAAGGACTTTGGGACTATCTTTATAGAGCCGGACTCATATAAGATACAGGCATAAAGTAGATAATTCTATAAATATAGATTTCATATATAATGATGTGGCATACATATGTGAACATTTCATGCATATTATATGAAGAAAATATAAAGGGCTGTGATAACATAGAGATTTGAAATAGTCTGCTATGTACTGAATTATATCTTCTCAGAGTGATGGTATTTAGAGATAGATCCATGGGAGGTCATTAGGGTATCACCCTGCATCTACTAAACCCAGCAAAAAATTCTCCAATTATTGGTTCTCCATTTTCCCTGTATTTCTATAGTATTTTGATCCGAGATAATACAACTAGTATTTTACAACTATTTCTGTCTCTTTTTCTCCTTGTTTGGCATGATTTTGTATACTTCTTTGTTTCTCTTTCTAGATGTCTTCCCAGCATTTAGGATTGAATATTTATGTAATGAACAAAGGTAGAAAATTTTGTTGTCATACCGAACATTTTTTTTGTCTGTCGTGGGGCTTGAACTCTGGTACTAGGTGTCGTCCCTGAGCTCTTCAGCTCAAGGCTACTGCCCTATCCCTGGAGCCTCAGCATTACTTCCTGTTTTCTGGTGATTAATTGGAGATAAGAGTCTCATGGACATTTTAGTGCCCTGGCTGGCTTTGAACCACAGTTCTTAGATCTCAGCCTCCTGAGTAGCTAGGATTACTGGCATGAGCCACTGCACCTAGCTTATACCAAACATTTTTTAGATATTTTTAATAAGTCACATGTCAAAGCATGAGTTAACGTGAGCAGATTGAAGCAGCAATTTCTAGAAAAGTAAACATACTAAAAATCCTTCTGAAATACAGGATATATATGATTTTTAAATAGGCCAATGAGCATAATTTGACATTCTCCACATTATTAGTATGAGCACCAGTCCTTGTTTGCCTCTGCCTCTGAGGATAATTCATCCTGACATTTTCAAGAAGGGAAGGTCTTACATAAACAGAAGCAGTCCCTTCTAGTTCCCTCAATCATTTATGGCAAAAGGCCTGGAGCACACAAGACAGAAACTCCGAGGTGATCCAGCAAACAATTCCCCCTTGTGAAAGAGAAGTGTATCCAAATGTAAATTGCTTTGATTTTTCTCTCTCAAAATGGTCACAGACATTTTATTTCTACCAAATGGCTCACTCATGAGAGGAAGTTAGTTGTCAGTTCTCTGATTGGGGCTTCCCACCATGATTTTCAGAATTTGGGAATATGTGAAGAAAGGAATATGGCATTTGGATTTACATGAGACTGAAACTGAATCCCAGTTCTGCCACTTGTAGTGATGCAGGAGAAAAGTGAAGGCTGGATTATGTAGAACCTATATCCCGGGCCTTACACAATTCCTGACACACAAATACACTATACGTGTGATTCCTGGGATTTTTCTCATCCCCCTTGTGGGTGGTATCTGCCTTCCTGGCAACCTAACTATCATGACAGGTTCACTCTCCATTATTTGGAGAAGGAAATCAGCCAACCAACTTCTTTTCCCTTCTTCTGCCACAGTTTTATAGAAATAATTCATTTGCCCAAAGATACTGGGTTCTAAAAATTACTTACTGGTATTATTTTCCTCCTAGAGCTATTTGCATTTGGAAAGAGGATACAGAATTCATTCATAGAGTTGTTAAACTACAGGAAAATTTTGCTTCGGGTGTTGGATTGCTCATCACTGCTCTTGAAATCGCTCAGGCCTTAGTGGAAGACAAAGTCTCATGTCTCACATTTTAATGCATATGATCAAAATGTATGTGTTAATATCTCTGCTATCTCAAATTTATATAAAGTCCTTTCTCCAAATGGAATATGGCGAAGCGTAGCCAATACATTTCCCCCCCTGGAAAAATGGTGTAACCGCTGTGTCTTTATATAGCTGCATCTCATTCTGACTTATTGAAGGATTTCAGCTTTTCATAGACAGGATTTTAACGAAGCCATTTTAAGCCCTTTTTAGATTTGAAATGATAAAAGCATCGGCAGGACTTGTAAGAGGTAGCATAGGGTTGCCCTCCAAACATTTTTAACAGCGGAAACCTGCCCCCCATCCAAAGAGAGCACTTTGCTATTTATCAGGATTGAAGAAAGAGACTGAAGTACAAGCATGATGTCACTTTGAAAGATCCCTTTGAAAGCAGATATTTCTATACCTAGTGGAAATGGGGATTGGTTTATCTGAAAGTCTGCAGGTGGCACGTTTTTCCATTTTGGTGGCCATTAGAGAATGATTTTCAGAGTGGAGTTTGACCCGGGGATACTAAAATTCCCTTTCTAATTCAAGAAAAATCTCTCAGATTAATGACTCACAACCAAAGTGATTTATCTAGTTGGTGATTTTTAAAAAAAGATATACAGGGTAGAAGCTATTAATGCTTTAATTGAAATCTCAAGAGATAAATTTTTATTCCAATAAAAGGAGTTGAGTTTATTTGCCTGCTTCTCTTTATACATGAAGCCACTAAAACGAAATAATGATAAAACATTTAAGTTTTATCATATTTTGTTAAGCACTGAAGCAGACAAAAAAGAAATAGACTGTTTCTGAGGGATGTATTGTGTCTGGTGAAATATCATCCATGATCTCTCTTGGAATTTGCTTCTTGCAATGTCCTCTCCCCTTGAGTATGGAATATGTAGTAACTTGATTCCACCATGAAGAATATGGAAGGAGTGATGAGATGTCACTTCAAAGGTTAGGATACATTTTTGTTCTCTCTTACTCTATATGAAAGCCAATCGTCATGTTGTTAGTGCCCCTTTTGAAATACTTATATGTCAAGAGACTGATAACAATGAGAAAATGATATCTTTCCCCCATTTTAACACCGGTGAAGAACTTAATCCTGATAATACCTACTTGAAGCCTACCCTCTGCCAATTGAGTCTTTAATGAGATCACAACCACAGGCAACAATCTGATTTCAGTCTTGGGGTAGACCTTAAGACAAAAAGATCCAGAGTAGCTTCCTTATCTACAGAAACTGTGAAATAATAAAGGCTTGAAGGCGATAATTTGAGAGTCATTTATTATGTTACAATAGAAAATTAAGTCAAGAGCACTCAATACATAACATCTTACTTAAATGAGTAGATAAGTAGAGCTGGCAAGATGGCAAAAGCCTGCAATCCCAACTACTTGTGAATTAGAGGCAGAAGGATCACAATCTGAAGATGGCTAATAGAGCACAAGACTCTATCAGAAAAAAAATAAAATAAAATAAAATTGACCAGAGGAATGGCTCAAGTGATAGAACATTTATCTAGCAAGCACAGGCCTTGAGTTCAAACCCCAGTGCTGTTAAAAAAAAAAATAAGACATCCTTGCATTGTATAAACGTTTATCTGAATTGGAGAAGGGAAGGGAAGGGAAATAACAACATGGTGAGACAAAGGGTGAACAGTGATACTCATATGACAGTATGTTGGAAATGAACTTGACAACTTGGATGGGATTGGGGGAGAGAGGGGAAAAGGGAGAAAAATGAGAGAAGGGGTAACAGTGTTTAACAAGAAATGTACTCATTACCTTACATATGTAACTGTAACTCCTCTGTGCATTACCTTGACAATAAAATTAAAATGTAAAAAAGGAGAGGGAGAGAGAGAGAGAGAGAGAGAGAGAGAGAGAGAGAGAGAGAGAGAGAGAGAGAGAGAGAGAGAGAGAGGTCAGTGCCTTATGTCTATAGAGCTAGCTACTCAGGAGGCTAGCTACTCTGAGAATCATAGTTCAAAAATACTGTATTGTATCTATGCTTATTTGGTTATTCGAAATAGGATAGGGAAGGGATAAAACAAGATGAGGGGCAGAGGCAGGAGTGGGGGTAGGGAAATGGGGACCAAGACATGAGAAACAGTATCAATGTTTTTTAAGTAATGCACCTTCTATCTGGTGATTATAATGTAATCCTTTTATTAATTACAATAAACATATATGGAAAAAATAAATAAAAGACAAAAAAACAAAACCAGCCTGGGTAGGAAAGTCCGTGAGATTCTTATCTCCAATTAACCACCAGAAATCTGGAAGTAGTGTTGCGGCTCAAGTGGTAGAGGTTTTGGAAAATTCTTTCTTGATAGAAAGTAGGGTATACAGCTATGTGCCATAAATAATATCCTGTCATATGTGTGAAATCAGTTTCAATATTTCCCTTTAAACAATGGCATATATTTTCCAAAACTGAAAAGATCACAAAAGGACTGATGTTATGAGATTCCTCAAGTGTTTTAAGTATTATAAATTAAGCACAAATTTACCACTGTATTCATTGGATGACAGGATAACTGGATAAATTTTGTCAATTGTGCCATATATAAATTTGACAAATTCATGATTTTAAAATGTCATTCAAAACTTTTCTAGAAGTGAATTCTCTGAACAATTTAACTTGACTGAATAAGTTAATCTAGTCAAAACAGTTTATTCAGAAATGCATTATATACGTACTGGTCTGCTTAGATTTATATCCCTATTTCTCTAAGAAAGAGAACTAAAAGCCAGCACCACTGGCTCACACCTGTAATTCTGGCTACTCGGGGGTAAGATCTGAGGACCATGGTTCAAAGCCAGCCTGGGCAGGAAAGTCCATGAGACACTTATCTCACCAGAAAACTGGAAGAAGTGCTGTGGCTCTACGTAATAGAGCATTACCTTTGAGCTGCAAAGCTCAAGGACAGGCCCCAGAGTTCAAGCCCCATGACTGAAGAGAGAGAGAGGGGGGGGGGAGGGAGGGAGGGAGGGAGGGAGGGAGGGAGAGGGAGAGGGCTAAAAACATACATACTAAATATAGCTCCTTTCATGTCCAAATGTTCTTCTTGCCTTTCTACATTTAAACAATTGCTTGGCATTCCAAATGTGCAACTGTGTCCTTTTTAGCCACTTTAGCCACTTTGTGATCTGAATTATTTAATCTCCCCTCAAGTTGAACAAATTTTTCAGCTATGCTTAATAGGAAATCAGATTTTCAATTAATCTTTATTTGATTAGTACCATAAATTTCAAAATTGCCTTAATCTTTTCTGAGTACTAGTGGCTTACTCCTGTAATCCTAGCTTCTCCAGAGACAGAGATTGGGATGGTGGTGGGTTGAAGTGAGCCTCAAAAAAGAGTCCATCTCCAAAACAATGAGTAAAAGGCAGGACTAAAAGTGTGGCTCAACTAGTAGAGTAACATCCAAGCAAATAGGTTGAAAAAGCATGAAGTCCTGAGTTTGAAATCCAGTATTTCCAAAAACAAAAACTCTCTTTTAATCTTTGAATGGTTCACTTGTCCTCTCAAAACACCTTTGCCTTGCACTGTATCTATGCATGGTGGGTGCCAGTCGCTTTCAGGCCTGTAATCCTAGCTACTAGGAGACTGAGATTTAAAATGTGCAATTTGAAGTCAGCCTGGGTTAAGAAAGTCTGAGAGTCTTATCTCCAATTAATCTAATCAGTAATAAAATGGAAGTGGAGCTGCAGTTCAAGTAGTACAGTGACAACCTTGAGCCGAAAAAAAAAGATAAAGGATAACACCCAGCCCCTGAGTTCAAATCTTAGTATGCTAATACTGGTACACACAAAAGAATATGGTATTGAGAGTAATCCCCATATTTTCAATTTAATAAATATTTACTAAAGGCCAAACTGTCCCAAACACTGTGATATGTGCCAGCCCACTTCTCTTTTAATTTTGGTCACTGGAGCCACACTGCTCGATTGCCCTGGAGCTAGTTATAAGTGGGTAGTTAGTAAATGGCTCATCAGTTCAAGAAAAGGAAAACAGATTTAAAGAAAGGAGGATTTTCTATTAAAACGAGTCTTCTAGCTGTTATTGTAGCAGATTTACTAGGTTTAAAATTTCCTATCTGCCCTGACAATCCCTGGTAACCTCTTCATGGCGTAGTTACTGTAGAGGACAGCAGAACCCTGTCTTACTATAATGTGTGGATTTCAGCAGGTAATTGGATTTCTTTCTTCTTGAGGAAGGACAATTAGAAAGTCACAGGTCTAGTTCTCTCCCTTCAAGAGCCTAGAGGACACTTGACTACAATTTCTTCCCCTTTTATTAAAGCCTTTTCTAAGCTTACTGGAGAGTGTTGTGGATGAAGGTGGTGAGGGTGTTGACATTTGTATCTAAAACCTGTAGTCCAGCATATTCTATAAGGCCCAGAGAAAGTAAGGGCCTTTCTTGTTCCCCTTAGCCTTGAGCCATATTTATTTGTTCATCTGATTGAAAAATCCACACAACCAGTGTTGACCAAGGAGGGCTTGAAAGGCCTGCATGCCTCGAACAGTGTCAATGGAGGATGGAAGATGGCAGAATGAACAGTTCCCTGTGGTATGATGGGAGACATTTATACTTGCACAGACAAGGGAGGGGGAGGCAATCGCAACAACTGTAAAAGTGTGAAAGCAGATACACAAAAGCAAACCCAAAATATGAGAGAGACTGCTGAAAGCATACTGCAGAAACCCACAAATTTCATAAAGGGATATTATCTAGATACCCTAATAAAATAAGGCTAGATACCGAGAATGGATTGAAAGCCTGCTTACAAAGCAATTGGAGCCAATATCATCTCTTCAAATTAAAAAAAAAATGTGAAAACATCCATTAAAAATCTTGAGATACCCATATCTCCATTCTTATCCTCTTTTCTTCCAGAAAGAACAGAAAAATTCTACTTTTGGAAATCTTACCAGTCCTAGAGGAAAGATTTAAGCCTACAACAGTGATGACTCCCTGTTAAAACACCATTCAAATTCACGATCAGTCATTATACACTAGCAGATCTTGAATTTTCTAAAATATGACACGACCAAATGTTGGTGGTCAGGCTTATGATTGTAGTAACTCAAAAGGCTGAGACATGGAGGATCTTGGTTCAAGACCAATATGAGCAGAAAAGTCTATTGTGCTGCCATTTAAAAATCTAGGCTAGAGCCAGGTGCAGTGGCTCACACCTGTAATCCTAGCTATAGGAGGCTGAAATCTGAGGATCAAGGTTCAAAGCCAGCCTGGCACAAAAATGACCTGAGACTCTTGTTTCTAATTAACCTCTAGAAAAAATGGGAAGTGGGGCTTGGCTCAAGGGTAGGGTGGTAGCCTTGAGCTGAAGAGCTCAGGGACAGCACCCAGGCCCAGTACAAGCCCCATGACTCCCCCCATCCACACACACAAAAAAAATCCAGGCTAGAGGTATGGGTCAAGTGGCAGTGTGTCAGCTCTTAGGAACAAAGTCAAGTGAAATCCTAGGTTCAAACCTCAATACTGGAAATATATGTATATATATGCACACATATACACATACATCATATACATACATGCATGTATATACATGGTCATATATGGTACATATATATGACAAAGAGGCAAGTATCAGGACAAAGCAAGGAAAAACACATTGCACCATTTGAAAAGCAGAAAACAAGACAGAGAAAAAGTAGAAAATGAAATGTAAAAATAATAAAATGTAATAATATCTTTGAGAACTGAGACTGTAAGTAAGATTTTATTGGACACACATGTGCGTTGTTTTATAATGGTCATGCTAAGATTTCTCTTTGACCTCCAACTATGTACATTCCACCAGAACCATTCACAGAGTGGTCCATTTGTTAAAACTTAGGAACTTACTTATGACACAAAGTCCAGCATTTATATTACATTTATAGGTACAGCACATTCTCGATGCGGCACACTTTGTAGGTTGAACACACTAGAATGACACACATCCACCTTTATAAGGTCATACGGGGTAATTTCACTGCCCTAACGATTCACTGTTCTGCCTGACTTTTTATAGAAAAGAAACTGTTAGCTTCTAATTATAGAAGTTGAACATTTTTAAACTTCATTTCACTTTTCAAATGTTCTTTCCCATACATATTTAGTGAAAGAAAATAGCCAAATGAAATTAGAATTGTAACTCTCACCACAGTTTAGAGAATGGTTACCCAAGGAACAACTACAGACAGATCAACCCAATTATCAATGAACACAGAAGTCACCTGAAGAGAATGGAGAGGAATAGCTTGTGAGACATTTATCATAAAGTATTTTTTGTTAGAAAGGGAATGGAAAGGCTGGAGTACTCATTCTCTTAGACTGAGTGACATGGTTTGAAGAGACACAGGAGGGAAAAGTTAGTACAGGAGAAGGAATGTAAAATGAATTTGTCATTGCATAAGTTTATAGCACGCACACACACACACACACACACACACACACACACACACATAATTTACTGTGTTTTGAGTCTATTGTGATCCCCCAACAATACAGCCCATACCTTATTCATTCAATACCCTGACTCAACAGGTTGGAGTTAATAGTCCACACATATTTCAATATGTGAATTATATAACCGATATCTTATGGGCAAGAATGTGTTTTCAGTTGCTTCACAGCCCTGCAGCACTCAAGAGAGGCCAAACAATACTATGTATATGCATTAAGTACTTCGTGACCAATGTCAAGTAGACAGGCTGTCTCACCTATAGGAAAAGAATGCACTGCCCATACACTACATTTTTTTTCTTTTTCTTTTGCAAATTATAAGGCTTAAACTCAGGGCCTGGGAACTGTCCCTGAGCCTCTTTGTGCTCAAGGCTATCACTCTACCACTTGAGTCACAGCACCACTTCCAATTTTTGAATGTTTAGTTGGAGATAAATATCTCACAGGGACTTTTCTGCCCCACCTGGCTTTAAACAATGATCCTCAGATCTCAGCCTGCTGAGTAGCTAGGATTATGGGCTTGAGCCACCAGCTCCCAGCTCTACTTCTTATTTTTAATTAGCCAAAGTTCTATATCATCACTTTATAATGACATCATCAAGTCAGAAATGCTTCTCTGAGAATCAGAATTCTATAGAAACAGAAAATTTGCTTTTTACTTTTCTGTCCTGTGGGGACCACAGAGAGACAATGGTTGCTATTTTAAAAGACAGGTTATTGGGAAAGCTGACGGTTCAGATGAATGGAAAAGCACTTTGGCAGTGAAGAGAGAACAAATACTAGGGCATTAGGAGAACTATCAAAAGATGCCATCCCCAGAGGCTCAATAAGCCCATCTGCCAGTGACATTATTCAAAACCATAGTCCAAATTGCAATTGTCTAGCAAATAGACTCCCAGGACATTAAGTGAAAAATGATAGGTGGTGACAGGTAAAACTGGATGCAGTCTACCTGTTGTGTATAGTGAATGTTGGGAGTCACTTCCAGATGTATAGATTACCATGAGAAGTTCAACATACCCCAGCAGTTATCAGAGGAAAGAAAGGCCAGGTAAGTGTGTGCCTGCTGCCAACCAGTGCCAGTGATGCTATGAAGTAAAGAGAGGTAATCTGGGATTGGACCACAGAGATTATATCATGATCCAAAATAACTGTGATCTCACAGTAAATACCCTGTAATTTGAATCTTTTCCACCTACTTCTATCAGCTCCTAGCCACTATTACTTCATTACAAATCAGGGTGCATCGTCAATGAATATCACGGTGGACCCTAAAAGATGAAAAATTCCCTCTTTACCCAACTTGATATCCATATGTGTTCAGCCAAAAGCAATCACATTTTTTAGGGGGGGGGGGTTATGGGGCTTGAACTCTGGGGCACTGTCCCTGAGCACGTCAGCTCAAGGCTAGCTCTCTACCAGTTGAGCGCTGCTTCCCAAACCAACTGTCTCATACAACTAGGGATCCTAAATTATGTCATCAGAAATAAAGGTACATATGCCCCAAGAGTCCTTTCTTAAAGAGTAGGTTTTTCCTAGCATATTAGCTTAGATTCTTTGTGTGTATGTTGCAGTATTGGGATTTGTAGTCAAGGTCTTGTGCTCTTTTCTTGGTTTGTACACTTTGGCTGTCATTCTACTACTGGAGCTACACTTCCATTCCTCTTCTTTTTATTTTGCTGGTTAATTGGAGCCAAGAGTCACACAGATTTTCTGCCCAGGCTAACTTGGAGCCACAGTTACTAGATCCTAGTCTCCTGATTAGTTGTGGTGGCTGGCATGAGCCACAATATGTGATTGTTTTGATCATTCTTGGGGATTATCTCATGTCTTATGGGACATCTCAGTTCATGAAGACAAGTGATTAGTTCTAGAGAAAGAAAATTAATAGGCCCAGGTAAAAGGCTACTCAGAAAAAGAGAAAGAAATGGCACTGAGAAGTAGGCTTGCAAAGCTGACCAAAACCCATCACACCCAGGTCCTTGCAGGTACACGTTGATGGGAATGAAAGCTGTCAACGGCTAAAATATGATTCTGGCGAAGGAAGCAAGTCCTCTTCCCATAGGTCTGGGCTGTAACATTTCTCCAAGCCCCCAGTCATCATGCAGAATTTGCCATTAAAAAATAAGATGAATTGTCCTTTAGATTTCAAGAGTAACTTTCAACTGAATAGTTCAAAGGACTAGCCAAATTCTCACATCTTTCTCTAGAGAGTCATAGCATATGAAATTCTTTTTAACCTGATCATGCTTTTTTTTTAATGATCAGAAACCACTAGAAGATAGTTTGTGGGATATCTCATTCTTGGAAATAGTGCATTGAAAAAAAAGAAAGGTTTGTATAAAGATTTCTTATGAAGGATTCAGCTATCAATGTAGCAGAAAACTGCCTGATTTTATATGGTAACCAAAGACAAAACAGATGCTAAAGGGACCAAAAGAAAAGCAGAAACCATATTTGTCTCAACAAAGATGGTAAAGAGAAAAGAGAAAGGATGCACACAGACTTCGGGGTTAGTGAATCTATGTTTAAATACTGCCTCTATGGATTTCTGTGTGACCTTGAGCAAATATTTGAGCCTTTCAGACTTCATGCCCTTGCTTGGAAACACAATAATGCACTGTCTCATAGGATATTTGTACCTGAGGTAGCCATTGCACACCAAGTACTACATGATACTCCTCTTCAAATCTTGAGCTTCCAGAATAGTTGCGATTTAGTGGAGATATATTAGAAAGCACAGTGTAGTAAAGAGTCAGCAGATGAAGCGCTGCCATTGCAAGAATAATAGCTACAACAATAATAGCTGTTTTCAGATTAGAAACATGCTAACATAAATTTCAAATTAGTGATCTAAAATGAGCAACATTAGTCACATCAGAAAAAGTATTAAAAAATAGGGAGAAGAGGTCTGCTAGGATCCTTCCATGGCTCCCATTTCACGACTCTAATGATTGAACTGCAGGCCATGGCAAGTGCCATAGGAAGAAGCGAGTAGACAAGGAAAGAGTCTGCAGATTCAAGAACAGAGTCCACACAACCAAAAGAATGTCAAAATAATCCCGCTCCAATACTTTTACCCTCTCACATCTAGCAGGAAATCTAACCTTAATTAACAACAGCACTTCTCAAATTTTTTATGGCCCATCTTGGGACTTGAACTCAGAGCCTGAGAATTGTCCTTGAGCATTCTCAAAGCTAGCACCCTACCTCTTGAGCCACAGCAACACTCCCGGCTTTTTTTTGTGTGTGTGTGTGTGTATGTGGGACCAAGGAATTGAACCCAGGGCTTTGTGCATGTTAGGTAAGGACTCTAACACTAGAGCACACTCCAGTCTCTCAATTTTTTTTAAGTTAAAATATTCCCTCCCCAGTGCATATGTGACAGTGCACACCTGTAATCCTGGCACTAAGGAAGGAAGGCAGGAGGACTGTGAATATAAGGACAGCCTGAGCTATATAGAAAGACCTTGTCTTAAGAGCTACCCCAACAATATTCTTTCTTCTGTGCAAGAAATGTGCACAGTATACCTACTTACAGGCCTCTCTTCAAAACTCCCTCAAAACTTGCTTCTTTTTCTCTCTATACCCGCCTTTCCCATTCCCAAAATTCATTACTTCCTAAGTCTTCAAAAGAAAAAAAGGAAGGAAGCAGAGGTCATGAATAAACTGACTTAAAATTTTTGAGAAAAGAAAGGAGATTCTGTTTGACACATATACATTCATACAAATTTCCATATACTCTGAGTTAACTCAAATGGAATGGGAGTATGTGTTAGTTGGCTTTCTAGTACTGTAACAAATAAATTATCTCAGTGAGAGGAAAAAAATGTATTTTGAGGTCACAGTCCATAATCCATTGGCCCTTTTGTTTTGGGGACTCTGGGTAAGAAACGCATTGACACAGGAGCATGTGGTAAAGCACTATTGCTCACTTTATGGTCAGGAAGCAAAAACAGAGAAAGGGTACACCCTCAATGACTAGAAGACCTCCCACTAGATCCCACCTCAAACTTTCCACACTTTTCAACAGCAGTGCTTCAGAGATTAAATTTTTAGCACATATGTGTATCAGAGATTGGACTTTGAAGAACTTAATTGCATAGGCTTCATAACAGATCAGTAGCAGCAATTCTGTTCTGTTGCTGGGCTGGAAGACTCTCTGTGTCCCCCATGCAGAATCTAAACTGTCCCAGGGCCAAAGCAAAGACTAAGAACCACTCATATACCACAATATTAATATACATCCCCAACTCCAAAGTTCCTCAATGGAGCTTTGAGTTTCTGGCTTGTCTAGTCTCAAAAGAATTAGTTCTCAAAGAATTTAGAACTCTAACCTACCCTAGTCATTGTTGGCTATTCCCAAAATCCCTCTATCAAGAATCAAAATATCCCTAGCCCCTAGGATATGTGTTGAAAATGAAAGCAATTTTACTCCTGGTACTAATACTAGGGTAAAAGTTTCTGCAACTCTTAGAAACGCCTGAGGAAGATAAAGAACAAAGCTTATTTCTCCAGGGCACGTAAGTATATTCATTCCAATGTGGCCATGCCTTTCTCCCCTGTTAGCTCACTAGGCCTCTCCTATTAACTGAAGGCAAATGGAATCCAATTTACATATTCCTCCTCTGCTTTTTTCTGAAGAGACCATATCCTCCTCTCCCAAGGTATGGGATGAAAATCTAATTTTGGGGAAGCTGTGTTCCTTCAAGTAAAAAAGATGCCCTACATATTTTTAACTGATCTGTCTAAAAACAGCTTCAGCCAATTTAAGCCACTTTTTGTAAAATATCATTTGCATTAGCTTTGACAGCCTGCCACTTTCCCATCCCATTATGATAGGAGACTGTTCTGATGCCAACTGTCCAACAACCTCACTTCCTGCTTGAAGCTGAAGCTCAGTGGGAATGGTCATGCCCTGGCAATTCACATTAGCCCACTTTCCAAAGCTCACCCTGGGAAATGAGGAGAAACTAAAGCAACTCAGAAGAAGGCAGGGAGTGACTAGCTCTCCTGACTTACACAACTAGAAGAAAAGTTGCTGCTGATGTCACACTCTGATAATGGGTCCTCAGATGCTGGTTTCCAAAACAGAGTTAACCCTGTTGTAGGGGTCTGCTGAGGATAGAATCTACTCCACCAAGGAACCTGCAGTCAATTGTCGAACAGATAACTGGCTTGGTGACTGCGTTCCCAATCCAGTAAACAGTCAGACCTGAGAGACACCACTGAAAATTCCCCTGGAGTTAAGACATTTTCTGCCTAGGAGATCAGGACTTTTACTTTTCCTACCTGCAATTTGTTTTGCCACATAAAACTACAGATCCAGTGCTGTTTGGTTGGTATTTTAGTGGTATTTATTTGTTTAAGGGGCAGTTTCATTTTCTTTAGCCCAGGCTAGAATCGAACTCCCAATTTTCCTGCCTAACGGCTGGGTAACAAGTATGCATCACCATATTCAGCCCATGGCCCAGATCTGAAAGAATATGGTGATCTGTATAGTTTAAACAATCACATGAAGACAGGACTCTATCCAAGGCTGGGAGTTTGGCCTAGTGATAGAGTGTTTGCCTAGCATGCACAAAGACACGAGTTCGATTCCTCAGTACCACAGACATAGAAAAAGCTGGAAGTAATGCTGTGGCTCAAGTGGTAGAACTCTAGCCTTGAGAAAATGCAAGGACAGTGCTCAGGCCCTGAGTTCATGCCCCACAACTGACATAAAAGGGACTCTATCAAGATAACAAATAAAAACTGAATGCAAAAGGACTGGAGGCATAGCTCAAGTTATAGCACACAGACGTGAGTTAAATCTCCAGGGCCAATAATAATAATGATAAAAATAAAAATTGTATTTTAATTTAAAAAGGAGGACTTTTTATTCAGAGGAAAATGTCATCTTTCCTCCAGCCTGTAGACTGTCCAGTGGAGAGAAACTATTCTTGAAAAGATTCAGATTCTTTACTTGACTTATTCAGAAATTCCCTCAACAAATTTGTGAGATGTTGCACTTTAAAATTTTTATCTCAACATGATTTTATATTTAGAGACAAGTTGCAATGTTAGTTCGGGGAATTCATATAGACCTTAACATCTCGCATAACTATTTTATATTTATTGAAATGAATAAATTGATATTCATTCTATATTATCTATATATCAAATGTAGCATAAAGATTCTATAGGCTTTATTCAGATTTCACAAGATATTATAGTTTCTACTAATTCTTCTGGGCCAAGATTTAGTCCAAGACCCCACATATTTAACTTTTATTGTTCCTCTAAATCTGGGCCCATTTTTGACTCATATCTTTCTTGATATTTTCTTTTCTCTTTGTCCTTTCTTTTCATTTCTTTCTTTCTTTATTTCTTGTTTCCTTTCTTTCTCTCTCATTCTCTTTTTCTCTTACCTTCCTTTCTTCCTTCTTTTGCTTTTTTTTGGGGGGAGGGTACTGGTTCTAAGGCTTGAACATAAGGCTATGTGCTTTCTTTAAACATTTTTTAAAATCATGGTTTGTCTTTTCCCAGTAAGGCATGCCCCAGTCCAGCAGTTTGTTGGTTAATTGGAGATGAAATGTTGTAGACTGAGCTTTGAACCTCAGTCATCCAAGTCTTAGCCACCTATGTGGCTAGGATTTCAGTCGATGGCAATAAAGTTAATTGTAACCACTGTTGTTTTTTTTGGGGGGGGCAATATCTGCTATGCATCTACCTGTATTTTTGATCATACTCTTTTGTTAGAACAACTTTTTAAGTGTAGCCAGTATTCAAGAAAAGCTGAATTAAGCTATACCTCAGAGAAGGTGGACTATCAAAGAATTTGTAGACATGTTGATACAACTACCAAACTAGTTAATAAATATTGTGGGGGAGAGATAGTTTGGAGTCATGTAAACATTCTGTTTAACGTTTCACCCACTAATTTTAGCATCTCCTTGTGAAGCTTGAAACAGAGGTTCATTTGGATCTGCCTCTCAGTCCATTCCTTTCCTTTATCGTCCTGTCACTTCTTAATCCTATCTGCTGATGAGAAGCCATCCTTCAGTTACAATTACTCAGCTCAAGGAAGTAGAAGTCCTTGAGTTGCTCCTGACAGAGGAAGACATCCTAGCCCCTCTTCAGATCAATGTGGATCTATCTCATCTTGTGAAGAATTTCCATTCCCCAAATCCCAGTTCTGCTCACACTCAGCACAAAGCAGCTAGAATAGTGACTATGCCCACAGCCCTTGAGACAAAATGAAGGACTGAGAGTAGGGAATGCAACGCTTGATATGTTAACTGTATTTCTGTGCACTAACTATCGTCCATAAACAAGTACGAAATGGCAAAAATCTCAATTTAAAATAAAATATTGTAAGTTGAAACACATGAAATTCTCCTAGAAAAGAAGTAAGTTGCATCTATGCCAACAAGTACCATGACAACAGGTACATGACATTCACCTAAGTTATAATAATTTCTTAAGAAAATCATATCATTTAATTTGAAAGCATTAGAGAAAAAGTAAATAATTAATCCTTGAGGTCAGTGATTCACAACGTTCTTGCATCGAAAATTAAATATCAAGATGACATCTATATTAACCCTACATTAATGTATGGCTTGACTATTATTTGTGGGTGCAGGGGGGAAGGCAGTGCTTACAATTAGAACCCATGTCTTACTTGGTTGCTTGCCTGGCTGGAACTATATTACTTGAGAGAGTGAACTGGCATTCTACATATCTTCAGTTCAGCTTTTTACTGGTTATTTTGGAGATGGAGTCTGGTTTACTGGTTTCCAACTGCATTTCCCTGGATCTCAGCTTCCTGTGTAGTAATGATTGCAGTCATGAACCAGTGGCACCAGCTCCAAAAATCTCTTTAAAAAAAATCAACATTCTGCTTCTTATATCTATGGCATAGATCAAAGGCCAAGAAGTCAATATTTTTTAAGAAAAGAGGGCTTGCTATGCCAGAAAAAGAAGATCTAACAAAAAGCTTTAGTAAATAATACACTGAAAATTGGTACAAAGATAAGCAAATGCAATAGGAGGATAAGGAATTCAGAAACAAAGTTATATACATATGTAATTCACTATTCTGATTAATGTAGCATTGTATGGGGAAAGTGGGGGGCTGCTTAATAAATGATGCTACAATGATTGGTTGTCCATATGGAAAAAAGGAAATGATACCTCTAAGACCCAAGCATACATAGAAAAGAATTTTGAATACACTGCAGTCTTAAATTTAAAAAGGCACAATTTTGAAATATATAACTAAAGCAAGGGTACTGGTGGCTCATATCTGTCACCCAGTCACTTAGGATGCTGAGATATGAGGATGACTATTCAAAGCCAGCCAATGCAGAAAAGTCAGTAAGACTTTAATCTGCAATTCACCCCCCAAAATATCTGGAAGTGGAATGGTTCAAGTAGTAGAGTAAAAAAGTCAATCAAGAATGTGTTCTGAGAACTTGGAGCAACGAGTTACATGCTAATGGGAATTCAAATTAGCACAATTGATTGAAAGTCTGGGTGACCATCTTGGAAAGCTGATGGATATAACTCTCTGACCTGGACTTCCACCATAGGAAAATACTTCCATAGCCTAAACAAGCACAGCCTAGTAGAAACTTAAATCCATGTACAAAGTATAACCTTCTAATAAATTCACAATAGTAAACAAATAAAAAGTTAAATGGCTCTTAGTATTATATCAAACATGTAACCCACTATAATCAAGATACCAATTCAACATAGAATCAATTTTAAAATCATTGATTCACAGAGGGCTGGTGGCTTACATCCATAATCCTAGCTAATTAAGAGACTGAGATCTGAGGATGGCAGTTCAAAGTCTGAGATTTTTTCCTCCAATAACTACTCGAAGTGGGGCTATGGATCAAAGTGGTAGAGCATTAGCCTTGAGCAAAGGAGTTCAGGGACAGCACCGAGGCCCTCAGTTCAAGCCCCATGACTGATTAAATAAATAAATAAACATTAAATTAGATACTTTCATTTTTGTCCTAAATCTTTGAAATCTGGTGTGCATTTGATACAGGACAAAGCAGTTCAAGATGGCTGCATTTCACATTCTCACTAGTCAGAGGTAATCAATCAGTGGTTACCAACAGGACAGCATAACTCTGGGGAACCCATGGCATAAATAAACAGTGCTTATGTTAATAATAGGAAAACTTAGGAAAAATCTACTAGTCTATGAAAGATTGTTCAAATTGGGGAATACTATGCAGCAATTATAATGAAAAAATGAATTTTAGAAAGAAAGCTGCAATAGGGAAAGCAAGTTTCAGAAAATCTAAGGGAATAAAATTAAGCAATTGTTGCTTAGAAACACATTCCTGTGTGATAACACCATGAAAAAAGACAGAAAAATAAAGTCACACTTTTAAAGGTCATGATTTATCTCTGAGAGGAAGAGAGGAATAGGAAAAAATTATAGAAATTTCAAGGGTTTAAGTAAGTCTTCATTATTGTGTGTTTTCTATGGGAGATTCTCTTATTATGCTGATTCATAATTAATGTATGACTTCTTTGTTATTTTCTTTGTACTAAACTCTTCATAAAAATTAGAATAACAACGCAGATGTTCTAGAGAATTATCACATAACTCTTCCTAAGGTCATTTCTATCTGCCACTTCTCACAGTTTCCCACATTTGTCCACAGAGAAATTACAAAAAAAAAAAGTGTTGAAATGTGTAAGTTGCAGCTTAAAAACAACCATTTATCATGTTTCAAGCAGTGAAGAAAGTACTTTATTTTCAATTACTTTTATTTATTCATTTATTTACTTATTCTGTTGGTGGTACTAAAGGGCTCTATCATTTGAGCCATATCTCTTGCCTTTTTTAGTTTTTATTTTTCTTATATACTCCCCTGCTTTTTGCTTGAGCTTAGCCTCGCATGATGAACCTTCTACCTGCATCTCCCGAAGAGCTGGCATGGGCCACCATGCCTGCCTTGTTGTTGAAATAAGAATCTTGCTAACTCTGTATGCCCAGGCTAGCCACAATTCTATCTCTGTTTCTTTGTTGGCTAGACTTATGGGTGTGAGTCACTACATTTGGATTAATATCTTACTTAAGGCATCACAGAAAGCAACCTGTGAACTGTTATTATCCCCAGATCAGTGATGGAATAGATTGCCCTAGCTACACGGTTAAGTAAATGATCAGATTTGAACTCAGTTCTGATGAAAATGAGAGATTAAGTTGCCAGTACCCAACGTGTAATATATTTATTTAATTTTTAAGTTGTTATCCCTTGGCTTTTTGTTTTGTGTTGTGTTGTTTGACTTGTGCTGGTACAGGGGGTTAAACCCAGTGCATGCTAAGCCACACGCTCCACCTACTTTGTCATTACATTCAGGATGCATTAGTGTATACTGAATACTGCAGCAAACACAAAAGGACATCATATTTTTTTGTGTATGTGTAGGGAGGGAGGTATTTGCTGAACCTAGAAGCTAATTGTCATTACCCTGGAATATGAACATATATTTATATGCCATTGAGGGTAAATTATCTATACCATTAAGTATGCCTTCTATACTGGGTATGAGGATTCTACTCTACCTGCCACCAAGTGACACTGAGTGTTCTCTTTTACAGATGAGAAGGCTGGGTGGGGCTCAGAAAGTATCCACTGTTCACCTAAGTTCATACTTTTAGTTAGTTAAAATGCCAGATTGCCAGTTTGAATTGTGGGTGCTTCCTAAACTTTCCTTGCTTTTTATTTGTTCATTTGGTGACTAGGGAGGACAGAGTTTTGCCATGCAAGCCAGGCCAACCTTGAACTCATGATCCTCCTGACTGAGCCTCTCTAAAGCTAGGATCACACGTATATGCTGCCATACCAACCCTCTTCCTGCATGTAACTAATGCTAAGAAGAAGGAGCGATGGGGATGCAGCTCGTACTTGCTTAGCATGTCCAAGACATCAGGCACTATAAAAAGCAGATAAGAGAGAGAGAGAGAGATTAAGAGAAAGGAGAAGAGAGGGAGGGATAGAGAGAAAGAGAGAGGGAGAGAGAAAAAGAGGGAGGGAAGGAAGGGAAGGAGGGAGAAAACTGGAAAGGAAGGGTTAAGGGAATAATTGTGTGGTCATTTCTGTCACTAGAATTTTCAAAAGGGCCAATAGGATGTATGTTTCCATACATGGTGATGAAAATAATGACATTTACATGGAATGTGACCATGTATGAGTCACAAAACCTGGGCAGGACTTACCTGAAGCAGGACTGGAAGAACTCCTTGACATTACTGGGGTAGGAGGTGAGAGAGACCTAGATCAACCAAATGACAACCAGCAAGGAAAGCAGGAAATGATTCTACAAGATGCTGATCATTTAGTATAAAGGAAAGCAGAAGCAAAATGTTGAGTGATTTCGGCACTTTCACTTTGTAAATGGGGTACTTTGAAGCTTGATGCTACATATGGTGAATAATTCATTCTCTGTGGGATCACAGAAAGGCTTTGAGATGGTCTAGGAAAAAGAAGGAGGAAAAATCTGTCCAGAAGGGTTTGTAGGTCCAGAAAAAGAAGGTTATGTGCACGACATGTTAATGTGAATCTAACCAGGTGTCTGATCAGCAAATCTCACCACCACCAACCACAGGAGAAGCAATCAGATCAGCTTCCAGGGATGCTCAACCAGCTTTGCAATATTTTTTAACTTAAACCCATCTCACAGTAAGTACTCCAGGTGGCATGCAAGTTGAAATACTCTACCCTTCTTCTATTACAGGTTTCTGTCTCCTGTCTGTCTGTGTCAGCTTTGCTTGTTAATATTTGCACCATCCATCCTCCTCTCTGCCTGTCTGATTCTCTTCTCATAGCAGTCATGCTATGATGCATGAGGTAAATCATAAAGAATTGCAATACAACAACCACAGGGGAGACACAAAGGTCGAGGGAACCCCATTGGACCATCCGATGAGACTCTGTTTGTTCTCTGAAATATACCTCAGAGCTAGGTTTCAATACTCTGCAGGCATTAATGCAGAACAGCAGTGACAGGATAGCTTTTACACTAAGAAATCCTCCCACTGAACCAGCTCATCTCTACAAAATGTGTCTGATTTGCCTTATCAGGAGCCATAGAAACCCATGGGAATCAGAGTCCAAATAACAGAGATTGGGCATTCTTTGAATGAGGAGCAGGAATGATTTATGAAAATTCTATGAAGGATCAGATCCAAAGAGTTACTGAAAGAGCACAGGCCCAAGGTATCAAGAAAGTTCTGGAAATAGTTCAAGAGACAAAAAAAAGATTGAAACACACTTTCTTCTTCAAAGATGGCCCATGCAACAGGGTTGTTAGAGATTGGTTCTCCTTCCAGCAATTAAGTGTCCCCAGACTGACACCTGGTTTCTCCAAAGATGGTAGAGAGACACTGCTTCAGCTCATTCTTGATGAAAGAAATGGTTATGGGCATCTTTTCTTACTTCATTATCTTACCTTTGTCTGGATTTGTCAACTCTTAGGATCTGCAACCCAAAATTTAAAGTGGTGTAATGATGATGGTGATGAAAATGAAGATGAGGATGATGGTGCAGGTGGTGGGGATGGTAGTGGTGGTAAGGATGATAGTGGTGATAGTTTACTTTTAGTACTAACATATTGTGGGCTAGAAATTCTTATCTGGAGAGCATTTATTCCTCTCATAATCCTGTGATATAAATATGATGAGGATGGTGGTGGTGATGGCATGAATGATGATGATGTAGATGACAATTGTTTTAGGAAGTGAAGCACAGGAAAATAAAGCACAATTCAACACATTCATATTTGTATAGCTTTTAAGTATAAGAGCTCATTAGGTGTTCTTGGCACAGGTCAAAATTTTCTTAATAAAGACCCAGAAACATAACAGATTAAAGAAAGTTTGGACAAATGTGACTACATTAAACTGCAGAGCATCTGTATGGCAAAGGACATAGCTATCAAGCTAAATAGAAAGCCCACAGAGTAGGAGAAGATCTTCACTAGTCATACAGCAGACAAGGGCCTCATATGTAAAATATATCTACAGCTAAAAAAATTGAATCTCTCAAAAACAAATCATCAAAGAAACAACCATCCCATTAATAGGTGGGCTAAAGACTTAAAGAGAGACTTCTCTGAAATGCAAATCAAAATAATTTTGAGATTCCACCTCACTCCAGTTAGAATGGCCATAATCAAGATATCTAAAAACAACAGATGCTGGAGGGGATGTGGTCAGGAGGGATCACTACTGCACTATTGGTGGGAGTGTAAACTCATTCAACCACTATGGAAAGCATTATGGTGGTTCCTCAAAAGACTAAACATAGAGCTCCCCTATGATCCAGCAATTCCACTACTTGGCATTTACCCAATCATCCAGAAACAAGGACATACTAAATCCACTAGCACAGCGATGTCCATTGAAGCACTATTTACCATAGCAAAGATATGGAACCAACCTGAATGCCTCTCAATAGATGGTTGGATCAATAAGATACGTGTTTATGTGTATTTATGGAATTCTATGTTGCCATCAGAAAGAATGACATTGCCCCCTTTTTAAGCAAATGGAAAGGCTTGAGAAAAATCATATGAAATGAAGTAAGCCAGACCCAAAGGAACATAGGCTCAATGGTTTCCCTCATTTGTAATAATTAGTACACATCTAGGACCCTCCTAGCAGAGGATCACAATAGCTCAAAAGCTATGCACAGAAGGTCATATAGGATGAGACTAAATGAAAGGAACTCTAGGATATGGAAACAAGAGGTTTATCTTGTGTGATTGTTATTCTTAATGTACCATGTTATTTTTCTTTTCTTTTGTTGTCCTTTGGTTAATCTCATATTGTTACTGTATCTGACTTTGTTACCTGGTATACTGTATATGCATTTAGTTGTTTATTAGAAATAGGAAAGGGAAGGGGGGAAACAAGATGATTGGAAGGGGGTGGGGGAAGAAAAGTGGGGACAAAAATATGAGAAGTATCAATGCGTGAGAAGTAATGTACCTACTACCTTACAAATGTAACTATAACTCTCTACACATTATCTTGACAATAAAAAATGAGCTCAAATTTGAAGTTACATCTGATTTTAAACTCTATTTACTTAAGATGTAGAGTTAATCATAAATTCAAATAATGCCAAGATTCATTTTAAAAAGAGTAAAATTTTTGTTCCTGCAATGTTGATTAAAACTAGTGATAAACTCCTTGGAAGAATCATTAAACCAAAACCAAGCATATACATTAAAACATTTAATAACTAAAGTATAAGGCCAATAAAATTCAAATTAAAAAACATTAATTTACCATAATGAAAGACACGTATTCTCTTGAAACTGTGTCTTTGGTATTGGTTTTAACAAGAGAAAGTTGAGCCCCAGGTCAGTGTCTGCACTGAATAATTTCTTATGTGTATTTTGGCTTTACTAATTCAGATAAAGCCTGTTAGCATAAGTATGTTATTAATTATTTCAAGGCTCTGCTTGCTGGTTCACAATAAATAGACCTCACGTTTTTCCAAAACACTGGCAACAAACAATCTTCAAGTGTCAATTTTTATTAAGTGTTAGATGATAACTCTGTAATGCTGTCTTGTTTACTTGGAAAGAAGGTTCTGATTGCAACATTATTGAAATTTTCATCAAATAAATGCTGATTGCCAGAATTAGATCTCATTTTGTAGTCTGGCTGTGTTGATTCGAAGGAAAGGAGATAGGATGGCTTGTGCAAAGTTGGGAACTATAGTGTGTACATGCTCATTATCTTGAGCATGGTACACACACATACTCTTATACCTTCTGTGAGCTCAGCTCCTTACCATTTTCATCCTATGATTCCTTTCTTGTGTGTGTGCTTCATTCCCAGGACTTACCTGAGTTTCACCTAGTGAAAACAAATATGTCCACATGGAAGACATAATGTCAATTCTTGAAATGTATAACCTTCAGAGTGATACATCACCAAAATACCTCTGATAAAAAATCTTTTATGAAAATTTGGGATTCAAAATATAGTCCATAGGATCTAATTTGAAAAACATGGACCACATGTACTGATTGCCAATAAAGCAGAGAGCAATACAACTCTTTCAAGTATTCTTCACTATTAAAAAAAAATTAGTTCTGGCCAGGTCCAGTGGCTCACACCTGTAATCCTAGCTAGTTAGGAGACTGAGATCTGAGGATCACAGTTCAATGCCAGCCAGGGAACAAAAGTCCTTGAGACTCTTATCTCCAATTAACCACCAGGAAACCAGAAGTGAGACTGTGTCTCAAGGGATAGGGCAGTAGCCTTGAGGTGAAGAGCTCAGGGACAACACTCAGGCACAGAGTTCAAGCCCTGTAACTGACAAAAAAAAATAGTTCTCTTATGCCAGCTATTGTTGGAGGGCTCAAGTGGTAAAGTAACTTGCCTATCAAATATGAAGCTCCAAGTTCAAACACCTGTACTGGAAAGGGAAAAAAAAGATTCAATCTTAACGAGAGGCTGAGGCAGGAGAATCTCAGATTCAAGGCTATGTAGGACTTGAATTCAAGGCCAGGTCTACAGAGCAAGACCCTGTCTCAAATATAAAAGCCAGATATGGTAGCTCAAGTTTGCAGTCCTAGCTATTTGGCAGGGAAAGATTAGGAGATTATGGTTTTAAGTCAGCTCAGGAATAAAAATACATGAAATTCCATCAAACCAATTACTGGGCATGGTGATACATGCCTATCATTCCAAGCTATGAGGGAAGCACAGTGACTGTGTACATCAGTGTACCTGTCATTCTAGCAACAAAGGAAAGTTTATATAGGAAAATCACAGTACAGACTGGCTTGAACATAAAACAAGAATCTATTCTGAAAATAACCAATACAATAGAAAGGGCTGGTGAAGTGTCTGAAGCAATAGGTTCTGATTAGCAAGCATGAAGTCCTAAGTTCAAATCTCATTATCCTCCCTAAAAGATTTAAGATCAGTACCTCCTATTTCACATATAACAGGAACAATGATAATGTTGCTGATGACTGAGAATTGTAGATTAATTCCTTTTTTTCATATATTTTTATTGTAATTAATAGAAGGGTTACATGATATTCACAAGATAGAAGGTGCATTACTTCACAAACATTGATACCCTTTCTCATGCCTTGGTCCCCATTTCCCTCCCTCCCCCACCCCTACCCCTCATCTTGTTTTCCCCAGTTCCCTATCCAATTTCAAATAACCAAATAAAAATATACACAATATATCAGATAACAAGGTAAAATTCTGTAACAATATAAGATAACCAAGGGACAGCAAAAAAATGAGAGATAACATAGTACATTAAGAACAACAATCACTCCTTATATGGCTTTTGTTCCTATGTCTTGGAGGTCCTTTAATTTAGTGTCATACTATATGGCCTTATGTACCTTGGTTTTGCTCTATTGTAAATCTCTGCTAGTAGCCCAAAGTTACTACTGATTATGACAAATGATGGAAACTATTGAGCCTATGTTCCTTTGAGTCTGGCTTACTTCACTTAATATGATTTTTTCTAAGTCTTTCTTTCCATTTCCTTACAAATGGGGCGATGTTGTTCTTTCTGACAGCACCATAGAATTCCATTGTGTATAAATACCACATCTTGTTGATCCACTCATCAACTGAGGAACATCTGGGTTGGTTCCATATCTTTGCTGTAGTAAATAGTGCTGCAATGATGTAGATTATCTATGCCTATTGTCTCTTACTGTTTGCTAGTAGTTTGAAAAGTTATTATGAACATTTTTCTGTCATAAGATCTCTAAAATCTATTTTTTAATTCAACAAATCAACAAAAACATAAGGAGCTACCAGTAAAGATGACCTTTAAGGATGTATGTTTTATTTTAATGGAAAATTTCTGGTGTTGCATCACTGGAATTTTGAAAGATTTTCTTTTGTTGAGAGAAATGAACAGGTTGAACCCTGGTTACACAGAGATGTGACAAAATTGACAACTGTTCTTCAAGAAAACTATTTCCCTACAAACACAGCTAGTACAGGCTGAAGCTTACATTTTCTTTTAATTGAATAAATTGAGCGCATCCATGGTAAACCACATTAGACCCTTAACAATTTAGATAACTATTCTAGATAGCAGGCTTAATAATTAATGCTGTTTAAAAGGGATGATTTAAATTTAAATATCATAGACTTGGAGAAATGCAGTATTTATTATAGTAACTGTTTTTCTAGAGTTACCTTAAAACAAATGGATCATTCAAATACAACAAATAGACTGAAGAGGATATAAAATCTTCCTTCCAGGCACCAGAGGCTCATGCCTGTACCCATAGCTAATCAGGAAGATGAGATTCTGAGAACTGAAGTTTGAAGTCAAGTCATAGTAAAACAAAATCAGTAAATCAACATAGAGCCAGAAGTATAGATGTGGCTAGAATGATAAAGTGCTAATCTTAAACAAAAGAGCCAAGTAAGCACATGAGGCCCTAAGTTCAAACCCCAGTGCGTGTTTGCACACATACACAACCCCACCCTTGTCCTCTCTCAGGGATTAGTGTCTAAAGTATCTGTTGATCCCTAAAGTGATCTTGGTGTGACAATATATGTCTTTCTTCCATTACTATTATATCAGCAACCCATAAATGATTCTGTCCTTAGAACTGCCTTTTGAAGAGTCAACAGATGAAACTGTTTATTCTTAGCAGAGAGAGCCAGTTGCCTAGCGATATGAATTATAGCAGAGGATGATAATGGGATATGTGGGGGAAGCAATGGTTTGAGACTGAACTGGTGGTGAGATAACAAATGACTGGCAAGACTAGTTGAGGGACCTTTGAACATTCGTTTGAGACTGCATTGGAAGAGAAATGTGAGAGAAAGATCTACTTTTCCAACATTTCCGTCATAAAACATTGCACACTCATTTTAGGAACAAAATAGTGAAATGGCGTGATTAAATTCATCACTTATAGGGACAAGACACAGTGCTTGAAAATGGATACCTAGAGGTAAATTTACAATGCCTGCCAACCTGAAAGCTTTAAATATAAAGTTGGCAGGCTTCCATTTGTGAAGGTGAAAGAATGGTAGGCAAGTTAGGAAGGTTTCTTGTGAACAGTTTCCTTTCAGAATAAGAGTAATATTTTTGGGTTTATCAAGAGTCTTAAGAAAAGTTTTTGAGGATCGGCAGAAGATGGCGGCGGTTCAGGGTGAGACGTACTGAGCTCCTGCCAAGATTCACGTACTGGCAGTGCAGGAGACAGTCCTCTAACAAAAATTGATCCTAAGTAAGCTTTGGGACCACAGAGAACTCAGGCAGAGAGGAAAAAAAGGCAGAATACTGTAAGGGAGCAAAATTAAGTCCCCTTCCCCTCAGTCTAACCAAGCTGTTTTTGGCTTCTGTATAAAATGCTTTGCTAAGGCTTCATAAAAGAAAAATTAAGTTGCTTACCCTACCCCCCTCATATAATTGAGTAATACTCCACCAAATAAACCTGAAAGGCTGCTCAAGGGACTTTTGCCCTTCCCCAGGGCATAGGACAAAGCCTATGTCCTATTATCTGAAATCTGCAGCTGGCCGGCAGCTATCCTATCCAGGCCTTAAAAGGAACGAAAGGAATGTGCTGACTCTATACCAGGACAAGGGTCACTTCCTCCAGGCCGTGCTAAGGTATGCGACTCAGCACGTATACCTCGAATAGCCCATATTTGGTCATGCTAAATGATTGGTTATTGCATATGATCTGTTCCAGATGGATTGGCTGCCTGCGTGCAGACCGCGCTGTAATGCTTTAAAATTACTGGCTGTCAATGCGCGGGCTCTGTGGTAATGGATGGTATGGCCCTATATAAGATCCTCTCCAAAAAGTCTCAGGGCTCTCAGCCACTGACCCGAACCTCACGGATCTAGAGGTCACGTGTACCTGAGAGCCCGAGCATGCCCGAATAAAGCTCGCTCTTGCTTTTGCATAAGAAGCATTTCTTGGTGACTCCCTTAAGCGGGATCCTTACAATACCTGCACAAGAAGGGAGCATGGAGCTCTGCCTTGGAGCAGCCAGGGAGACAAAGACTCTTCTGAATCAGAACAGAGACAGTGCGACTGTACAGCACAGACCCGCCGGAGGCAAACAGAGCCACACAGAGCCTGCACGAGCCCAGAGCCGACACCCGACCTTGCACAGACCTGCCAGCTTCACGAAACCGGACAATCCAGCAATTTGTGAGTAGCTCCAAGGAGAAGTTTCCACTTCAGCTCTGGGAACAGCATTGGGAGGGAGCCCCTCCCCCACCAGCTGAGAGCAACACAATCTTGACTGCTGGCAACAACCCAGGCCAAAGCAATTGGAGGAGCCTGAGAGGTGTTGCTGACAGCGCAATCTTTCTAACTGGCAAAGGATTTCCCAGAGATCCCTTAGACGGAAATCCCTAATCCCCCTAGAAGGAAGCAAATTATTAAAATCAAAGCAGAATTAAATGAATTGGAATCCAAAAAAACTATAGAAAGAATCAACAAAACAAGGAGTTGCTTCTTTGAAAGAATTAACAAAATTGACAAACCCTTAGCAAATCTTAACAAAAAAGAAGGGAGCTTACCGAAATAAACAAAATCACAAACGAAAATGGTAATATCATGACAGAAATTACCAAGATCCAGAGCATCATGAGAGAATACTTCTCATATCTTTATACCAACAAATTTGAGAATCTAGAATAAATGGATGAATTCCTAGCCAATATTAACATACCCACGCTGAATCGAGAAGAACTAACTCAACTAAACAGGCCTATTTCAAGCTCTGAAATAGAAATGGCAATAAGAGACCTTCCACCTAAGAAAAGCCCAGGGCCAGACGGATTCACAGCTGAATTCTATAAGGTCTTCAAAGCAGAGTTCAGACCAATACTCCTCAAGCTCTTCAACGAAATTGAAAATTAAGGTTCTTTACCAAACTCATTCTATGAAGCCAATATAACCCTCATCCCCAAACCAGACAGTGATTCATCAAACAAAGAGAACTATAAAGCTATTTCTTTGATGAACATCGATGCAAAACTTCTCAACAAAATACTGGCCAACCGTCTACAACAACTCATCAAAAAAATTATAAACTATGATCAAACAGGATTCATCACAGGGAGGCAAAGCTGGTTCAACATACACAAATCAATTAATATAATTCAACACATCAACAGGAGCAAGGACAAAAATCACATGACTGTCTCAATAGATGCAGAAAAGGCATTTGACAAGATCCAACACCCCTTTATGTTAAAAGCTCTGGAGAAACTAGGAATCCATGGAATATTCCTCAATATAATAAAGGCTGAGTATGAGAAACCCACAGCTAGTATTATACTTAATGGTGACAAGCTAAAGCCATTCCCTCTAAAATCAGGAAAGAAAAAAGGATGCCCACTCTCTCCACTCCTATTTAATATAGTATTAGAATTCCTAGCCAGTGCAATAAGGCAAGAAGCAAGCATAAAGGGGATCCAAATAGGGAAAGAAGAAGTAAAACTTTCCCTCTTTGCAGATGACATAATTCTGTATTTAAAAAATCCTATAGACTCTACTCCCAAACTCCTTGAGCTGATTCAAAACTTTGGAAGGGTAGCAGGCTATAAAATTAACCCTCAAAAATCAACTGCCTTCCTCTACACCAACAGTGAGAGGAATGAGGCAACAATCATGAAAGCAATTCCTTTTGCAATAGCCTCAAAGAAAATAAAGTACCTAGGAATAACTTAGTTAAGAATGTAAAGGACCTTTTTGATGAAAACTTTAAAATATTGAAAAAGGAAACTAAAGCAGAACTGAGGAAATGGAAAAACCTCCCATGCTCCTGGATTGGAAGAATCAACATCGTGAAAATGATAATCTTGCCAAGGGCTAGCTACAAATTCAACGCAATACCCATCAATATCCCAATGTCATTCTTTAAAGAAATAGAAGAGGCAATCCAAAATTTCGTATGGAATAATAAAAGACCCTGTATAGGAAAAACAGTTCTTAGCAGAAAGAACAGCACTGGAGGAATTTCAATACCAAACTTTAGACTGTATTACAGAGCTTTAATTATCAAAACAGCTTGGTACTGGCACAAAAACAGGCCTGAAGCCCAATAGAATAGAACTGAAGACCCAGATATTAAACCACAGACCCATGGCCACCAAATCTTTGACAAGTGAGACAAAAAAATAGAGTGGAAGAAAGATAGCCTCTTCAACAAGTGGTGCTGGCAGAACTGGTTAAGCATCTGCAGAAAACTAAAGTTGGATCCTTCTTTGTCACCCTGTACTAGAATTAACTCCAAATGGATCAAAGACCTCGAGGTGAAAGAAGACACACTGAAAACTTTACAAGAAGGAATGGGAGATACACTAGGCCTCCTTGGCACAGGTCAAAACTTTCTTAATAAGAACCAAGAATCACAACAAATCAGAGAAAGGCTGGATACGTGGCACTGCATTAAACTGCAGAGATTTTGTATGGCAAAGGACATAGCTAGTAAATTAATTAGGAAACCTACAGAGTGGGAGAAGATCTTCACCAACTATACAACGGACAAAGGCCTCATATCTAAAATATATCAACAGCTCAAAAAATTGAATCACTCCAAAACTAATCTCCAAAGTAACAACCATCCCATTAAAAGATGGGCCAAAGACTTAAAGAGAGTCTTCTCTGAAGAAGAAACAAAAATGGCCTATAGACATATGAAGAAATGCTCAAAATCTCTGGTCATAAAAGAAATACAAATCAAACAACTCTAAGATTCCACCTCACTCCAGTGAGAATGGCCAGGATCAAGAAAACTAATAACAACAGATGTTGGAGGGGATTGGCCAGGAGGGATCACTACTACACTGTTGGTGGGAGTGCAAACTCATTCAACCACTATGGAAAGCAGTACGGCAATTCCTCAAAAGACTAAACATAGAGCTCCCCTGTGACCCAGCAATTCCACTACTTGCATTTACCCAATCATCCAGAAACAATGACATACGAAATCCACCAGCACAACAATGTTCATTGCAGCACTATTTACCATAGCAAAGATATGGAACCAACCTAGATGTCCCTCAGTTGATGAATGGATCAACAAGATGTGGTATTTGTACACAATGGAATTCTATGCTGCTGTCAGAAAGAATGACATATCCCCATTTGTAAGGAAATGGAAAGACTTAGAAAAGATCATATTAAGTGAAGTAAGCCATACTCCAAGTAACATAGGCTCAATGGTTTCCCTCATTTACCATAATCAGTAGAAGCCTTGGGCTCTCTTAGCAGAGATTTGCAATAGAGCAAAACGTAGGTACATAAGGCCATATAGTATGACGCTAATTGAAAGGATCTCTAGGATATAGAAATGTAAGCCATATAATGAATGATTGTTGTCCTTAAGGTACTATGTTATCTCTCATCTCTTTTGCTGTCCCTTGGTTATCTCATATTGTTACAGTATCTCACTTTGTTACCTGATATAGCAGATATATTTGTATTTGGTTATTTGAAATTGGATAGGGAAGGAGGGAAAACAAGATGAGTGGTGGGAGTGGGGAGGGAGGGAAATGGGCACCAAGACATGTGAAAGGGTATCAATGTATGTGAATTAATGCACCTTCTATCTGGCAAATATCATGTAACCCTTCTGTTAATTACAATAAACATATATGAAAAAAAGAAGTCTTTGAAATCTTAAAATTATCTTTCCCTGTACTAAGCCTCAGTTAACCTAGAGTAATATATAAACTCACCCCCCGCACACATACACAAGCACAGCTATACACAAATGTATATATATCCACACACACAGTCATTTTTTTATTAATCATAGTCTTCTAGGAAGAAAATACTTCTTTATAAGGAGATTTATTCCATCCTTTTGACAGTAAGTGAATATTTTTGAGAAAAAAACAAGACTGAGTTAAAATACCTCAGAAGAATGTAAATGATAAAATATGAATATCTGTGGAAATACCAAATGAAGCAGAAACACACATGATTAGCTTCACCTCCTGATAAGTCGAAGGCTGTCCTCTGAGTTTTAGCTCTGAGGTGTTTCCCTTCCCATAAAGTGAAGTACCATCCACCACTTCCTTCTTCCTCAGGTTCACCTGGGATGTGGGCAGCTGTTATGATGCCTGTGGGCAAGAGCAATGGAAAGTCACCTTGTGTGATATCTGGTAATGAATGATGATGGCTTACTCAGAGAAATCAGAAAACATAACTTCTAACCAGAGAGGTAAAGACCAAACAATGTATCAGATTTAGAAAGAGGTATTTCTCTTCACACTTCTTGGACACCATCATTCGGTGTATTGACAAATTATTGAATGGTTTTAAATGGGTCCACAAAACCAAGTGAAAATTGGGTTCTGTTGGGATGGCGGGGGAAGGGCAGGATTTCAAATTCTGAGAATTCGGGTAAAGCAGAGGTGACAAAGGGCTGTTAGCTGGTTGCTGGGGCTATGGATGATTTTTTCACTGAAGAGTTAGAAGTATTCTGTGCATAGAAAGCAATTTCTCTAAGAGTTTCTATATGGAGATGGCTAGCAAAAGAATGATAAAATAAATAGTATTGGATTTCCCTATGCTCTCCTATGATATAAGAAGATTAAAAAAAAAGAATTGACAGTGTGGCAAGGTGGTTCATTCTGGTAATCCTAGCTACATGGGAAATAAATACCAGATGATTGTGATTCAAGGCTAATCTGAGCACAGAAGTTCACAAGAATCTATCTCAACCAATGGTTGGACAAGGTAGCATATCTCTGTCATCCCCAGTGACACAGGAAAGCACAAATAGGAGGCTTGAATGGTAGACCAGCCAGGGCAAAAGAAGCGATCCTACCTCAAGAAAAAACAGTGCACAAGATGGGAACATGGAGATATGGTTCAAATGGTAAATTCCTACTTCGTGTGAGGTTGATTTGATTTCTAGTCTAGATCAAAACCATGGTTCCTAGCATGTGAGAGGACAGCACAGGTCTGAGTGATGTGTGAAGGGCTGCAATGTGGTTGATGTGGATTGCAGTTATTTCTTTTTTTTTCATTACTTTTAGGTAGTTGTACAAAGGGACTTCAATTCAACATGTTAGTTTCTGTGTACAATGCATCTTGATCAATGTCACTTTTTCCATTTCCCCCAAACCTGTCCAAGCTACCTATTTCCATTTTCACACATATACATTGACTATTATGACTATATTCACCCACCTGTCCCCTCTCTGTCCTGCTGCTGTTTCCCCCATTTTGATTGTCCTCTCTCCAGTCAACATGTTTCAGCTTCCTAGTATTCATTTTGTTAAACTACAAGCTCATTGTTGGGATTCTTAGTCATCCTCAGAACACAAGGTAGAAATAGTGCTGACATTTTCATGATCAAAATTTCTAACATGTCAACATTAGCTCCAGTGACTAAAATAATGTAAAGTCAACTGGAAAGAGAATTTAATTATTGACAGCAATAGGTTCACTTGAAGTTTAAAAAGAAAGCAGAACTGTTTTCTAAAGTCAATTTTGCCTTTTCCTTTTAATATTACCAATATTTCTTTTTCTTTTCTTTCTTTGTGATCACTATTTTTGTTATTTCTATGTTGCTACTGTTTACAGGATGCTAGGAGGAATATATCCAATGGAGTACAGATATTATGCTAACAGATTTATCCTGGTGTTCCTACCATAAAATAAAAATGTGTATGAAAGTATATCTGTTTCCCAAAAGACAAAGCTCATCTTTATCAGAAATGAGCTAGTAAGTCTTCATCAATAAGGCAAAGGCACTGTTGAACTTACTAAAATCCTTATGAAATAATTGTGGCTTAACTTTAATTCTCCCTATCCCCAAACCATAATTTGTAAGGTGGTATTTTGGTTTTAAAAGTATTAGTGGAGGGGGCCGGGAATTTGGCTCTAGCCTTGAGAAAGTCCAAGGACAGTGCTCAGGCCCTGAACTCAAGCCCCAGACTGGCAAAAAAAAAAAAAAATATATATATATATATATGTATCAGTGGAGCAACAGAGTTCGTAGAAGGACTCAGTGATATTGAGTCAGCCTAGAAGGCATGAAGCGTTGAGTTCAAATCCTTGTACCAACAGAGGAAAACAAAAGGAAATTTAAAGAACACTAAATAAAATATTTAGGAATGATGGGATATTATCATCCCAATACGGCACCACCTACCCCTGACAATTGTTTTCTTTGGAGGAGGTGATAAAAGGCCCCTTTCTTCTGTCATGTTACCCCAAATATTTGACCAACAAAAGACTTTTGTATGTTCTCCCAATCTTTCTTGCAAAAACTTCCTTGTATTGCATTTCTGCCTTAATGAATTATTCTTTTTTAAATAGATTTTGAATAAATCAATATTTTTTCAAATTTTTAGTAGGCCTTTATCAAATCAGAACTCTGTGACTCTAACTAACTCAGTAAATAATTTCTCTTCCCTGTGTCTGATTCTCTGGGGTGGTCTTGTCTGAAAATGGGGGCAGGAATATGCCAAAGGAAACCAGGAAGCTGCCAAGTAAGATAGCTCAGCTTTCTTCTTTCTAAAAGTATTTTTGAGAAAATTGAGGTTCAAAGAAAGGACAGTCTTTCAGGAGATCTCGTTGGAAAACCCCTCCCGCTCTAGAAGTAGGTATATGGCAATTGTTAAAGAGCTTCATCTCAGAGCAAGCATTTTTTTTTTGACATTAAGGATGAAAAACTCACATTTTAGATTTTTTGGTCAGACAGGTATAGGACTGGGATCTCCTACCTAGATTGATACTGTCAAGTTAATCTAAGAAACATTTTTATATTTATTATAGTATCAGACAGAGCATCAGACAATGTGTCATGAAACTGACGGTGCTGTCATAAATCAACACCATTTGTCAGCTCAATGAGACCAAATGGTAAGAGTGTCAGGGACTGAAGGGAGAAGGGGGCTTCAGTTAGAAGACCACTGTCACATTTAAAGATGTTCAGGTTAAATCCACCTATGCTGTCTCCCTCCTGCCTCTCTTTCTTCTTCTGATGCTTCTTTATCCCTTCCTTCTTGTCAAACCCAAGCCATTACATGTGATGTTTTACAGAGTCTTTTTGGATTATCTGTTAGAGGACACTCTAATATTTCTGGTTATAGTCCAATTTGCAGATTTTAAGCTGAGTCAAAAGGCTTCCTAGAATAAGAAATAGAAAAGAAGTTCTTTGAATCCCAAGAAGTGGAACCTTTCAAATGCACCAGCTTTGGCAGAAAGCGCAAGGTTTCCACATGTCACCCTGACATAGTGACTCAGAGTTGCCTTGGTTTACTAAGGAGTAGGTGAAGGCTGAGGGACTAATGGCCCATGTCCCGTACCATGGCATCAGACAGAAGATAACCAGTGTTACATTATGTGTTGTTCACTTCCATTTGTCCTGGAGATGTTCTTTTTTGGGGAAAAAAAAATCTTGGATCTATTTCTATGGTAACGCTTCCCCTCGGTTCCCCATTGGCAAAGTGACCAGTAAGGCCTGGAGAGGCTTTTGGTCATTCTAGCTTAATTACTGGGGGAGGAATCCTTCACTTTCCTTCATTATCTAAAACCTCACTCGAAAAATCAGCTGAGCTATTTCCAGCTAAGTCAGAGCCACAAAAATAAAAGCATAGCATTAAGCAGGTATCTTGGCCGCAGTGAGGTTGAAATGATTCAGCAGGACTATCTGGCAGAAATAAATAAGAGGTCACCACTTCCAAGGACAGGAAGGCTACAAGAGGCTCAGACCTAGCCAGCAGAAGTTGTTGTGTCATGTCAGCCTACCAGCCAATCAGTCCTGACTGTTGTTTTGTGGGAGCAGCGGGGTGGGAGGTGGGGTGTTGCAGGAGAGGGTGGCCACCATTACATGCCCTGACAGCTCTGTTCCTAGGCAAAGAGACCTAGCTGCAGAACCTTCACACTTCTGTCAGAATTCTGGGCTTATTACTTGCCAGCTGAGTGGCCTAAGGCACAGTGAAAGGCTTCATTCTTTCCATCTACTAAAAGAAAATCATCAGAGCTGCCTTGTGGGGTAGGAGGAAGAATCTGTGATTACAGAAAACAGAAAGTTAGATCTAGTCAAAATTAGCACCAAAAAAGGTAGAAATTGGTTATATACACTAAATTTGAATTCTAAACACCCTCTCATGTGACCCTCAAGTCCTTTCTTCCATATGCCTTTCTCTCACCTCTCCTAATATTTGGTAAATACCTTGAGGATAAAGCCTCTCTGTCATGCCCCAGCTCTGCTCACAGCATCTAATACAAGGCTACAAAGCATTCCTCAATTTCCTGGTCAGTTAACCACAAACCAGTGACCTCTGGTGCCCAAAGCCCTCCAATTCTCCCTGTCCCAGCCAAGCCAAGATATCAGAACCCCTGGGAAGCTGGAGGCATTCCCAGAAGAGAGGAGATAGATGCTAGGCCAAGGAATGGCTCTGGGTGGAATTGTAACATGTTATTCTTTGAAAGCAATAGAAACTCACTGCTTCTCTTTTCTTTAATTATGTTCATAAATAATAGAATCTCTGTATTATTTTTTTCTTCCCAGAGTATAAAAATAGAAAACAGGCCTGGTGTTTCAGCTTGCAGGTTCCTACTGGTAAAAAAAAAAAAAAAACTGACACTAGGGTTTTCATAATCGGTACTTGTACATGGGATGTTGCTACATTTTGAATATGCATATCTATGCAGCAAACTTAGAACCTTTTCTAATGGTTTGAGTGATGACTGTCAATGGGTACAAGATCCAGGTGAGCTAGAAAATGGAAAGAAACAAAGTTAACTCCCCTGTTACAAAGTTTAGGATCAGTGTTTTCTCAAGCACAATGTCATGCATAGATGGCATCTAAATTGAATGCCACAGTTTCATCCCATCAAGATATTTCTGTGAAGTCAAGAATGGCATATGCTTCATTTATATTGCCCAATTAAATATCTGCGTTTCTTTAGGATCATATCCTGAATTTTGTTACTCATCAGCTCTCACAGCTGGGTCTCTTTGGTAGATACTACCACTACTACTACTGCTGCTGCTGTTGCTGCTATTACTACACTGCTACTACTACTGGATTCCTGACAAGCATTCCAGAGAACTCAAACTAGCCTTGAATCTTCTTATGAAACTTTGCATAGTGACACCATTCAACTGGCACCTGGTGTCAGTAAACACAACATATGTGACTTCACAGCAACGCACTCCAATTCCTAAAAGCAGGCTTCCTTTCAAATTTCTGTTGACTCTAAAGGCTAAGAATGTTGAAATCAAAACACTAATCCTCACCCCCAAAAAAGGAGGAATGTAATTGCCCAAAAAGAATTGTATTCATTACCTGACTTAGGAAATGGTAACCCACTGTGCAACAACTGAATAATCAATGGACAAATGGATCAAGCAATGGAATTTTACTCATATATTACGAGGAATGATATTGTATTATTCATAAGAAAATGGAAAGACTTGG
The DNA here is from genome assembly GCF_031878675.1 of Megascapheus bottae. Classification (NCBI taxonomy): domain Eukaryota; kingdom Metazoa; phylum Chordata; class Mammalia; order Rodentia; family Geomyidae; genus Megascapheus; species Megascapheus bottae. The sequence goes on from NC_143515.1 coordinate 50,786,014, forward strand.
CAAAAAATGAAGTAAGCCAGACCAAAAGAAACAAAAGTTGTATGATTTTCCTCATTTGTGGTAGCGAGAATGTGTCATTAACTCTATAAGTCAACAAACTGGGTGATAAGCAAGTGTTTATAAATGAGTTAAGTGAAATAAAATGGACTCTATGGAGAGCTCAAATGGTGCATTTTTTTTACAAAGACTATGTCAAAGCTCAACAAATATCAACACCAGGAAACTGATACATCCAAGAGAGAGTGGGACTAAGAAAGAAGGGAGAATTTTGAGGGAAAAGAGGGAGAATGCAGTCAAGAATTGATTCTATACACCACAAAACTAAGAAAAATAAGGGAGGAGGCAAAGGAAAAAATCAAGATGCATTGACTCATAAACTGCTTTGTTTATGACACTACCTTCATACCACCACATTAAGATCATTTTTAAAAATAAATAAAACATTTGTATAAGAGGAAGATTAAAAACCCCACTGACCCCAAAGACCATTTGCTATATCTAAAATACAAATTCTCTCCACTTCACTTTTATAGGAGATTGAAACTTCCTATGCTATTCTCTGGCACATTGGATAATGCAATGGAGAGAAAAGGTGGGAGAGTGCAAGGAAAAGTGTGATATTGTCCCAAAAGAAATGTATTTTACCTGGCTTATGTTCTGCAACCCCTCTGTATGCCACCTTTACATTTAACAATAAAAAGGTAAAATAATGCAACAATTTCCGAACCTGCCTTGTTTGCTCAAAGCAGAAGAAAATTCCCCGACAAGCAAAAACAGTGTGCCCTCCACCTATCACTGGTCTTCATAGTAACATTTTTGTTGATACAAATTTGCCCATGCACTCTGTTTGTTTTCCAGAGTGGTCAAGGACAAGTTGAGGAAAGCGAATCTTCACTCTGCCCCACACTAGTTTGGCCTTGACTTTCTCAAATCCTAAGAGGATGGCTCCCACAGGGAAATGCAGGTCAGTGATGGTACATGCTGTCAATAGCAAGGCTGTGGTGACAAACTCAGGTAGGTCAGTGATATGGACAGCCAAACAGATATGACCACCTGTACACACTTTACCACTAAAACTCTAAGAAGAGAGAGGTAAATAAATTAAGAGCTGATGAAAAAAGAGAGAAGAAACTCTAATCAACAAAATTAGTGATGCCCACATCTGAGAAATCCAAAAGATTATGAAGGACTAATTTCAAAATGTATATTCAAGTAGAATGACAAATCGAGTTAAGATAGACACATTTCTAGAGACATACAAGTTGCCTAAGCTGAACAAATATGATATAAACCACTTAAAGAGGGCCATAACACACAGTGCAATTGACAAAGTAATAAAGAATCTCACAACGAGGAAAAGCCCAGGTCCCAATGGATTCATGACTGAATTCTATAAGACTTTTCAACTTGAACTATTCTTCAAACTTTTCTATCATTTTATAAAGTCAGCATCACATTCATCCCCAAACCAATGAATAAAGAGAACTATAGGCTAATCTCTCTAGTGAACACAGATGCAAAACTCTTCAATAAGATACTAGCAACAGAATTTAGCAATTAACCAAGTTATGCTTATGTGGGTTTTATCCCAGAGATACAAGGCTGGTTTCACATATGTAAACCAGGGTCAAAATCAAGAATCACAAGATAATCTCAACAGATACAGATAAAGACTTTGACAAAATCCCACATTCATTTATGATAGAAGCTAGGAAATGAAGGAACAAAACTCAAAATACTAAAGACTATATATGACAAACCAACAGAGAAAATAAATAAGGAGAAAATAAAGGCATAAAAGTGTTTCACATAGAAATGTCTTATATCTGAAGGACATAAAGGATTCCATCTCTATACCCCTAAAATATTGATAACTTCAGCAAAGTAGAAGAAAGCAAAATTAACCCACAAAAATCAGTAACCTTTTTCTACACCAAAAATGTACAAGCAGAGAGGGAAATCAGGAAAACTGAATTTGTAGTAGGTTCAAAAAAAGTTAAAGACCCTTATAGTAAAGACTATAGAAATATGAAGAGAGAAATCAAAGATGACATGAAGAAATGGAAAGAATTTCCATGTTCATGGATAGGTAGAAGTAATATTGTGAAAATAGCTACACTGCCAAAAAAGGTTTACAAATAAAAATCCCAATGATATTCTTTTTTGAGATATAGAAATCAATCCAATAATTCATGTGTGACAACAAAAGACCTCAAGTAGCCAAAGCAATTCTATGCCAATATAAGCATCACAATCCCAGACCTCAAGTTCTAGTAACAAAACCAGCTTGGGACTGGGACTAAAACTGATCCAGAGATCAATGAAATAGAGTAAGACCCAGAAATAAAAATATTTACTTATACCTATATGGTAATTGATAAGGAAGCCAATGATATACAGTGGAATAAAAGGATATTCTTCTCTTCAATAATTGGTGCTGGGAAAATGGGCATCCATATGTGGATCCATAAAAGTGGATCCCTATCTGTCATCATGTACTAATATTAACTCAAAGTGGATCAAAGACCTCAACATCAGACCAGAAACCTTGAAATTACTGCATGATTGACTAGGAAACACTAGAGGTATAGGAAGAAACTTTTGAAAAGAGTTCCTGGGCAGCAGATAGAGGAGACCTGACAAGAGGGACTACATAAAAATAAGAAGTTTCTGTGCAGCAAAGGACACAGTTACTGAACTAGAAAGACAGCCAACAGAGTGGAAGATATTTAACAGTAATCTACCTGACAAAGAGCTAATATCCAAACAATGCAAGGAACTCAAGATGTTAACCACACACAAAGCGAATAAGCCAATCACTAAATGGGCAAAGAAGCTAAGGAGAGACTTCTAAGGAGAATCGGTAAGAATGACAATGAAACATATGAGGAAATGTTTACCATCTCTGGCCATAAAGGAAATGCAAATCAAAATGACTCTGAGATTCCATCTTGCCCCAGTTAAATTAGCCAACAGTGTGAATTCCAACAACAATAAATGGCAGGGATGTGGGGAACAGGAAACCTATTGCACTGATGGTGGGATTATAAACTAATACAACCACTCTGGTCAAAAGTCTGGAAATTCCTCAAAAAATTAAACATAGACCTTTCCTAAAACCCAGCCATATCACTCCTTGGATCTATCCTGAGCATCACGAGGCAGGATATGATAAAGACATATTCATATCCACGTTTCTTGCTGTACTAATCACAATAGCCAAGTTATAGAAACAGCCCAGGTTCCCCTAAATAGATGAGTAGATCAAAACATATGGTACCTATAAACAGTGGAATTTTATACAGCCAGGAGAAAGAATAGTATGTCATTTGTAGGGAAATGGACAGACAGAACAAATCATGTTAAGTGATTTAAACCAAGCTCATAGAGATCAATGGCACATATTTTCTATCATGTACAAAGTTAGATCTAAAATACACAGGGACATAACAAATTGTACACAACTCTAAGTATTCACACACACACAGACTCTTAGGGGAGGATCACAAAAGCACAATGCCTCCGATCATATAAAATGATATTTATCAAAATGAATTTTAGGAAATGGAAACAAGAGTTTTTTTGTCTTGCTTTTTTAAAAAAAAATCTGTCTTTAAGAGGAGAAAGGGAGCACAGAAATGAAGGAATAAAAAGTGAACAAATGCAGTGGCTGTACTCAGCAGACACTATGTTGAAAATGAACTAAATGACTTGTAGGGGGGAGACAGGAGGAAAAACCTGAGAGAAGGGGAAAGAAGGGATAACATTTTCCACCAAGAAATGTATTCTTTACCTGACTTATGAAATGGTAATCTTTCTGTACTTTATAATAACAAAAAACATTTAGGTACAAACTTATTCAAAATGGTTATTTGAGATAGAAGTAATTGTATAAATTAGAATAAAAAGAGAGTCTGTCTAATAAACAGTCCTAGAACAATTGCTGATTGATTTGGAGAAAAACCATTACGCCATTAGATAAAAGTTAAAATTCAGTCCCTAGCTCACATCATACATAAACACTATTACCAAATAGATCAAAGGCTAACATTTACAGAAAAATTATGTATATAAATTTTAGAAACACCATTTTCTGACTTCATAGTAAAGATTTCAAGAGACCGAAGCATACAATACAACATCAATGAATTTTACACTAAGTATTCTAAATTTCCAACTATGACTAAACATAACAACATGGCTGATTTTTAGAAATATCAAGTTGCCTAACAGTTGTGGGGCATGCCTATAATCCCAGAAAGATTGCATGCTCAAGGCCAATGTGGACCATAAAATCTCCTTCAAAATCAAACTATCAATCTAGTATAAAATGCCAAGCAGCAAAGATGACAAGGAACCATAAATACAATTTGTATGAAATATAATAAAATAATTTTAAATTATATAATTATTTGGAAATATATACATGGGTGATAAAGTTAATTTTAAAAACAACAAAAGGAATAAAAATCAGAAAGTTCAGAAAAGTTCTGGGCACTGGTGGCTCACATCTGTAATCTTAGCAACTCAGGAGGCTGGTTTGAGACAATCCCAGTTCAAAGCCATCCTTGGCAGATAAGTCCAAGAGGCCACATCTTAACTAGGTAAAAGCCAGGCTAGAGTCATGGTTCAAGTAATGCAACACTATTTTTTAGCAATAAATTCAATTGGGGTGGCTCTGAGTTCAAATCCTGCTACTAGCACTAAAAAAAAGAAGCAAGAAGCAGAAGCAAGAAGCAGAAGAGAAGGCGGAAAAGAAAGAAGAGGAAGAAACAAGAAAAAAGAAAAGAAAAAATTGATAAATGATTATTTCTAAGCATAGGGGCATAATGAAGGAAAAAGGAGGGTCTACCAGGCAAATGAAATCTTCCTTAGTCCACAATAGTTTTTAATATGCTTAATATCTGTGCTTGTATTACATACTTTATGTAGAACATGTGAATATGCCATAGTCTTTAAAATCAAAATCTTTGGATCACAGTTTGAAGCCAGCCTGGGCAGGAAAGTCCATGAAATTCTTATTCCCAATTAACCACCAAAAAGCTGGAAGCAGAGCTGTGGTTCAAGTGTTAAGACTGCTAGCCTTAAGAGGGAAAAGCTCAGGGATAAGGCCTGGGTCTGAACTTCAAGACCCAGGACCAGCACAAAAATTAAAAGAAAAAGATTACACCTTAAACAAAGAGCAGTGTTAGGCCAACAGGATGGGAGGGAGAATCAACAGGTGATGAGTTGCTTGTCACCAAACTTATACAAGCTCAAGTAAGTACCCCCTCTTCTCTGTGTTTGAATATTTTAAGGGAAATGTCAGCATTAGTTAGCTGGATGAAGTAAATCTTGCCGACATTTAAAATAACAGGATTCCCGGATCAACTGATAAATGAAGTTAACCATACACATTAGCCAAAATGGCTAATGATAGGAAACCCATTTCGGTATTGATAACTTGTGCCATTCCATCCCCAAATTAGGATAAATCAGTTGTTTGTAAAAACAAGCTGATTTAGACAGACATTTTGCTTTGATTTTCTCCTTGGTGACTGATTTCTTAAAGGTTATTTTTCATTTCATGACGCTGGGCAGTTGCAAGGGGAGGAGGATAAATGTGCATTTCTAGTGTCTTCATGAGCATCTTACAAAGAGGAGGCTGTAACTCATTTTAGTAGGTAACAAGTTAGAAGGATGGTCTTAGAGAAGTTCATACCTTTTCAGACTCATGAATCTTGAAGTTGAAACTTTCACTACAAGGGTTGCCGAAAAAATTCCTCAGAACCTTCACTGTAAGTTTGTGTCAAGGTTACTCTACAGAAAACACTTAACACCAAGAAAAAGGTAGATGGAGGAAACTCACGTGTGCCAGCAAGGATAAGCTTCAGTGCCTGCAAAAAGAATAGAAGCCAGAAGGATTTCCAGGCAAGGATGTGCATGCTAACTTTAATGAAATTCCCCCAGGAACCTCGCCTATTCTTAGACCATTCTGAGAGGTTAAGGGTTTCTGCAGGTAACCTTGGCAGATCTGCTTACTCCTTACCCACTCACTGGCCTATGTCCAAGTACTACCATCTATGGCTACAGTGAAAAAGATATCCACCAACTTCAGTCCAGAATATCTGGCACTGGTTGGATCAGAGGACAATGCTGATGCTGAAGCCTGAGGTAAGACCACACCCATTTCTTATCAGTATCTTTCCTAAGGATGCACTGTGGTTGCTAGTATTCTTTTAAATGAGATAGTTGTTTCATGGTTAAGAGAATGATGATTAGTGAGGACAATTATCCAGTGAAACCAGGTAAACTATTGCAGACATGAATCAAGGTTCTGTTTGTGTCTTCCTCAGGTCAGATATAAGGAACCAGTTTTGAAAGGTAAGGGAGTAAATTATCTGATTATCCTGCCTTGGAAATCACTAGCCTGGAAATAACACACACACAAAAAATCCCTTAGTGGGTCACATGACCTTGCCAGTTCTCAAGGCACATCGCCTCTCATCAGGACACTTTGTGGAGCCTCTGAAATCTGTGGAGGCTGCTCGCTGCCGATGCAAGTGGAAAGCAAGTGGACAGAGAAATGAGCATGGCCTTGCTCCTGGTCTCTTCGGTGGCACTCCTGAGCTTGGCATCTGGATGTCAGCATCGCCTGTGTCGGTGCTCTAACAGAGTTTTCCTCTGCCAAGACAGCAAGGTGACAGAGATTCCCTCCGACCTCCCCCGGAATGCAGTCGAACTGTGAGTATCCAAACGGGAACAGCTGCGTCGCTGGCATTTGTGCACAGAGAACTATTATCATTTTCACATTAGGCTGCTATCTGTGGGGCTAAACTATCTCTACCTTGACCAAAGGCTTGAATTAAACAAACTTCCTCAGCTCAACCTCTTGCCCTGTGGCTTTCCAAGGATCTTAGTGTGGAAACCTTAATCCAAAGACAAAGGGAGAGGATTGTTAGTCTTTTGAGAACATTTGTGCAACGGTCCCGTACTCTTGAATAGCCAGAAAAGCAACAGAAAAAGAAAGAAGAGGAGACCTAGAACTAGAGGCAGAAAGGCTACTGATGTAAGTAGAATACATAATACGTATTTCCTGGGGACACTGTATTGGAGAATGCCTAAGCTTCTGTGGCTTTGAAAGCATCAACAAACAGTTCCTGAAGTGGGATTCTGCCTCCTGAAATAAGAGGAGGTGGAGGAGAGGAGAGGGGAAGAAGAGAGAGGAGGTGAAGAGGAAAAGAAGAAATAAAGCAGAGGGGGAAATATTGAGAAATCATTCGCATATCTGGAAAAGTGTGGTGCTAACTTTAGATTCCTGGTGAATTATTTTTACAGGAAGCAGACAGTCTCCTCAAGTTGAACAAGAAGTTGGGCATCATCTTACTGTGTATCTCCCTTTTGCAAATTGGGAATCTGAACTCACCATGGTTTGAGGTAGAGCCCAGACTAGACATGAAGTTTCTGGACTCTGTGCTTTCTTCCACTCCCCTATATCTGCCTAAGAGCCCAGCAAGGCAGGACTACTTGTTCACATGTCACAAAGTGAATTTTCACTTAGATTGCTATATCCTTGGTAGGTGGTTTTATGCTAAGGATTTCAAACAGAATTCACTATTGGGGCTGGGGACCAATTTCCTCTCCTTTCCCCCAAAATGACTGATAGTCTTTATTTCACTGTGGATCATGGTCATCCTTCCAGTTCACCAGTTGCTCCATCAATGTGTTGTTACTGCATTTCAGATTTCCCTCGAATCAAATGGCAGCAACTTGGTTGTCTGCTAATCCTTTCCCATGGATCCTCATATCCTCGGGGCCTACCAGAAGTAGCCACAGAGACATGGAAAATAACCGGCTCTCTCTCTGTTTTGGCTACACTGTCTCCCATGAGACTGTTAGTCCTGATTATGCTGGGGGAAAAAAATGTGCCTATGGAAAAAAGATGACAGTCTGGTTTTATGAGGTCTCTCAAAACCAGGAGAAAGTCTTGGACCTGAGGCTCTATGAGAAGTCACTTGTTACTAAGTACTTTGAACAATTTTTATTACTGAGTAATCCGGCCTTCTGAGGTCCAGATTCTTTACTCCTAAAGCAATTCTAAACAATCTGCTGGGTTGGATTGTGCCTAACCTCTTCCTATGTGTCCTTGTGGGCCCAATTTTCCATCCAGTTACTGAAGTTGACTGTCCTTTATAAATTTAATTTGGGATGGCATTTGTCTACCCCCTAAAACCCCCTTCTGCATTAGGCTTCCTGCTGGGTGCTATGTCTTCACCAGAAAAGATGTTTGTTTTCTTTTTCTAGTCTACATAAAAAACACTGGCTAAAAAGGAAAAGAAGGAGAAGGAGGGAAAGAAGAAAAGAGAGAGGGAGGAAAGAAAAGGTTTATTCTTACACCCAAAACTTGCAGTATATGTGTATGGATGAGGGTAGAAAAAAGTAGGCCTATGATTCTTTTCAATGACATTAAGGTATAAATGATTTAAATCTACTAAGTTAGAAATGCATTTCTTCCCAAAAGTGGTATGCAACCAATGGAAGAGCTATTGAGATTTTATGGAAGGTGATTGTGGAGACAGTGGGTTAGACAAGTAGCAGAAACAAATTTCAAATTCTTGATAAAGGCTGGCTTTGGGTAAACTTTTACTAAGGAATACAAAATAGAGGATTATGGTACTCAAATATAGGAACAGAAAGAAAGTTTATGCCAGTCAGCTACTGGCATTGCCCTGAACCAGAGAAATGAGGATTGTTGTTTGGGAGTTGTAAAGATTAAATTCTCCTCGCTGCCTAATCTGGGGAAGGTTCTTTCCTTGGTATACTCCTTAGTAGATAGCTCTTGAGTTGAACCATCCTACATTTAGCTTTGCAATCTTCTTGGCAATGTGTTCTGAGGGAAAGAAGGAAAATGTTGCTTTGGTGTTAGATAAAATAGAAAATATATTTGAGGATATTTTTGGTGCACCAGTCACAAAAGAGGAGATAAAATGAAACTCAGATGTTCTATTAGTAAGAAAGAATAACAATTACTTTTATTCCTTAAGAGGATTGGATCAGAACTATCTGGTACACAGGTAGAAGAGAAGTAGAAAGGCCCATTTAACTTGTTTCTCATACACTTTGAAGTGCTCCAAGTTTGGATATGGAGTCTAAAGATGATCAGGTCCAATTCAGATAGGTAGAATATCTATGCTTCATGGATTGTAATGGCTCCATCTATCAGCATGGGAACTTCATGTACCTTTGTACCCTATCATTTTGTCCACCTTGTAGTAGTTTTCATTTCATTATGCCCAGCTCTAAGCTATCATCAGAAGAACCAAGAAGCCCCATCCATGGCCCCACTCGCAGGGAGATTCTTACCCATAGGCTCCTATGATCTTCTTTGTGTGGTATGCCCACTATCTCATTCAAATTGCACAATTTAACTGCAAGTTTGATACTATCACTATGCTCTGCATATGGTGCAAATTGAAGCAGGGAAATGCTGAATCGTTTGGGCAGTGATGTCTCTGCAGCAGCGGGATTGTAGAGAAACCGGACTCGAATTTGTGTTCATAGCTCCTTCACAGGTTGTTTACAATGTATGTCTTATAATTATTTTCTTCTTTGAAAAGATAAATTGTCCTTGAGAGTCCTTGAGGAGAATGTGTCCTTAGGAGTTTCTCCCTGAGAACTTGTGCTAGAAGTCAGCTTTATGGGCCATTGCAGTAGCTTCTCTATCCTGGTGGCAGTATGGAAGTTCCTATAGATAGCATATAAATATATAAAATATAAATGAATGAGCAATAGGTGTTTTCAACTAAAACATAAAGGACACGAAAATGTGTGGTCCATATAATGTCTACATCATAAAAATTATTATTTTGCTTTCCAGTCATGTAAATGTAGGCCAGTTGATGCCTATAATCCAGACTACTCAGAAGATGGAAGGGTTGATACCTGTAATCTAGACTACCTGGGAGATAGAGCAATTGATGCCTGTAATCCAGACTACTCAGGAGATAGAGGTTTATGCCTATAATCCAGACATAGGAGGATCATGGTTCCAGGCCAGCTTGGACAAAATGTTAGCTACCCTCGATCTTAAAAAAAAAAAAAAAAAGCCACGTGTGGTGGTTTATGGTTATCTCCTATATAGGAGGCACAGATGACAGCATGTGTTCTGAGGCTAGCCTAGGGAAAAAAGTGTGAGAGATTGAGAGATCCTATTTTAAAAAATAACTAAAGCCAGCTGGGCATGGCTCATGCCTATAATCCTAGCAACTCAGGAGGTTGCTATCTGAAGTTATGGTCCAGAGCTCTCTCTAGGCAGACAAATCCATGAGACACTGATATCCAATTGACCATAAAAAGCTGGAATTAAGAGGCATGGCTCAAGAGGTTGAACACTAACCATGAGCAAAAATAAATTCAACAAGAGCTTGAGATCCTGAGTTCAAGCTGCAGTTCTAGTGCGTACATGTGTGCACACCACACACACACACACACACACACACACACACACACACACACACACACCAAATCATGGGACAAATCAAAGTTGGCCCCAAAGCAATGTATTGCCCATTTCTGATTTAGAGTCTAACTGAGTGACCAAGTTAACTATCAATGGCATCCACACCTGGAACCATAGAGAAAGCACTGAGATTAGAGAATGTATCCAGAGCTGGAGCAGTTTGGAGGTGGTACTAACTGAGTGTAACTGTTTCTGACAAATCTGAGATGAGAGAACCTGAGGAGATTCCAAGATTCCAAATTAACTATACAAAGAAAACTTTTGTTATATTTACAACATATATATATTTTGATGAAATTTATCTTGTCTGTATTGCTCATTGCTCTTCTTTGATTCTTTATCCCCTTTCTCCTCCCTCCTTTTGTTTGCCAGTCCTGGGATGAGCTCAGAGCCTGAGCACTGTCCTTGGACTTTCTCAAGGCTAGAGCTCTACCACTTGAGCCTCAGCACCATTTCCGGCTTTTTTTCTATGTATGTGGTACCGAGGAATCGAACCCAGGTCTTCGTGCATGCTAGACAAACACTCTTACCACTAGGCCAAACTCTCGGCCCCTCCCTCCTTTATACTAGTCTAGTTTTTGGTGAGTTTCACTACACTATTTTCATATATATATATATATATATATATATATATGTGTGTGTGTGTGTGTGCATGTGTATGTTATAATCATGTTATTATATATACTTTTATGCTATCTATCATGTATATACACATATACATTGCATACTTCTCTACTATGAATTAGGGTTTTGCTCTTTCCTGTGGGCTCCTGACTCTACAATGGAAATTATAATGTATTCATAACTCAAAGAACTGCTATGAAGACTAAATGAAACACTGTAGCTAAACAACACCAATTTAACACAAATTTGGAAAAATATTATCTGTAGTGGTGCTGCTGCTGATTCTGTGAATGATAATATCAGGGTGATGTTCTCATCTCTGAAATGTCATCAAACCACACTTCTTTCAGAGGGCTTTTCTGAAGACCAAAATCTGTCAAGGATTATGGGCAGGCTTTAGAAAAAAATCACTATATGGAATTTTTTATCTTCTAACTTTTTAAATTATTATTGTTATCATTGCTGTGACTATTAAGTAGTTGTACAAAATGGTTTTAATTTCCTAATTCAGGTTATGAATACAAGGTTTCTTGGTTGGTCAATGTTACCTATTTCTTCATACATCCATAAGGATTTCTATGACTGAAATAGTTTGCAATCTCCCTCTTGTTTAAGAATCATTGCCTCCCATGACTGGTTGTAGCATTTATATTTGATGCACTTAAGATAAAGCATTTCTTAAGTCTGTCAATGTTCACCAAGAACTGCTGGCATGGGTTCATTCTGAACAATGTCAAAGACATTGGAAGGGATGTCTGACTTATCCAGGAAACTGCTGCAGCTGGAGGCAAGCAGTGTACCACCTAGGATTAGAATTGTTATACCACCTAGAATTAGAATTCCTCAAGGTAAAGCAATCACCAATTCTAAATTGGAAATTGTTTATCTGTATGAATAGGCCATCTTTTTCTCCAGCGGGGTCAGACTTCAAATACTGTAGGAGAGAGATGATGACCATTCTGGCCCTAGTAACAGGACTTCATACCAAGATTATAATAGAGCCTTTCTGTGTTGAACCTTTACCTCACAACAACTGCTCATATCTCAATGTATTCATTTGACTAGTACTTACTTGTAATTATCTGATAATCTTTTCTTTTTTGTTGCTCTTTCTTTACATTTCTTGTCTAACTGTTCAGACTGTTGTGAATATTGTAGAATCATAGATGAAGATTTGGTTAGGAATTTAAAAGCCCTTCCTTGGTAATTCCTTAGTTCTAAGAGATATTTTAGTCAGGTGCGGTGGCCACACCTGTAATCCTAGCTACTCAGGAGGCTGAGATCTGAGGACTGGGTTCAAAGTCAGCCCAGGCACTAAAGTCCATGAGACTCTTATCTCCAGTTAACCACCAGAAAGCCAGAAGTGGTGCTATGGCTTAAGGAGTAGGGCCACAACCTTGGTCTGAAGAGCTCAGGGAGAGCACCCAGGCCCAGAATTCAAATCCCACAACTGACTAAATAAATAAATAAAAATAAACATACATATAAGGGATATTTTAGTGTCCAGAACCAAATGAGAAGCTTTTGATGAGCTAGTAAGTTGAGTGATCTCAAGTAGAGTTTTTGATGTTTGATTGACATGTTCAATTGTGGAATCTTTCCCCTAAAAGAATCTTTGGGGGTTAACTCCACAGAACGTATTTTCTAAAAAGGCTGGTCAATAGGCTATTCTATCAAACCTTAGTCACCAGAAGAGTCAGTTCTGAAGTCTGAACTACAGGCAGACTCCTTGGCTCCAATCCATTGCTAAAACATAGCTAGACATGCACCCTGGGGGTGTTTCCATTACTTTCTGTCTGAGAAGTATACAGTTAAGAATATGCTGTATTTTCATGAAGAAGGCTGGTCTAAACTACAGACTTTACATGATAGAGCTAGTTCTTCCCTTGTCTATCCAAATATCCAATCACTTTCATAAACTCCTCTCATAACACTGCCTGCAAGAATTCTCTCATTTCATTGCCATCATCCTTGCTTGGGCCCTCATCAAAGTCTCGATTTTACAATTACTGTGTGGAAACAAACTAGCCCACCCGCTGGCATTCTATTTCCTCCATAAAATGGCAGTGTCGCCATATTATTATGATAGCTCTGTTCAAAATCATTCAGTAGTTCAATAGCTCTTCTTTCCTATACCTTACCATTCTCCAACAGGAGCCTGCTCTTCACGGCTGACAAGAACTCTTTTATCATGATGTGTGCATTCACACTGCTCTGTCTTTACGTCTGTCTGCTCTGCTCAGTTTCTTCTTTGCTTCTTGCTATGAATCTGAATTATGATAACCACCCTCTAAGTCTGTCTTTCTCCTGAAGACATCCTTTACCACTTCATCTTTATTTAATCTTGCCTTTGTCTGAACCCTGGTTCATTTCATTTTGCACTTAATCTTGATTTGCTTTTAATTTTTCAAGTGTGCCTTAGTTCTTCAACTGCAGTGAAAATATCCCTGTGCTACTTATTGTTACAGGTTCTGTGCAATGTATGTCTGGGCCCTCAACTATGTGTAGAACAAATGAATTAATAAATCAGGGGGAATTACATCTGTTTATTTGCTCTGTTCCTCAGTATTGAAGAAAATTCTATAAAAGATGATTATCGCTCTCTCCTGCAGTGAACTACTATAGGATTTGATAGTTTTCATGTTTCCTTTTGTTTTGTTATGTGTTTGTTTTAACAAAATGCCCATATGTCATTCTAGGATCCATTAATTTATTCAGAAAAAAAGCGCAACAAGTCTGCTAAGGTGAAAGTTGAATATTCTATACTCTTATGATTTGAAGTATGATATCTGTTTCTCTATACTTAAGAATAATATTGAAAATATAATAAAATTGCCTACACACAATCACTTTAAACCATATAGAAATGTTCACATGAGTGTAATGTTGGCCACTTAGGATCGGATCTCAAATCCTCGATGTTAAGTTTCCTGACATACTTTAATTGTAATAGTACTAATAAGTTATCAAAAACAAACACTCCAACCAGACACAGTAGCCTAAGTCTGTAATACTAACACTGGGAAAGCTGAGAATCATGAGTATGAGGTCAGCCTGGCTTTAGAGATACTCTATCTCAAAATAAACAAACACAAACAGAAACCCCATCTACTCTTTTGTGCAACTTGCATTAGGTGCTCAAGTCTAAACACTCTTGACACTCCTACTACCTTGCTCTATGTGTGTGTGTGTGTGTGTGTGTGTGTGTGTGTGTGTGTGTCTGCACAAGGGCTTAAACTCAGGGTATGGGTACTGTCCTTGAGCTTTTTCAGCTCAAGGTTGGTGCTCTACCACTGGAGCTACAGCTCCATTTCCAGCTTTTTGCTAATTAAGTAATGATGAACTTTTGCACTGCACTTCTCAGACTTCAGTCTCTCATGTAGCAGGATTACAGGCATGAGCCAGCACTAGCCAGCAATTTTGCCTTTTTAAGACATCTATTTGATGGAAACCAACAACACCAAGCTCATGCTAATACTGAAATAATCCTTAGTCTTTACATAAAATCCTGTACCTGTGATCATTCAAGATGACACGTTACATCCTGCATTTGGAATGTAATTGGGCTGGGAGATAGGGAGGTTTATATTCACTATAAGAGAGTCCAAAAAATAACCAAAGGAATAAAGAACTCAGTACCTTGAGGAAAAAGAAGCAGAAATTGCATTGCAGTGAAGAATGTTTTAAAGTAGAAGATGAACTCTACCCAAAGAATTGGCTAAGAGCTATAATTTAGTCATTATCAGCAACTGAAGAGCAAAGATTTGATAGTATAGAACTGCATTCACTAGGGGAGGCTAAAATCTGTTTACCTCAAGGGGTCTCTCTGCTATTCCTCCTTACCCAAAGAAGCTTAAACCATAAAAGCTGGACATGACATCCAAGCAGAAAATGGGAAGTTCACTTAACATTTGATTATTCTTCTCCAAAGCCACTAATTGGATTAAGAAGTCACTGGGGTTGATTGGACTGCTTTTTAAAAAATTTTTAATGGTTCCAATTGTAGACTCTTCAATTTACCTTTGTTTAGACTAGATTCTAGCTTATATATCCCACAAGGTCAGCTAGGAAAAAGATAATTATTTTTAATTGCCCAGGATCTGATTATAATGAGATCTGAATGTTTGTTCTTAATCTGACCTCTCCCCAAAGTAACTGGGAGCATGTCCTATATCTGTGACCTGGACATACCATTACCTTGTTCTTTCTTATGTATCTGCCACTTGATCTGAAAACTTCCAAGGCATATTCAGGAAGTATTTGAACAAAGCAAGCAATCATTTGTCATGGACTTGAGTGCAATTAAATTTTCAGTCTTAAGAGTAGCTTGAATCTTCTCTCTTTTACCTTTTTTCTTTTATTTTCAATAGAAGCCTGTTGTATCATTCCAGCCTTGATGGTAACTTCTACCAAACAGGAACTTCAAAATTTTCAATAAGGTTCAATGGCTGAGAAAGTTCAACCATTGCAAATATTTCAGAGAAAACTCAGGAAAGATTGATGATGTCGAGTTTCCAACAACTCTAAAAATGCTTTGATTTGACAAACATTAGGCACCAGAACTTCCACAAACCAACAGATATATTTTTTTCTATGTCTCAGATTCTAGCAGTTCTGTAATGCATATACTGCTCTGCCTCCAGCTGTGGTGCTCTGTAATATTAGTAGCTGAGGATATTTCTCTTGGGTTTAATAAATGGTTCCCTTATTTTAAAAGGTAACATGGAAAACCCCACACACATACCATTTTTTGTTATTTTTAGTTTGCTAAGGGATGCATGTGGTATGTATGTATGTGTGTATGTATGTATGTATTCATGTATGTATCTTAAGATTCTCAGACTGTAAACTAGGCTGGCACAAAATTCACTGTATAAAACCCAAGCTAGTCTCAAACTTATGAGACCAAATTTCAGCTCTACCTATGCCCTCTCCAGTATTGAAGTTATAGGCGTCCCCTACCACATACCAAGATGGTGATTACTTTTTTTTTGCCAGTCCTGGGCTTGAGCTCAGGGCCTGAGCACTGTCCTTGTACTTTCGCAAGGCTAGAGCTCTACCACTTGAGTCTCAGCACCACTTCTGGCTTTTTTTCTATGTATGTGGTACTGAGGAATCGAACCTGGGTATTTGTGCATGCTAGGCAAGCACTCTACCACTAGGCCAAACTCCCAGTCCCGGTGATTACTTTTAACAAAGAATATGCTAGGGCTCACAACTCCTATAATGATTTTGTCCCTAAATAAACCTAGTCTGGCAACTCACTGAGCATTGCATCTCCCCATTCTGCTCTTGGACAAGAAAGGCATGAGGAAGGGTTTGTGATGTGGAACAGACTCACCCTTGAGCACTATATGCTCAGCAATGGCTTCAGTGCTAAACTATTCTGTCTCCTCTGTGAAAGTCTATGAAATTTTGGTTCTTATTTTGTGCAATCACATCCCTAGATACTTGCCCTCCCCTTGTGATAACACCCCCTCAATTGCTCTCAAAGCCTCTCTTCTCCCTTCCCTAAACCCTGCCTCCAAGTTTTTGCCCTGTTTTAATTAAAACACTCAGATTTGGGACAAAAAGTTAAAGTACTAAGTTTGACATGGAGGCACTCCATTGTTTGGCATCCAGTTAACAACTCTGTCTCCTCAATAAGAGTTCCTGCTCTTAATCCTGTGTCTTACAAACTGTTTTCTATTCCCCAGTTCTTAGACATGTCTTATATCCCCCTATCAAAATGCCATTATTTTCTCTAACCTGAATTTATTTTCCTACTCCAATGTTACTCATCTTTAATGCCACAGGAAAGGGCTCATTTCCTATGAAGTTTTCTTTCCACAGCAAATATTTATTGATTACATATGTGGAGGACACTGTACTGGGTACTTGGGAGAAAACAATCAATAGGAGATACAAGGTCCCTGTTCTTACAAAGTTGCTAAAAGAATCAGCCAACAAATAATGACAGCAATCTTTTTCCTCACTCTCATCCAGAACAATTGAAATTCCCCTCAGATCCCAGAATAGTTACAGTCACAATCACTAATTTGATGATTAATTGCATGTTGCTTTGTGCAATATAAAATCAGATAGATAGTGGAAATGAGAAATGATGCCCAGTGAAAACCAATTAAAAGACAGAAACATGCCTAATGGCAAAAGGAAGCTGATAAGACAGGCAGCTACCTTTCTTACCCAGATCTACCCTTCTGAACACCAAAAGGTCCCCTTTAGGGGCTATGTAGTCATTTCTTAAATTCTCCATTTAAATATAAATATTTGTTTTCTTTTGTAAGGAGAACACAACCTTGAAATAAAATGACAAATGAACAGCAGCATTAATGACAGGATAGAAGTGTCCGAGGTCCAAATATTTAAAATTGGCTAAAAGTTATCAAGTTGTGAAAAGCATGTAAGGAACTGGATACTTTGGAATTGAATCTGATATTGATACATAACTTGGAAAAGTTTCCGAGCAGCTGGGTATAATCTCCCAAAGTTGGAAATTTCACAAAATTTGCCTTAACACAGCCCATAGGTCTCCAAAAATTCCTCATCATGGCAGGAAAGAAGAAATCTTCATTTAATTGGTAATTGTTCTGTGGGAAGCAGAATAAAATTGGAGAAGAGGTAACCAAAGTGTAACAAGAATATTTTTAGATTTAGAAACCAAACAAAAGAAAAAGAATGAGAAGACTGATGGAAGAAAGAGGTCATCCAGAATTGTGCATGCAGTAGCAAAATTGCTTATCATGCCCTGAGTGTGAAAATCTGCTGCGCTCTTTCAGTAAGAACACACAGTCTTGAAATGGCATCTAGTTCCCCCAAACAAATATTAAAGAGAGGGGTTGAAAGAGAACAAACAGTTCTGATAGTCAGATAGGAAGACTACAAAGCACCCCTTCAGATCCAGACTCTCAGGGAAGATTCTAGAGAAAGAAGAGCAACAACAGCAACTGAAACTATAGTGGCCTCAGTAAACAATCTAGCTGGCTTTTGAGCTGCACAAACTCCCTGATGAAGATTCTTCCAAACTTTGTTTTTTCATATATTTTTATTGCAATTAATAGAAGCGTTACATTATATTTACCAGATAGAAGGTGCATTACTACACAAACATTGATACCCTTTCTCATGTCTTGGATCCCATTCCCCTCCCCCACCCTGCCCCTCATCTTGTTTTCCCCCCTTCCCTATCCTATTTCAAGTAACCAAGCATAAAGCTTACATTGGAACATTTTGGTAGCTGGATAAGGAGCTTTGAAAGGTGTGGGGATCTTTACATCCAGCACCTTAAAATGCTATCCAATATCTCCATATCTGAAGCCTTTAGCTTACTCTGTCTACAGATCTTTGGCATGTAGCATAGTCGTTCACGACTATAATCTGAGCTATTCAAAAGTCTAAAGCAGAAAGACATCAAGTTCAAATACATCCTGGGCACCATAGTAAGATATCATCTCAATTTTTAAAAAGCTATAAGATGAATGAATAGCTCAGGGAAAGAGCATTTGTCTGGATTTTATAAGATCCACAATACTACCAAAAATGAATCTTTGTTAAGGAAGGTCTCTTGCCAAATTGCTCTGAGTGGGAAATAACCACTAATTCTTTTTAATTGATATACCTCACTGTATTTCTGTATCTTGCTGCACTTCCACCTCCTACTCACTCCAAAAGATCACCAGTACTTCTACTCATTAAGCATTTCAGAGGTTGTGTGGTGTGAATCCCATTGGTTTAGGAATCCATTCTGTAGAGTTCACCATGCTAGCACTGCTTCATCTCTCCTGTGGAAATCAGAAGACCATGCTGTTACAAGGTAGATTATTTTGTTGGTAGTGGGTCTTGAACTCTGGGCCTGGGCACTGTTCTTGAGCTCTTCAGCTCAAGGCTAGAACTCTACCATTGAGCCACAGTACTACTTCCGGCTTTTTCTGTGTATGTGGTACCAAGGAGTCAAACCCAGGGCTTTGTGCATGCTAGGCAAGCACTCTTCCACTAGGCTAAACTCCCGGTCCCACAAGATAGGTTCTGATTAAGAGTTCATGATATTAAGGACATGAAGGATAAGACCTGAGATCCAACATTGATAATTGCCAAGAGGTGCCATTTTACAACTTTAGCACCATGTTCACCCATCCTCCTTACAGTCATACAATTTTGTTATTCTAATTCCTTTTTTATATTTTTTATTATAATTAATAGAAGGGTTACATGATATTTGCCAGATAGATGGTGCATTAATTCCCATACATTGATACCCTTTCACATGTCTTGGTCCCTATTTCCCTCCCCCCACCCCCCACCCCTCATTTTGTTTTCCCCCATTCCCTATCCAATTTCAAATAACCAAATACAAATATATCTGCTATATCAGGTAACAAAGTGAGATACTGTAACAATATGAGATAACCAAGGGACAGCAAAAGAGATGAGAGATAACATAGTACCTTAAGAACAGCAATCATTCATTATATGGCTTATGTTTCTATATCCTAGAGATCCTTTCATTTAGCATCCTACTATATGGCCTTTTGTATCAAGGTTGCTCCATGCTGCTGTCAGTAAGAATGACATTGCCCCATTTGTTAGGAAATGGAAAGACTTTAAAAAGATCATATTAAGACTCAAAGGAACTTAGGCTCAATGGTTTCCCTCATTTGTCATAATCAGTATTCTAATTCCTTTATCCTTCTGACTTCTTGCTTTTAAGAAAAAAAACAACCTCACACTGTCTTCTCAGTGGGGTTTGAAAGGGAACAAACAGTTATTTGTTTAATATGCCATCACCACCCAGGAATCTCCATTCATTATTCCTCTCCTTCAATCTGTTTTCACTGAAAATTCTTGACACACATGCCAATAAACTTTTCTTTATTCACAGTATGATATAAGCTGTGGTTAAGTTATCTTTCAAATTATAAAGGGATAAACATTTAAATGTGAGAGGGATGCCCTCATTTGATATAGGGCTAAAATCTATGAGTTATCTGCCCATGTTTTGCAGGAACGAGCACACCACACAGCTCACCAAAGTCCTTGTCTCTTGTGACTTCAATTGCCTGTGCCACCACACTTTATTTCCTCTTACATTTTTTGCCAAACCTTGGTCTCCTCTGCCAAATGCCTAGGCTTCATCCTGGCCCTTGCTGTCCCATGTATCTTTACACTTTATCAATACTCCCTTTTTGATGTGCTCATCAGATTAATGGCTTTAAGTCTATGTGACATTCAGAATTCTAGGTGTCATGCTTGACTTCTTCATGAAGCCCCAGACAAGGAATATCCAACAAAACCCTTGACTTTTCACTTGGATCCCTTACTGGCATCTCAAAACAAACAAATGGAAATAAGTACATATAATCTTTGCTCAAGTCCCATCCTCTCTACTCCCAATCTTGATTGTTTGTATGAATGCATATGTCACCAAAGCCTCACCTCCAGATCACTCAATCAAGCACTACATGTTGGGTATTTGGCATCCCAAATATAGCTTTGAAGTCTATCTTTCTCCATATCATCCCCTACTACCTCTTCATTTCAAGTCACTATTGTCTCTTGTCTGAGCTACTGCAGTAGTTCCCATCACTTCCCATCCCCTGGGCTGCAACTGTAGCTGCAGTCCATCCCCATGTGACAGTACGAGCTTTGAATTACACTCAGAATAAAATTTATTCAGCCTATATTTCACAGCTACCTACTGTGATAGGAAATATGCTAGGTGCTTGAAATAGAGCAGAAAGCAAAATATAGGAGATCTGTGTAGCATCTTGTTGCTACAGGCTTTGTCACATTCCTGTGCTAAAACAGGATAGCAAGATTCCTTGCATGGTCATATTAGAAGTCAGTCACACCACCATATTCTTGATCAAGAAAAATTAAACCAGGGGCCAGGACTTTGGCCTAGTGGTAGAGTGCTGGCCTAGCATACACGAAGACCTGGGTTTGATTCCTCGGTACCACAAATATAGAAGAAAAAAAAAGCTAGAAGTAGTGCTGTGTCTCAAATGGTAGAGCTCTAGTCTTGAGAAAACCCAAGGACAGAGCTCAGGCCCTGAGTCCAATCCCAGGACTGGCAGGAAAGAAAAGAAAAAAAGGAAAAAAAAACCCAAACACTAAAACAGAGGAATGGATTGTAGCTGAAACAGCAAAGCTGTCAGGCAGCCAGAACAATCATCTTTGAAGTTCTTGATGAGCCCTTGTACAAAAGAGAACAGTTGTGCAAACTAGGAGGACACAAATGTCATCAAAATAGAGTTATTCATCTAATTTTCTATTTTAATGCTTTCTATGTGCATTATTACTTTTTAAAACTCAATTATACACATCTTAAATATTGGTCTGCCAACTGGTAATGGCTCTGTCACTTAAAAATAAGGCTGTGAACTGCTCTTCTTGGCAGGTCTAACAGTTTTTAAACACTTTGATATGGTGAGCAAAACACGTAGAAATGGAATTGCAAGCCCTGCTTTCCAGGGCTACTTCAGTTTGGTAGAACAAAGGAAAGAAACAGATTTATTTTCTCCACAGTGAGACAGAAACAGAAATGACCTTCTTTCTATGTATTTACAATTCTGGCCATTCAACTGAAGTAATTTCAGCCACAAACAGCATACAGTTATACCAAATGGAAAAGGAGTCAAAAGTTATATCAAAATCCTGAGTTCAACATCTTCACAGCAAATCACTGAGATGATAAACGAAGCTATACATCATCTAAGACTCATAACTATAAGCAACACATCTTTATCGAACACTTTCAAAGGGACATTTGCTGGGATATAAATGCCAACAATTCATTAGCCCTGACAGAGAACCTTTCAATTCTGCTAAAGAAAGTACACGTAGGGGTGGAGAGTGTGGCCTAGTGGTAGAGTGCTTTTCTAGCCTTCTCAAGGCCCTGGGTTCAATTCCTCATTACCACATATACAGAAAAAGCCAGAGTGGTATTGTGGTACTGTGACTCAAGTGGTAAAGCGCTAGCTTGAGAAAGCCCAAGAACAGTGGCCAGGACCTGATTTCAAGCCCCAGGACTGGCAAAAAAAAAAGTACACACACACACACACACACACACACACACACACACACACAAATGAGAACAAGCTTCTCACATTATTGTGAGATAATATAAAGAAAGAGAAATTGAGATATATCAAAGTCCTGCAGAACTTCTTTGAAAGGAAATACACCCACACTAAAACAAACATATAGCAAGCTAAGGTTCTTCCTTGGCATGTTGAGAAATGGGATGGGTATAAAAATTAATTAAATATAAGGTAGCGAGAAGATAGCTTCATGGGTAGAAAGGTTGTTTGAAGAATTAGTCAAGCAGCAGCAAATTAATAAAATAGTTTTGAATCCTGAAGGAAATAATATTATCTCCAAATTATCAATCTCATTCTAGAAATGTTTCCACTACAGTAATTAGGTACAGGTGGGTGAATTGAGTACTTTCCATTGTAAACATTTAAATTCAATTCTGCAAAAGAAAGAATGCTGGGTTGTGCTTCATTTTTTAACACTTTGGAGAGCTTTAGGTAGAAAGACCCAAGGTGAAGTCTAAAAAGTTTAGTGAGTTGTGATGAGCAGCTTTAAAATCCTCTATTGAATGCAGAACAAATTGGCTCTGCAAATAGTTTGCCATTGAAAAATACAAGTGACTCAAGGCAGTAGAAGACTTTGAGTATCAGAACTAATTTTCCATTCATTTACATCAACAGCCTGAGTAGGCACTGACTGAGATTTCAGTAGGCCTAGAAAAATCTGTGAATCTGAAGTCACCTGTTTTAGAAATGACAATTCTCTCAAAGAAACTTACTTACATGCTGGATTCATCTAGGCTTTTATACAATAAATAGTT
Source organism: Megascapheus bottae (assembly GCF_031878675.1). Classification (NCBI taxonomy): domain Eukaryota; kingdom Metazoa; phylum Chordata; class Mammalia; order Rodentia; family Geomyidae; genus Megascapheus; species Megascapheus bottae. The sequence goes on from NC_143515.1 coordinate 50,808,990, forward strand.
CCCAATTTGATTGAGATAACTTCCCCCAAATGATCTTAAATTCACCATTTTATCTATAGCTCCTCAATTTACCCTTGAAGAATAAGGAGTATGAAAATGGGTATCAAGAAAATATGGGAACCACCCTGTCTTTACATTTGTTGTATCTGTCCAACTGCCTTCAAGACAAGCAGTCAAGATGCATGCGGCCTGCCACATTTTGTTTTTGCATTACTCTGTTAAGTTTTCTCAAATAATCATGGTATAAGTGACACTCAAAAAATAAATCGATTCTTTTTTGACTAAATGGAAAAGCTATTGACTTCCCTGGGTTCATAATTGAGGCTTTGTTTCGCTATTGTTTGAACCATGCAACAGCCACACTTTGGTTTCCATGGAAGTTGAGTAGGCTGTCAGATACAGCCTTTGGGGAAGGCATGCCAGTTTTTATGAACTTCCCTCTCAAAGAGGAAATAATTAAAACCACTTAGCACAAGTGTATTTCCCAGCAACTGGCTGAATGTCATTTTCCTTGAGATGGTTTACAGAAAAACTCCCTTAAGTCTCAAAGGACATAAAATCTTTCTTCTTTTCCCTCTACTAAGAAAAATGTAGAGTGAAAGAAAGCATTCACTTTGATATGACCTGTAGAAATGAGAATTCTCATACTTTACTTCTGTTTGTCTTGGGGTTGCCAGAGACCTCAGAAAGTTTTTCTGAATAAATACCATCAATGACTTGTAGTAAACTAAATTGATGCTTTGAATTGGATCAGGTTGAACCAAATTGGACAGAGCCATTTGTGAATTGACAGGTAGAGGTCATGAGAGGAAAAGGAATGCCAAAATGTTCTATTCACCAGATAATCAAGGACAGGAACTTAGAATGATCAGGGAGTCCTGGCTTCCTGGCCCTTGAGGAGACTGAGATTAAGTAACTTGCTCAAGGGCAAATAGGAGCTGACACTGTAGACATACTAACACAGAAAAATAATTGACCTCACCCATATAGGAAAACAAATTCACATACAGGCACAGCTCCAATTTTACCATGTCATCTGACTCCCCTTAAAGACACCTTCTCTATTGCCCCAGATAAACTGAGGCTTGATTCCAGTAAGTAAATTACCTAGATGGTACATCCAGAAGACTCACTGAGGAAGCAAGGCTCTAAGACATTTCTCTTAACCATTTCAAGATATTATAAAGAGTTTATATGTTTAAAACAACAACTTAAACATGAATCAATAAACAAAAGAGAATAGCCCTAGAACAGGGACTATCTACAGGAAATTTAGAGGAGGCAGACATCAGAGGATGCACTAGAAGAAAATCGTCATGGAATGAATATCATAATAGCTGTGCCTTGCATAATTTAAATAAGGAAAAATTTAGTGCCAGAGGTGGGGGAGGTTGAGGGAAAAACAGTACAGTATTACAGGAAAAAAAATAAAGATCGTTATCAGGTCAAATTCTTATGAACACAGAATATTTTAAATGTATGTATTTATTCTATATTTTATTCATTTTTCTTCATGGTTCACTTTTCTTCTATTTTCTATCTCTTCTTGCTTACATATTCAACTCTTTCAATGATTTTACTGCCCAAGCACTCTTGTCTCCAAGATGATTATTCTCTGCCTTTCACAAATGCTTCCACCAAGTTGGCGAAAGCTCATCTTTGTTTACCCACACTTCCAATTACAGTTTGACAGACACGAACCATCTTTTTCTCCAGTTTTGGAAGCATAAATGTTACACAGATATCTTTTTGGAGGCAAGAGAAGCTTGTAAGCCCTGTCAACAGTATGAAGAATGTTTTGCCTTTTAAGAGATATGTCTCGGGGCAAGAAGGCCAGTCACAATTAGCCTGGTGGAAGGAGCCAAGAATGGGCAAGAAAAGACCTCAACCATTATCCAACCTAGGAAAAGCATCTACATCCCTGGGCTTCATTTTTATTCCACCATATGACAGAAGAATTGAGTACAATGTCCCATAGTTCCTTTCCCTCTCCACTAAGCAGAAGGAAACTTAAGCCTTGGGATAGAACTATAAAAGAAGCTGTTCAACTATTTACTATTAGAACCAGCTTCCTTTTTTAGCACATTATCCTTCTAAGATTACCACTTCTAGAGACCCTTTATGGCTTTGTTATTTGTGATTCTAGAAATCTCAGATGCATAGTGGTAAAATACTGCTATGATATTCTATGTGCATATTGTGTAAATGGAATCAGATAACTTGTGTTTATGGGTGGGGTTGAGACAGAGGGAACCATGATGGAACGGGAGACACTGGTCCAGGTGCCCTGTACTCATAAACTGACATGTCAGATTGAAACTTCTTTGTACTACTACTTAAAGATAGCAATTAAAAACTAAAAACAAAACATAAAAGAGAAGGGAAGGACTAGCAAATAGAGGCCACTATATTTCTTCAGTCATGAGTTGAATGAAACTCCCTGGAATAAAGCTAGAAACAGAGGATTGGATAGATTCAGGGTTGAGAGAAGAAAACAAAGAAGATCCTGGATTGTTATGCCCAGAGAAGCCAACTTACTTCTTGGTAAGCCTATTGTAACCCTGTGACTCCATTCTTAGAGTAGGCTAGATCCATCCCTTCCTATGCATTAGAAGGGTGACAGCTCTGTCAGCACAACCAGTAAGATACCAGCTCACTCCCTGTAATCCAGGAATGTGCCTGGGTGGGTCTGTCAGTCTGTTTTCAGCTCTTTCTTTCCATCTTGAAGGTACAAAGAAAAATGCTCTAAGCATGCTTTAGGCAAAGCATATTTTATCCCACAGCTGAGAAAGGAAAAATGTTCACCCCTCACATCATCAATGCCAGCATTTTCAAAGCACCAAAAAGTGGATAAAAGAAAAAAAGCTTACAGCAAGGGTTCTGATTCTTTAGTTATGAGCAATTTGCAGTGGCATACATGTCGCCTGGCTGAGCAGACTTTGGGGGGAGAGATACAAAGGAGGATTTGATTGAAGTGATTTAGAGGACAATTTCCTCAAACAAATAAACAAGTAACTGGGAAAACATCGTGTTCAAGAGAAAAGGTGTTTATTTTGGTCTTCATCATGAAGAGCTATGGCAGACAAGAGATGCTACCTTATGAATATTTTCCTTAAAAAAATCTTTGGTATTAAAAATGAAAGACTGGGGGACTTTGATGTCTTAGCACAGGCTTTCCTGTGACTCTGATGTTAGAGTCAAGGTTGCTATGCATGTTGCTCTTCTTGAGTTGCCTTTATTGTATGTACTGTGGCATTGAAGGTAACAATTTAAAGGCACAGCTGCTAAAAAGTTATACAGCAGCCTGTGGCTGATACCCAGTAAAATGAAAGCCACTTGGGAATATATGGAATACAGTAGTTATCCAGTAAATAATTTGCTTCATTCCTGAACTGACCTCAACTCTAGAGATGGATGAATTCCTCCACTCCATAAGAACTAACCTCATCAGATTGCTTTCTAAATATGAAGAAGCATTTTGGCATTATCTCATTTGGTGTTCACAACACTTGACTTAAAGGTTATGATTCTATGCGGGTGATAACACTGGAAGCCAAAGAGGTAAGATAATTTACCTAATGATACTGACTTTATAAGTGATATAGCAGAAAACATCTGAGGTTATTATATAAATGAATACTAACTAGTTCGTGGAAATTGTTCAGCAGTAAATGGCTGATGGGAGCCATCCCCCCGTGACCAGAATTTCACTGGCCACATATTATCCAAAATAACTCATCAAATACCTTAGCAATTTGTTCTTCCATGTAAAGCACACTAATTTTGTGTCTTATCAGCCACCATCTAGAAGTCTCAAGGGAACAACTTCCTCCTGATCATCTTTTAGATCATAAAATACTTACTCCAAACCTATCAACATCCCCTTATTCCATTACAGTGCAGCTCACAAGGATATTCAAATACCTCATTAACATATCATCTATGGGTTGATTTGAAATGTAAAATATGCAAGGAAAGTAAAAGGAAGCCAAGAGATGCGTACAACTACTCAGGGCCAGCAATCACGATAATCTTTTCTCAAAGAACTCTGTCATATACCTGCCCCTGAAACCTCCTTTTATAGAGTGAAGCTTGAGGAACGGTTTTCTAACATGAATAAGGTAGATTCTGACCCCCAAAAGTGTGTACGGCCTCAAGCCCATCCTTTCCCAAATATAGCTCAGGATCTCTGGATTTTACAGACTGCTAAATTGCTTTTTTACAGGACCTAACCTACCCAAAATTAACTCTTTCAGGAACATCATATCATATCACTTAAGGCTAGGTTTGGTAACACATGCCTATAATCCAAGGAATTTAGGAGGTATATTTAGGAGGATCACAGTTCAAGACCAATCTTGGCAAAATTACAGTGAAACTCTGCCTAAGAACCAAACTACAAAACAAAGAGCAAGAAGATCTGAGTCTATGACTCAAGTGATACAGCACTTGCCTAGCAACTGAGAGGCCTCAATTTCAATCCCGAGGTATGAACAAACATTATATCACTGCTTCAATTCAATTCAGTGTTTGATTTTTTTCCCCTGTAATTGTATCTTGTTCATAGTGAGAAAGTAGACTCATCCCAGTCATCTATTAGGAAATATAATTCATTTTCTTCCAGGTTTAATTTCGATTGGACTTTATTATCCTAATCTAGAGGATGCAGTTCAAAGCCTTAAAGCCCAGGGCCATTCCTAATTCCAACTTCCTTCAAGAGCCATCCTTGAGCCATTCTACCATATGCTGGGGTCATCTTAGCCCCTCGTTTTACCCTTGTGTAACCTTGCTCTGTATCGACTGTCATTCATGACAGACTACATTGAAGAAATTGGGACCCATATAGCTCTACATATAAAATTGAACAAGAATCCTAAGTCTGGGCTCCTTGATCCATTTTTATACTTCTGTGAGCTTGGTTCCAATCATAATAGCTGCAAAGGAAGTGAGTGCTGCAGGGGGATGCATCAGTGATAATTTATTATAAATGTTTATATAATATTTTTCATGAAAATTCTATAAGTCAGTGCTAACAGAATTGGCCAAACAAAACAAACCAGCCATTTCAAATATGCCACATGCAGACAAAGAACTGAAATTATACAGTTATTCAGGTGTGGAATAAATTAAACCAATAGGGTCAAAAGGAAAATGAAGGAAATATTTTGTTGCTATACAACAAACACACAAAATTCCCACAATACTTCTTATCTCAATGTTTCACTAAACTATTTATTGTTGACTGATGAAACAAAACACTACATACCCATATATGTGACCTAAATTTCCTCTATTTCAGCATAGCACTGATAAACCAAGAAGTTCATGGCATCTTGAACCACTCTTTTTTTTTTGCCAGTCTTGGGGACTGAACTCAGGGCTTGAGCACTGTCCTTGGACTTTTCTCAAGTCTATACCTCTACCACTTGAGTCACAGCACCACTTCCAGCTTTATTCTATGTATGTGGTACCGAGGAATGGAACCCAGGTCTTCATGCATGCTAGGCAAGCACTGTACCACTAGGCCAAATTCCCTGTCCTTGAGCCACTCTTTTAATCCCTAGTAATATCAATCATTGTCTCACCTTAGTAGTCTCTTGAGTTACATTGAAATCCCTGGATATGGATCACAGGATGTGATCCTACAGTCCTGCCTTCCCCACTGCCCATAATGTACCTTTCCAGTCCCAGGGTTGCTACCTGAAAAGAGGAAGGGAAAAGGCACCATTGTATCTCAAGATGTAACTAGTTCCTCCTTGAGAACTAACTTTTAAACTACTTGTCCTATGCAGCCAGCTATTCTGGAATTCTCCTGCTTTGACTGAATTATAGAAACATCCCTTCTCATATCCTTGTCTACTGTAAAAACTTCTTCCTTGTCCCTTGGTCTCCATATAAAATTCACATTCAGTTTCTGCCCTAGACCCCTCTCTGTAGAGTAACTTGACACAAACCCAAAGCCCAGAAGTGGGATTGACTACTCCCTAGCTTTCCCTTGGCCTCATTTTTTGGTGTGCAACCACTTCTAAATGTTGAATGTAAATCCATACCTATGTTCCTAGTGAAATATGCAGCAATATTTGACACATAGTTAAGTTACAGTGCTACTTAATAGTCCATCACTCTTGTTTACATTGCGTTTTCTACCTCTCTAATGTAATGAGCAAGCATTGCTGTGATGAGAAATGGAACCAGTGGATGAAGGTAAAAATTAGCACATGAGATCAGGTGGAAAAGTAAAAGTGAAATAATTCAAGAATGATCACATAAAATAGTGAATGTGGAGACAGGAACACACTTGGAAAGAAAGTTGAAAAACAAAAAGGCATTAGTGACAAGGATAAAATAGTTCTCCTTTCCATATTCAAGCTAATTTATCATTTATTAGGTTCTTGATGTCATTGAACTTTGTTCTTTCCCTCCAATTCCATTGCTCAGTGCTTCAAATAAAAAAGCCCATGACCTTACAGATTCATTGCTGAGTTTTAAAAGACTTGATCTAGCATGAGCTAACACTAATACTCCTCAAACTGTTCCATAAAATAGGAAAGGAAGGAATACTGCCAAATTCATTCTCTGAAGTTGATATTCCAGAAGCCTTCCCTAGATCCCAGCCTGACTCAAATCCTGCTCACATAGCATATCATTCTGAAAAACTCCTCACCCCTCTCCTCTACCAATCATAATTTTACAGCAAATTCTAGAAAATGAGAAAATTCATATTTACAGGTTTTGGTAGGAGTCTCTTCTTGCCTGTTCACCAGGTTAACTCTGATACAAATGCACTCGAGCATTGGCGACTGCCTTGCATTCTTTGAGTCTTTGAGGCCCAATAAAGCTCTTAATGGGCCCCTTTTCTAAATTCGAATAACCACCCTTTCACCTGCATCACTGTATATAACATTCCGAGTGCAGTTTTCTCTCTCCCCTCTACACTGAGGTCTTTGAGAGCAGGGTTTTGCCATATTTGCTGGTCTATCCCCAGCACTTACTCGGGATGACTGGCATAAACCTGGCTCTTCATAGATCAGCCAAGTGAGTAAAAGACCCTTGAGAACTGCAAGCATGTAACTAATGATGTAAGGAGGCCAGCAGACAAGGAGGGCCTGACTCCCTTACCCTTCTCCAGATACAGCAGGGTATAACATGGCAGAGAGATTGTGTCTCTGGCAGCATGTCCCTGGGTTCATCCCTAAGCTCTGCCACTAATAATCTTCTAAAATGAACCACTCCCAAGAGAAGTGTTTCCTTGCAATTTTCTCATCTTCTTAGCAACTGTCCCAGGCTTATTTTTACCCCATCTCAATTTGCAATTATTGCTCTAACAGACTGCAGTCTTAAAAAGAATTCGTCTTTCTACAAAGCTAGAGTATAAATTATCAGGCAGTAATATGTACAGTCAATGAGCTGAATGACTGAGATTGGTGTGTTAGTGTCACAGGGTTTATGCTGCACATGTATAAAACAATGAGGTCAGAGACAATGTTCAGCACAGTGTTAGAGGTATTAAAGAGGTTTGTCCATTTATAATAATCTCTCTCTGATCTTCCCTCAAGGTTTCCTGTTTTCTTTTTCTTTTCTTGTTCTTGTTCTTCCATGGTCTTCTCTAGCCCTTCCATCTGTCCATCTGTCTGTCTGTCTGTCTGTCTGTCTGTCTGTCTGTCTGTCTATCATCTATCTAAAGACTATCTACCTAATTTTATCTGTTTGTGTAGATATCTGACTCAGGAGAAACTCACCTAAGTTTATACAACAGTTAGAGCCAAAGTACATCATGAGACTTCATGTTAATGTACAAATGTTCTTTCATTCTTGTTTTCTCTGCCTTGCTTCCCCAAAGGCAAGACTGTGGCTTATTAAAAAGGATTAGGTCTGATCTGTCATGTTAGTGTAATGTATCAGAAGAACATCACCTTGGTGTAGAATGGATGTGGGAGGCCACAGAGGTGACTCAGGATACTGAGCATTTATTTTCTAATCACCACATTTGGCATCCAGATATCACCTATCTCTGAAATCTGAATGCGGCTGCTAGTATGAAGAATGTGATGGTGCTGGATTCCAAAGTTATTCATTTGCACAAAAGTCTCTATGCCATCCTCAGCTAATGGAGGAGAGTAAGAAAATCAGTTTCCTAGAGAACAAGCCTGCTAGAAGAAGGCACACGAGAATAGTCACCCTGTAGACTGGGATAGCAGCATGTCCCAGGATGTGACATGGGAGCTGAGCAATGTGTACCTGGCCATTACTCTCTGAGCTGCATTCTTTTATTTCTTTTACTCTTTCTTTCTTTCCTTCTTTCTTTCTTTCTTTCTTTCTTTTTTGAGGGTCATGGGGCTTGAACTGGACCTGGGCACTGTCCCTGAGCTCTTCAGATCAAGGCTACCACCCTACCCTTAAGCCAAGCCCCACTTCTTGTTTTCAAGAGGTTAACAGAGATAAGAGTCTCAGGTCCTTTTGTGCCTGGGCTGGCTTTGAACCTTAATCCTCAGATCTCAACCTCCTGAGTAGCTAGGATTACAGGCATGAGCTATTGCCCTGAGCTGCATTTTATCTTACTAAAGGCTCACCTGAGACAGTGTCAGGCCACTTGAGGATGACAGGAGATAATGGGTTTGCATGTACTGGACATTGCTGGCATATGATCAAGGGAGAGGCAGATACTTCTGTCCACGTGCCCAGTATCTGTCGGGGCTGCATATTTGGGTGCCAGAGGCTCTCTGGAGCCTTCAGGGGCCTTTTGCTGCATTGTCTCCCACAAAACGTTACTGTCAAAGTAAAGGAACAGAGGCTGTGTCTCCACTGAGGCTATTCAGTTTAAATAGTTGCTTTTGAATTAATAAATAACACCAATGTCCCCACAGGGGGACATTAAATGGGAAAAAATTCATCTGGGTAAAAAAACAAACAGATCCCAATATCATTGTGGGTTTCTAAAATTTTAAATGTTACCTCTTAAACTGTGGAGTTCACATTAGCGCTATCCCTGTGTAAGACCACGGCTTCCCAGAACATAAAGTGAGGATGTTGGTAGATGAACTGTTCTCATAAATATTCATCCTTTTACATTTCAGAACCAAAGAGACAAAACTCCACAGGAGCTCGAATCGTATCTCTTTCAGGCAGCAGCTTCTTACTCCAATGTCTTCTAGACTTACACAGAGCACATAAGAACATCTGCACAGAGACTTCCAACCCGTGTAATACCAGCAGGATCAGCAATGTGTTAAAATGGCTAAGCCCTCTCTGAGAGAACTCACTCTACCAGCTGTGAGCCTCACATATCTGGAGGCTCAGGCACCTGTTCAAGGTCCTTGGTAGTTATTACTGGTGCCGAAGTCTACCTTCCTAGTACTGTAGCCATCTTGACCCCTACTCACAGGTCCCAGAGCCCTGCCCTGTCTCTCTTCCTGTATTATGCTCAAATATGATTTACTAACTGGTCCCTTGTTCTTCACTTATGCAGTCCCAGGGACTTTCCTTTTCCTTTGAATTGTTTTCCCCACAAGGGCACTAGACTAAGGATTCCCTTCAAGAATGAGTCCTCAGGGCTACCGTTGTCAGTGTAACTTTCTAATAAATGTGCTAGACAACCACTCCATCAAAACATTTTTTTTAACTCAAATACTGTTTGCAGCAATGAAAACTTACAACAGGCAAGAAGGACTTACCATCCTTTTTCTCTTTTAAGTATGGGTCAGCTTCTCTTCCCAAAGTAAGTAATAAAGGGCAGTGTTAGCGTTTGGTGTTAGTGGTTGTGGGGATTCTCTGGTGCTTTTTAATGTGCTTATGAAATGGCCTGCTACTTCTGCCTCAAGATTCCAAAAATAAGCACTTCTCCATTTACTGATGTATCTTCTTAAGCTTATCGTTTTGTCTTCATTTTTTAGTATTGAAAAAATGATCCTAGTGTTTGCGTAAATTACAGTCTCCATCATGGTTTATAAATAGCTGATCATACTTAATCTATGTGAATCACTTCTCCCCTCTATTGCATAATGTTAAAATAAGCCCCATTTGAATTACTATTTCAATTGAGTTTTTGTGTGTATTCTATTAGGATACAAATAGAACACATACCTTGTCCAGCTTCACCTTCTTATTAAATACATACACATTCTTCAATAGCACTTTTAGCTTACCTAGTTGTAGTTTTGTAAACAGAAAGGGGATAATTAGAATGGACTTCTTCTCTGCTGAATTTGAGAACTAAAGGAGGCTCAGACATACTATTAAAATACTAATTTTATCTTCTGATAAGCAATAGCATGAAAGGAGAAGTTGATAGCCTAGCTTGGAAGCTACAAAGGTGCACTGTTCAAATGTAAGAAATAATTACTGAAGGGGCAAAAAGACATTGCAGAGGCAGAGCTCAGCAGGAGCATGTAAAGAAGGTGGAGATTTTCTCTGCCAACTTTGCTGGTCTGGCCCCTGCAGCCTTCTGTGGAAAGTTCATAATGGAAACGTGCTGAGGAGCCCTGGAGAGTACCAGGCGTAAAGCTGTCTCTGGAAAGGCCTCCTCAGATACTATCTCAATCAATAAACCCACCATCCTGGGCGACTCTAACCTCCTCCACCGTGTGGGGCATTCAGACACAAAAGCCACACATATGAAAAAAAATATGGTATTTTTCACCTTCTTTTGAGACCTGAACAGAGGAACAAATCTCTGCTCTTTCCCTTTAGAGAGAAGAAAAATTGTCTAATAATAATACTTTCCTCAACCAGCCAGAGAAATGAAGTGACCAGCTGAGTTGCAAGTAGATGATTGTTCTTTTGGCAAAAGAAAAGCTATGATCGGCCTGAATTCAAAGACCAAATGCATTTTAAAGGCAAACACACCTGGAGTGAAGAATGGACAGTGGATTTAAACAAAAAATTTCACTCACAGGGGTGGCCAAAAAAGAGCAGGAGGTAGAACAGGTAGTGAGAAGGAATAAAATAATAGTTGGTTACACAATGGCCCTTTGTCTGACAGAGAAGCACTCAGCACCCGCCATTCTCTCCTATGATCAGAACATGGGCTCTCATGTGTCTTGATGGCACAATGGGGACAACTGAACTCATCAGGACAAAGACAAGTCCCAAGAGGGACTTTCTGTTGTTTCTGATCAAACTAAGATGATTATAGGCTGTATGTGAGGCAGAAATCCATTTTAAAATTTTGTGATTAAAAAAAACACTGTGTAGTCATAAGGCATAAGAGTAATCTGACTCCTATAATAACCACCCTTTTCAATTACAATGGTTTAATGCAATAAAATAAATTATTTTCCTTTCAGCTAAGTGTCCATTTGTCTAAGGGACTCTTTCACTCCATTCTATATGTGGATGTTCAATAGCAGGATGCAAGGATCCTTTCTGGGGAAGGAAGGCTGTTTTTCTAGTAACAACTCCATATCATGGAAGGGTGGTTCAGGGAGTACGTGCAGATTCAGATAAGCCTTGCAATATCTTGAAAAGCTAGGTCTAGGACTGTTAAATTGGAGAAAGGAGAATATTGTAGAAATTTGTGGATGTTTTATGCAAAGACATCATCTATTTATAGGAGAGGTAGAAAATATAGAACTTTTTAGTCTCGAGAGGCTTGAGACCTAATGAGAATGAGAAAGAGAAATACATAGTCAACCAACAAGTGATTAGATGTGGAGCCCAGAACATTGCATTTTCTTTGAGTTGTGCTAATTTCCTTTTATTGAATATAGCTGAATGCCATTGTCTCAGTTAAGAAACAAATGAATTGGGATCTGGAGTTTGGCCTAATGGTAGAGTGCTTGCCAAGCATGCATGAAAACCCAGGTTTAATTCCTCAGTAACACATACATAGGAAAAGCTGGAAGTGGTGCTATGGCTCAAGTGCTAGAACACTAGCCTTGAGAAAGCCTAAGGACAGAGCCTAAGACCTGAGTTGAAGCCCCAGGACTGGCAAAAAAGAAAAAGAAAAAGAACCATCCTGTCTCTCATGTTATCTCCTGTAATCTGAACCATCCTCTCCCTCCCCCTAAAAGGTTCATTTTCCTAACGTGTTAACACTGATTCTACTTCAAGAGATTTTCCTCAATTTCCTAGAATTGGAAATTTTATTTTCCTGAAGAATTGTTTATCCTCTTCCTAATTTAAAATGTTGTTAGCATTTTCCAAATGTGACAAAGTTGCTTTCCCTAGTGATGATGTGAGAGCCTAGGTGATTTATTACCATGTGGGGTGGGGAAGATTGAAGAAAGCTCTCAGGAGAAGTAACACTGAGTTGTGCAGAGTGGTGAACGATGAAGCTTTCGAAGGCAGGTGGTGTCCATCTCACTAGCACTGTCTGTCTGATCCACAGCGCTAAATCTCCCTGTGGGGCATACCATGACTCAAACCCCCAGACCCACCTCACAATTCAGCTTCTGTTCCTCCATCCCACTCTATTCCGACTCTTGGTCAGAATTATCATAATATCCGGTCATGACAACTTCATCCCACTCCCGCCAGCCATTAAATTAGAGTATACCCCCCAGGCCTACTCTGCACTGGTGCAGGTCTCTAAACTTCTTTTCACAGTATGCCTTGATGTATTTTGCTGAATGGTCTAGAAGCTCCTGTGTCCAACTTTCCAGGGAAGTTTCTTGTCAGAAGATTAAAGAGGAGACAAATTGACACACAGTGAGCCCGTAGCTTTCTTCCTGCTCTAGAACTAGATCTGAAAGTGTCAGGTTTAATTTGTTTGGACGGTAGCACAGGGCAAGGAATGGGAGAGGGCAAAAGACATGTAAGACTCAGGGAGCAAATACTCCTAGGTGTATATCCGTGTGTGTGTGTGTGTGTGTGTGTGTGTGTGTGTGTGTGTGTGTGTGTGTGTGTATGAGTGTATGTATGTATGTATGTATGTATGTATGTACATATACTTGCATATTTGTATTGAGATGCTCAAGGAAATAGAATCATTAAGATAGATAGATAGATAGATAGATAGATAGATAGATAGATAGATATTAGAAATTGGCACATGTGATTTAAAGCCACTGCAAAAATCCCATTAGAGAACAAGAAAAGCCAGTTGTATAATCTGGTGACACAATTCTAGTCTGAATTTAAATACATGAGAACAAGGGGAAAACTGATCATGTAAATCTCAATCCAAGGTTAACACCAATGTTCCTCTGACATGTTCAGGCAAGGAAGAAAAAGGGATGAACTGTCATCTACTTTTTGGCTCTCTTCGGTCTCTCGATGGATTTGATGGACGCCTATCACATTACGAGAGCAGTTGTCTTGGCTGAGTGCACTCATTGCAAATGCCAGTCTTATTTGGGACATCCTCAAGTCAATAGTATTTATTGGTACTGCCAAATTAACCACCACAGTGTTGAGGTGTTTAAGTGAAGAATATACTCTCACTATATCTTAAAATGCATTTGAAAGTGACCACGTCCTGAGAGAAGAAAAAGCTCCATGCAATCCCTCTCAATCTCATGTTCTTTGAGAAGAGCAGTTCTTTGTAGTGTTATAAAGAAGACTACGAGTCAATATATGAAGCCTCCTACCAGTTCATGCCACACCGTGATTCCTAATAAAAGGTAGTAATTATTAACAATGATATGATGAACCATTGTCAATTTGTTTTTATTTTATAATCAGGTAATTTCTCTTTCACCATCATAGATGGATCAATTCTTCCCCAGCAAGTATTTCTTAAACACCTATAATTTTCAAGACACAAGATGAATGAAATTCAGAGCCTCACCTCCTGGGGCTAATTATCATGGAGGAAAGCAATCAGGTTGGCAAATAATTACAGCAGTCAGATAACTACTATAAGATGGTTATGTTCAGGCTTCTTCTGAAAGAAGAAAGGCTTAGGAATGCCTAAAGAGGTTAGAAGCATTTTCTTGGAGGGGATGAGACTGAAGATGTATTTCAAAGGGAAGGAGGGAACTCTGTGAAAACTGGGAAAGGAGGCCATCTCAAGCAAAGGGGACCTGATGAGCAGAACACAGAGATAAGAATAGCCTGATATGTTTAAGAAATAGCATGCAGCTGGGGAAAAAAAAACTTCAATAGTAAAGCCAGAGAAAGATCATATAGAACTTGCTCATAGCTACTATCCTGAGGAAGTCTGAGCTTTAGTTTATGAGTAGGAAACAGTCATTGGAGTGATTTGAACTCTGGTTCTGATGCTCTCACTTTGCTTTGATTGACTCTGCCACTTGAGCTACACTTCCCATTCCAGGATGGCATTTGTCTTTAGAAAATTTTCTTTAGACATTATAGAAAATGAATTATAGTAATACTTTCAGCTTTTTACTTCATGACCTGTGTGTGCAGACTGCAATAAAATAAGGGTAGTTTCTTGTGGCCAGTAATAGTACTGCATCTTATGGTGAGATGCTGACTCGAGATCCACAGAAGTGCCAGTGAGCTGACGGTGTCACACTTTTACACACATATATATAAAACTTAGTCTTGTAGTAGTTTACTGCTGCAAGGCGAGACATGGATTCAGAAGTTTCCAATTAAAGGGAGGCAAGATGACTAGGCAAACAGCTTCGGGCCTTAACTGCACTGGGATTATTTATATAGAGGAGTCTTTATGTGCTAAGTGTGAATAAAAGTCAGTAACATGGATTTAATGTCAAGAATATTGCCCAAGCCCACAGGTCTGAGATTTGGTAGAATTAAATGAGATGTTTCTTTACATGTGGCATAAAATTCTCTAACAAGCAAAATGGGACAAAGTATGTCTATTTGTTTTGGTACTTAATGGATTTCAATGCACATTTTGAAAACAAACAAACAAACATGAATGACCAGTCAGTTCCTTAGACAAACTATAAACGTAAGGGAATTCATCTTGCAAATCCTATCTCCCTATGAATAATTACATCCTTTATCTGTGAGCCAACTACAGGATCTCTCCTCTCTCCCTCTCTCCTCTCTCTCTCTCTCTCTCTCTCTCTCTCTCTCTCTCTCTCTCTCTCTCTCTCTCTCTTTCACACATACACACACATACACACACACCACACATACACACACACACAAATACACACACACACACACACACACAACTGGATCCCAGAGCTATCCCTGGCTTTGACAGAGAGACATCTACGTTATAGTAATTAACCCTTAGGTGTAAATCTATATTGCCATATCACCTCCCTGAAACAGATGTGGTGACAATAGCATCTTCTGTTAAATATTCAAAGGTATTTCACTAGGTAGCAGTGGCTCACATCTGTAATTCTAGAAACTCAGGATGCTGAGATCTAAGGATCTTAGTCCAAAACAAAGCCAACCAAAGCAGAAAAGTCCATGAGACTCTTATCTTATTAAACAATGAGCAGACAGAAATTGGAGCTGTGGTTCAAGTGGTAGAGCTCTAGCTTTGAGCATAAATACTCACAGCACTCAGGCTGTGAGTTCAAGCCTTAAAATAAGGACAAAAACAATCAAAGAAAAAGCAAAATAAAATAAAGATTTTCCTTTTCTGAATGTTTGGGAAAGTATCACATTAAGGGAAAGACTAAAGACTACCACATATCACCTCACTTAGTATTCCAAACAACCTAGACAGAAAGCAGAGCAGATGGTCCTATGCTCACAGAAAAGAGCAATCTGAGATCTACCTGACTTCACTGAATTGCTTCAGATCATAAGGTTCACTTCAGGGCTTAGTTCTGGCTTTCTGATTGTAGTGTTCCCCTCAGCTTGCCATGAAACTTTTCTTTTCTGTCCTTGCTTCGCAACTCCTATTTCAAATGTAAGATCCAGCCAGCTCCACTTGACAAAGCAAGGTCAGTGCATCCATGCTCACATCCTCACAGAGTTTTGTCTGTCTACCCGAATGGCCTTGAGTCAGAAGCTTCCAGCTGGCTGGGATTTTTGCACTGCTCACAAGGACAGCTTATCCTGAGAGTTCAAATGTATCATTGTTGAGACTAATTTGGGCCATCTGAGAGATGGGAAGTTGAGACATGTTATATGGGCCACAATCCGCAGAACCTGATTATTTTCTCCACAACTATTTTTCCACTTCTTTTTCTCTTATCCTCCGGGATCATGTACTTTCATCACCAATTTCTATTTTATAGGTATAAAAGAATAAATGTTTAGTTTTTTTAATGTATGAACTGGCTTCAAGCAAGCTTTCTTCGAAACTTTGTCTTCGCATAGAACTTTGGAAACTGGGCCTCCTATCTCAGAAGTAACTATAGCAGTGAAAGGTGACGAAGGAGGCTGGGTAGAGGGAAGGGGTAGCAAGATACCCTAGACATTTAAATACGGGAATACACTCTGCCAGCACACTAGGCAGAGAAGAGGTACTGCCAACTGTCTTCAGGACACAGGCTGACATGTTGCTTTGTTTCCATATATTTTTATTGTAATCAATAGAAGGGTTACATTACATTCACCAGATAGAGGGTGCATTACTTCACATACATTGATACCCTTTCTCATGTCTTGGTCCCCATTTCGCTCCCCCCACTCCCACCCCTCATCTTGTTTTCCCCCCTTCCCTATCCAATTTCAAATAACCAAATACGCATATATCCAGTATATCAGATAACAAGGTGAAATACTGTATCATCTCTTTTGCTGCCCCTTGGTTATCTCATATTATGACATGTTGCTTTTTAAAGAGCCCTTCCTCATAGGATAACAAACTAGATTACATTGGTGAAAATATATTCCATCTTTGTATTTTATGTCATTTTTTTAAAGAATGTACTTTCATTTGTTCCAGTTACAATCTCTCTGCCCTTTCTGTCTAACGTTGATAAGTTGAACTCCTTCCACTAAAGATTTTGTACCTGTAGATTTCTTAGTTCAAGACAATGACTTCTATCCATTACCTTGATTTTCCTCCCTCAATTTTTGATTTCATTCCAGTACTAAGGACTGAACCTAGAGCCTTGCACTTTGCCAGAGAGACACCTCCCAGGGTTTTCCCCTTTAATTCTCAAATTTCCCTTGCCAAGTCTACTATTCTCCTTTCTTACACAGTGTGTTTTCCTCATCCCCCCTTGCATGCTCCCCCACCACACACAAAAGGGGAACCCAACTTGGGACCTGGGACCTGGCGAAGTAGGGCCTACAAAGCTATGCAGCTGGAAAGGGGTAGAATATTCCCTTCTCTCTTCACCCTCCTCTGCAGAGGAGTATCACAGTCAGGAAGGAAGGAGAAGAAAAAAGACCTGGCTAAAGCCATTTTTACATTCTTGACACGGGCCATCCCTTTCTTATGCCATGCCACAGGCCCTTTGGAGCACAGTATCTTTCTACAAATGGCTTTTCCCTTATTGACTTAGAGAATCCATCCATGTCTGTCAAGACCACAGAGCTTGACTAGAATGCAAAGGAAAAAAACAAACACAATCCAACCCTTTTCTCTTTCTTAAACATTTCCCATTTCCTATGAAAAAGAAGCAGTCTTGGACATGAAAAAGAACAAGGGGAGGGGCTGGTTGGCTGCTAGAACAACTTCTCATACCAAATTGATCTGAAGTTTAATGGGACCAAAGGACCTTTGCCTGCTTCCAGAGGAGATTGGGTTCAGTCAGCTTCTGTATGTCAGTACCAGTGCCTTTCTCAGCACAGCATTCTCTCCTTGTATTGGAAGAAAATAGCACTGGCCCATCACAAAGTCAAGGGTGTTTGTTAATCTGATTATCCTGAATGCAGGACATGGTAGGTAGAGCAATTTGACAGGATCCACCCCTTTCTCAGAAGAGTCATTAGGCCCATAAGGCCATTTACAAGATTAAATCTACTCTACTCTTCTTCTAGCTAAAGGTTTGCTGGATAATGACCTTTTCTACTCTGCTGTCTGGTATGATTACTGATACTATCATCTCCTTCAAGCTTTCCCAAACATAATCGCAATGATAATAGTGAATTGCCTTTTTAGGTTATGAGGAAAGCACAACCCTTGCCCAGAAAGTCATAAAATGCCAGATGGAAATGAAAGACAAAATTTACCAAGAGAGAAAAATATAAATGCATTTCCTATTCTAAAATAATTGATCATTAAAATGATCAACAGCTTCTCATTAGAACTGATGGACACTGGAATGAAGTGGGTCATTTTATTGTTGCTGCTTCTGTAACAAATTATAGATAAGATTGATGTCTATCCCATAAAATTTGCTCCTTTCATATGAAATTTTCAGTGATGTTTTTAGAATATCCTAGGGTTTATAACCATTGTGGTATCTAATTCCTGATTATTTCCATCAGCCCCAACAGAAACTCTATGCCCATTAGCAATCTGTGTTTTCTTCTCTCTTACTCTTCATCCTTGGCAGCCCACTAATCTATTTTTGTGTGTATATAGAATATGTGTGTATATATAGAACATATATTGATTATTCTGGGTATTTCATATTAGTATGATCATATAAGATGTGGCCCTGGAATATCTGTTTTCTTTCACCTAGAAGGTTGGCCAGGTTTCTCCATTATGTATCATTTATCAGTACCTTTTTATGGCCAAATATATAATATCTCCTAATAAGGATATCTCATATTTTGCTTACCCATTGACTTAATAATGAACATTTGGATTGGTTCCACTTTTGAGTGCTGTGAGTAATGCTGCTATGAATATCCTTGTGCTTATTTTGGTGGGGACATATGCTTTCGGTTCTCTTGAGTATACATATTGGAATGGAATTTCTGGATTAGAAGAGAATGTGATGTTTAACTTCTCAAGCAACTGTCAAACTGTTTTCCAAAGTAGCTGCACCATTTTATATTCCCATTAGTAATGTAAAAATATTCTAAATTCCTCTCGTACCAATCAACACTTTTTCACTGTAGTCATCCGGGTAACAGTGAGGAGAATTTTGGATTATGTTTGTGTTCACCTAATGACTAGTGATGTTTCAGCACCAGCTCATTTGCCTAATGGTCGTTTGTATAATCTTTACTGGAGAAATAAATTTGCAAATCCGTTGTCCATTTTTAAACTAAGTTGTGTTTTCATTCCTAAGTTTTTCTTATAATCTTGATAGAAGATCCCTGTCAGATATATTACTTACAAACATGTGGTCAAAGTACAAGAAGTACTTTGATGGAAATGTCATGATGGACTCTCTTACTATTCAGTCTTTAACCATAATAAAAAAAAAAGTTCTCTGATTTAGGAGCATTATTATTACTTTCTTGAGTCTCTTTGGAACACAAGTGTTCATAATATTGATGGATCTTAATTTATTTTCTTTTTCTTTTGTTGTGCTTTCGGTATCATATTTAAGAAACAATTTATTTATTTTGTTCTATGAGTTTTATTGTTGCAGTTCTTATATTTAGATCTTCGGTCCAGCGGTCTTTGGGTTATAACTGATGTAAGGTATGGCATCCAAATCCCTCTTTTTGAATATGCCTGTCTGGCCATCAGCTGGAGATGATTTTTCATCATTAAGTTGTCTTGACATCCTGTCAAAAGCAATTTTTCTAGAAATATAAGGGCTTATTTCTGGTTTTTCAATTCTAATTCCCTGATCTTTATGTCTATCTTTGTGTCATTCTCCACAGTGAGTTTTGGAATTAGGAAATGTTAGTCTTAAGTTGCTTTTCTTTCTTGAGATCATTTTGTCTATTATGGTCCTTAAAATTTCTGGGTAAAGTGCAACATGCATTTATCAGTTTCTGCAAGTAAAGCAGTTGATACTTTGAAAAAAGTTCATTGATACCATAGATTAATTTGGGAGATAGTGCCATTTTCACAATGATTAAGTTTTCCTCTCCAAAAACAATAATGCCTTTCCATTTATTCATGTATCCTAAATTTTTTCAACAATGTTTTGCAGTTTTCCAGAGTGTAAAATTTACACAAATTTTGCTAGATTTCTTTAGTAAAAGGCGAAAGATTTATACGATCTGAAGATTTGCAATAGAGCAAAACCTTGATACAAAAGGCCATATAGTAGGACGCTGAATGAAAGGATCTCTAGGATATAGAAAAATAAGCCATGTAATGAATAATTGTTGTTCTTAAGGTACTATGTTATCTCTCATCTCTTTTGCTGTCCCTTGGTTATCTCATATTGTTACAGTATCTCACTTTGTTACCTGATATAGCAGATATATTTGTATTTGGTTATTTGAAATTGGATAGGGAATGGGGGAAAACAAGATGAGGGGTGAGGGTCGGGGGGAGGAAAATGGGGACCAAGACATGTGAAAGGGTATCAATGTATGGGAATTAATGCACCATGTATCTGGCAAATATCATGTAACCCTTCTACTAATTACAATAAAAAATATATGAAAAAAATTTTGCTAGATTTCTTTCTAACTATTTTATTCTACTATATTCTATTCTAAATGGAACTGTTGCTTTCATTTATGAAAACCTTATTGCAAGTGTGTAGAAAAATTGATTTTTGTATATTGATTGTATGTTCTCTTTTTGGCAAATTCCTTTAAAATTTCTATATTTGAGACTATATTATATACAACCTTAAGTTCTTTATTTTGTTGTTTTCTTTTTTCCATATTTTTGTTATAACTAATAGAGGGGTTACAGTTATATTCAGATAGAAAGTGCCTTACTTCACACATATTGATACTCCTCATGTTTTGTGTTCTCATGTGTTTTGTTATTTGTTGTTTTCAATCTAGATGCCTTGCATTTATTTTTATATTCTAACTGTATATGGCCCAAACCTCTAGCATAGTGTTGAATTAAAATGAGACTGGACAACTTTGCTTTGTTCTTACTCTTAGATTGTAAGCTTGAGTCTTACTCTATTAAGTATGCTGATAGCTATTTTCCTACATGCCTCTAATCAGTTGTTCAGGAAGTATGTTTTAATTTTTTATTTCTTTTCAGATTTTTTGGGGGGAGAAGATTAGCATTATTGCTGCTGTTGTTGTTTTAAATAGTCATACTACATAGCCTCAGACTTGCTACACAATTCATGCTGACCTTAAACTCACATCTTCCTGTCTCAGTCTCCACAGCTCTAGGATAACAATCATTTCCCACCATGCCTGGCCTTATTGAGTATTCCTTTCTTACCATGAAGCATTTGGATACTCCAAATGCTTTTTCTGGATCTAGTGAAATATTATTTCTTTTGCCCCTATGATATTAGTATGATGTTTCACACTGATTTTTTTTCATGTGTTAAACCAATTTAACCTATGTTTGATAGAAATGGAATCAGTAAAAATTACCTGATTCTGAGCTTTTCTGAGAAATTTCATTACTAATTTGGTCTCATTTATTAAAAATAGATTCAGAATTTTTCTGTTTTTTGTTTATATATTGTCAGAAATTTGTCCATTTCATCAGTTATGGCATACAGTAAGTACCATGTGGTATTCAAAATAAGCATTTTGATTCTGATTTTAATACTTTGTACATTATGTATTTTTTTCTTAGTCATTGTAGGTAAAGTTTGATCAGAGTGCCAAATTGCATTGGATTTTTTGAAGAACAAATTTGAGGTTTGTTTGCTTTTTACCTACGAATTTTTTATTCCCTTTTCAATTATCTCTGCTCTAATTTATATTACTAGCTTTATTTATCTTTCTCTAATTCATTTTTATTGCAATTAATAGAAGGGTTACAGTTATATTCTCCAGATAGAAGGTGCATTACTTCACATATATTGCTACCCCTTCTCCTGTTTTTGTCCCCATTTCCCTCCCCAACCCCCTCCCCTCATCTTGCTTTCCCCCTTCCCTTTCCTATTTCAAATTAACAAATATTCATATATACAATATACAAGATGACAAGGTAAGATACTGTAACAATATGAGAATAACCAAGGGACAACAAAAGAGATGAGAAATAACATAGTACATTAAGAACAACAATCACAAACTATATGGCTCTTGTTTCTTTATCCTGGAGGTCCTTTCATTTATCGTCATCTTATCTGGCCTTATGTATCTAGGTTTTGCTCTATTATAAATCTGTGCTAGGAGAGTCTAAGGTTTGTACTAATTATGACAAATGAGGGAAACCATTGAGCCTGTGTTCCTTTGAGTTTGGCTTACTTCACTTACTATGATTTTTTTCCAAGTCTTTCCATTTCCTTACAAATGGAAGCTAGTAGCTTCAGTGTGTCCTTTTTTCTAGAAGATTGGGTAAATGCCAAGTAGTGGAATTGCTGGGTCATAGGGGAGCTCTATGTTTAGTCTTTTAAGGAACTGCCATACTGCTTTCCACAGTGGTTGAACGAGTTTGCACTCCCACCAACAGTGTAGTAGTGATCCCTCCTGGCCACATCCCCTCCAGCATCTGTTGTTATTAGATTTCTTGATCATGATCATTCTAACTGGAGTGAGGTAGAATCTTAGAGTTGTTTTGATTTGAATTTCATTTATAGCCAGGAATTTCTTCATATGTCTATAGGCCATTCTTATTTCTTCTTCAGAGAAGTCTCTCTTTAAGTCTTTGTCCCACCTGTTAATGGGATAATTGTTTTTTGAAGATTAGCCTTGGAATGATTCCATTTTTTGAGCTGTTGGTATATTTTAGATATGAGGCTTTTGTCCATTGTATGGTTAGTGAAAAACTTCTCCCACTCTGTGGGCTTTCTATTTAACTTGCTAGCAATGTCCTTTGCCATATAGAAGCCCTGCAGTTTAATGCAGTCCCACTTATCCAAATTTTCTTGATTTGTTGTGTTTCTGGGTCTTTATTAAGAAAATTTTGTCCCGTGTCTCCTATTCCTTCTTGTAAAGTTTTCAGTGTATCTGCTTTTTTCTCTAGATCTTTGATCCATTTGGAATTAATCCTGGTGCAGGGTGACATAGAAAGGTTTAGTTGTCTGCAGGTGCTTCACTAGCTCTGCCATCGCCATTTGTTGAAGAGCTTTCTTCCATTCTATTTTTTTGGCTCCCTTATCAAAGATTAGGTGGCCATAGGTCTGTGGGTTAATCTCTAGGTCCTCAGCTCTATTCCATTGGTCTTCAGGCCTGTTCTTGTGCCAGTACCAAGCTGTTTGGGTCACTATAGCTCTGCAATAGAGTCTAAAATTTGGTATTGAAATTCCTCCTGTGCTGTTCTTTCTGCTAAGAATTGTTTTTGCTATGCAGGGTCTTTTATTATTCCTTATGAAATTTTGGATTGCCTCTTCTATTTCTTTAAAGAATGACATTGGGATATTGATGGGTATTGCGTTGAATTTATAGATAGCCCTTGGCAAGATTGACATTTTCACGATGTTAATTCTTTCAATCCAGGAGCATGGGAGGTTTTTCCATTTCCTCAGTTCTGCTTTAGTTTCCTTTTTCAATATTTTAAAGTTTTCATCAAAAAGGTCCTTTATATTCTTAACTAAGTTAATTCTTAGGCACTTTATTTTCTTTCTCTGATTTCTTAAGGTAGAATTTTAAATTATTAATTAGAGTTTGATCTATTTTTCAATTTGACATTGGTAGTTACAAATCTCTCTCAAAACACAAGTATTCATATGTTGAATTTTTGTTTCATTTTTCTTTCAAGTAAGAACAGTATGCCAGTGTAAATAGCCTTCAAGTTGAGAGGTGAAATAAAATTTACATTGAGGAAATAACATATAAAACACTAACAATTTATTGTAAGAGAAAAACCTAAAAAAAATCATCTGTTGGGAGAAAAAATTCATACAAAAATGCAAACTTAGGACACTGGTAATAAAAGGAGAGCCATAGAAATGGTTAATACCTAAAATATATTTAATGATATAGTAGAATCTTCTTCCTCTTCTTAATTTTTAAGCATATATTTGGCAATTAAACACCAAAATTAAAATCTTATCTGCTGATTTTATGAATGTTTGTAAATGAATGCTTATGACAATTACAGCCTGAAGGGAGGAAGTCAAAGGGTTGGTGCTGGCAAGGTTTCTGAATTCTTATTGGAATCATCAAATATTAATGCTAAGTAGATTCTGAAATTTGAAGTGGGCATTTTTTAATCCCTAGAGCAACCACTTAAAAATTTATACAAAGACATGGTAAAATACAAGTTGGAGAAAACTACTCAAATAACCCAAAGGAAGGAAGGAGAAACAAAGAATTTCAAAAGAAATAGAAAACAGATTTGAAGTCATAGAGCTAAAACTCAGCCTAAATTATTAATAATAAGTTTGTGTGTAAATAATAAAGACACATCAATTAAAGCTAAGAAACACCATTATATTTTTTCTAAAATAAATATATCTTAAATATAAGATTTCTAGGAAGGCTAAAAATAAAAAAATATTTTAAAATAGATCATGCAAGTGCTAATCTAGAGAATGTTGCAGTGCTGTATTTGTATCAGGCAAACTAGACTAGAGCAATGGAAATAAAGAAGTACATTGCATAATGATAATGGAGTCCAACACACAAAATATATCTGTAAACATTATATCCATATACATGAAGAAAGAATGATACAACTGAAATATAAAGTGTCAACAGTCTTCTCTTAAACATCCAAGGAAAAATTAGAAAGTGAGTGAAACTATGTAAGACTCAAACATTAGATAACGATCTAACTAAAATTTTCTAATTCATTTTATGAAGCTAGCAGTGCTCTGGTATCAAAACCAGATATAATCAATATAAAGTAGAAGAAAAAATATAGCAAAATACTCATCAACACAGATTGACAAAAAAAAACCCAAAACTTGATAGTCTCCTAGCAAATCAAATTGAGTACTATACATTAAAAAATACACAATTTACAAGTGAAATTGATCCCAGGAATGCAAGATTGCTTTAATATTCAAAAGTCAAAATTCACAGAATGTAATTAAAAGAGTAAAGAAGAATGACAAGCACTAACTACTCAGGAAACTGAGTATCTGAGGACTGTGATTCAAAGCCAGCTAAGGCAAAAAAGTCACCTGAGAAAGTACAGCTGTGGCTCACATTGCAGAGTACTAGCCTTGAGCAAAAA
Source organism: Megascapheus bottae (assembly GCF_031878675.1). Lineage (NCBI taxonomy): Eukaryota > Metazoa > Chordata > Mammalia > Rodentia > Geomyidae > Megascapheus > Megascapheus bottae. Next base: position 50,833,858 of record NC_143515.1, read on the forward strand.
TGAAAACAAAGAAACACAAACTCAAGGACAGCACTTGAGTTAAATCCCCAAAAATCTCATTAAAACACAAATAAGTCTGGCCCCAATACCCACACATCTCATTTTAGCTACAGAGAAGGTTGAGATCTGAGGATCTCAGTTTAAAGCTAGCCCAAGACTAATCTCCAGTTAACCACCAAAAAGCCAGAAGTGCAGTTATGGTTCAAGTGGGATAAAGGTATCTCTGAAGCCAAAGCTCAGGGATGTTGCCCAGAAGCTGAGATTAAGCCCCAGGAAACACACACACACACACACACACACACACACACACACACACACACACACACACACACACAGCTAAAAAAAAAAAGCAAAGAAACAAGACTAAATTACTCAGTGGAGAAAAGCATTTCAAAGCCATCCACACAGTTCACTAACTCAGAAAACAAAGCTAGAAGGAGATTACCTTAATTTGATTAAGGTCTTCTACAAGCACACATCTACAACAGTACAGTAAATCATGAAAGATGGAAAGTTCTCCTGCCAAGATCAGAGTGGGACCCAGAATGTCAAGTCTCACTGCTTTTATTGGGTATGTACCAGAAACCCTAAGTAGTGAAATAAGAAAGAGAAATGATTTGCATTTCTTTTATGGCCAGAGATGTTGAGCATTTCTTCATGTGTCTATAGGCCATTTTTGTTCCTTCTTCAGAGAAGACCCTCTTTAAGTCTTTGGCCCAAAACAACATTAAGATTCCACCTCACTCCAGTTAGAATGGCCAGGATCAGGAAAACTAATAACAACAGATGCTGGAGGGGATGTGGCCAGGAGGGATCACTACTACACTATTGGTGGGAGTGCAAACTCGTTCAACCACTATGGAAAGCAGTATGGCAGTGCCTCAAAAGGCTAAACATAGACCCAGCAATTCCATAACTTGGCATTTACCCAACCATCCAGAAACTAGGGCATACTAAATCCACTAGCACAACAATGTTCATTGCAGCACTATTTACCATAGCAAAGATATGGAATCAACCTAGATGTCCCTCAGTTGATGAATGGATCAACAAGATGTGGTATTTATACACAATGGAATTCTATGCTGTTGTCAGAAAAAACGACATCGCCCTATTTGTTAGGAAATGGAAAGACTTAGAAAAAATCATATTAAGTGAAGTAAGCCAGACTCAAAGGAACTTAGGCTCAATGGTTTCCCTCATTGGTCATAATCAGTAGAAACCTTGGGCTCTACTAGCAGAGATTTGCAATAGAGCAAACCCTTGATACATAAGGCCATATAGTATGAATCTAATTGAAAGGACCTTCAGGATATTGAAACAAAAGCCATATAATGAATGATTGTTGTCCTTAATGTACTATGTTATCTCTCATCTCTTTTGCTGTCCCTTGGTTATATCATATTGTTACAGTATCTCACTTTGTTATCTGATATATTGGATATATTTGTATTAGGTTATTTGAAATTGGATAGGGAAGGGGGGAAAACCAAGATGGGGGAGTGGGGGGAGGGTAATGAGTTCCAAGACATGTGAAAGGGTATCAATGTATGTGAATTAATGCACCTTCTATCTGGCAAATATCATGTAACCCTTTTATTAATTACAATAAAAAATATTTTTAAAAACGAAAGAGAAATGAAAGTCACTCAGATTGGAAAAGAGGCTGGAGACATGCCTTAATGGTAGCAGTGCCTTTTGTGCAAGGATGAAGCCCTAAGTTCATACCTGCCCCCCCAAATAAATAAGTAGAACAAACTTAGATTACAAAATAAGAAATAAAAGTATCTTTTCTAATTTTGTTTTGTTTTGTTTTGCCAGTCCCAGAGCTTGAACTCAAGGCTGAGCTCTATCCTGGGGCTTTTTCAAGAGTAGAGCTCTACCACTTGAGCCACAGCACCACTTCTGGTTTTTACTATATATGTGGTACCAAGGAATGGAACCCTGGTCTAAGTGCACACCAGACAAACACTCCACCACTAGGTCAAACTTCTGGCCCTAAAATTGTTCATCTAAAAGTACTTTATGAGAAGATGTCTATGACCTACAAAAATGCAGGACGCAGAGCATCATGTGGAAATTATGTTTACTTGTAAATTACCCATGACTAGAAGTAAAATATGATCAAAAAGGAATATAAACCTAATAAAATAGACATGCATTTGTATGTTAAAAATTACAAAATGCACCAAGCATGGTAGCTCATGCCTGTAATCCTAGCTACTCAGGTAGCTGAGATCTGAGGATCACGGTTCAAAGCCAGCCTGGGCACTAAAGAGATTCTTATCTTCAATTAATCACTAGAAAATTGGAAGTGGAGCTGTGGCTCAAGGGAGTAGGGCTGTATCCTTGAGCTGAAGAGTTCAGGGACAGCACCCAGGCCCTGAATTCAAGCCCCATGACCCACAAAACAACAACAACAACAAAGTTACCAAATTTTGTCAAAGTAAATCAAGATTTAACTAAATGAAGAAACATACCCTATCCTATTAAAATGGAAAATTTGCTACACATAACAATTCTCCCCAAATTAATCATCAATTAACACATTTCAAGATAAAATCAAAGCAGGACTTTTTTCTTAAGAAACAAATGATCTGATTCTAAAATTCATAGAAAAAGACAAAAAGATTGAAATAGTAAAAAAAAATGACAAAGACAATGTCAAAGAACTCACATTAGCTCATTTCAGAATTAACTCAGGATCAGAGAACTCACATTAGCTCATTTCAGAATTAATTCAGGATATAAAGTCAATATTGGGGCCAGGAGTTTCACCTAGTGGTAGAGTGCTTGCCTAGCATGCGTGAAAACCTGGGTTTGATTCCTCAGTACCACATACATAGGAAAAAGCTGGAAGTAATGCTGTGGCTCAAGTGGTAGAGTACTAACCTTGAGAAAGCCCAAGGACAGTGCTCAGGCCCTAGATTCTAGCCCCAGGAATGGCAAAATAAGGAAAGGAAGAAAGAAAGAAGAGAGAGAGAGAGAGAGAGAGAGAGAGAGAGAGAGAGAGAGAGAGAGAGAGAGAGAGAGAGAGAGAGACAGAGACAGAGACAGAGAGACAGAGAGACACAGAGAGAGACAGAGAGAGAGAGAGAAGAGATGGGGATGGGGGAGAAAGGGAGGGAGGGAGGGAGGGAGGAAGGAAGGAAGGAAGGAAGGAAGGAAGGAAGGAAGGAAGGAAGGAAGGAAGGAAGGAAGGAAGGAAATATAAAATATAAAGCTCCATAATTAAGAAAACATGACTTGTGCATAGGAACTGCCATGAAGATCAAGGTACTAGAATGGGGATTAGAAATAGTCCCATACAATGAGGGTTACTTGATTTCTCACAAAGTTCACTGGAATTCAGTGGTAAAGGAACACTTATTTAAGCATTTCCTTGATTGTATATATGAAACTTGCATGTTTTGCCCAAAAATTATCCCAAGGTGTATGGTAAACCTAAATATAAAACTGAGCTATAGGTCTTTTAAAAGACCAAAAAATAAATAATGCACAGGAATTAAGCAGATATAACTTCAGTAGTGTAACCACAAATAAAATATATTGATAAACTGACTTCATCAACATTAAAAATGTTTTCTTTGAGTAATATACTGTTAAGAGTATAAAAGGCAGACCAAAAATTGGGAGAAAAAAATTTATGAAATTCATGTCCAAGGAAGAATTTGTAACAAGAACACTGAAGAATTTTCAAATCCCAACTGACAGGAATTGAGGAAATTAAAACTAAAACTTGAGGCCAAAGAATAGAAACTGTACTAAAGAATAATAATAAATAAGTACATAGAAGTTGTGTGATAAGGATATCCACTGAGAAATTAAAAATGTAAAACCCTAATGTAATAAAACTGCACAGCTCTTAGGCAAGGTAAAAGCACAAACCAAACAGAACTGTCATTCCTACCCCCTGAGAAAGAAGCGGTCCTCACCCCTCAGATGTAGCACTCCTTGAGAACACCTCAGTACTTCCCCAGACAGAAAAGTTTACATTTATCACTGCCCTAATAATTTACCTACCAGGTACTTCTCTTGAAAAACATTTTAAATTACATTTATACAAAGTTATCCACATATGTGTATAGGAGATTTCACTCATAATCACCTCCAACTGGGAACCATTCAAATATTCTTCAACAGCAAACAGGTACCTCAATTGGTATACCCATACAAGAGAATACTCTTCAACAGCAAAAGAGAACAAACCATTGACCTACACAACAAAAACAGATGAAAGGAGTCACACTCCAAGGTCAAACACTATATAAAGTCATATACTATATATAACATTTTCGAAAAGAAAAAAATAAACACCAGAGTGACTAAGAAAAGATCAGTGATTGGGTTAGGTAAAAAAGTGTGCAGATCATTTCCAACACAGTGTCTTTTGAGTATCACTGCTGCATTGATTCTCGTGCTATCCTTTGACTCATTTTGTGGTTCCCCTTCTCTTCCCTAATTCAGATGGGTGATGGGGAGAGAAAATGGGAGAAGTTAAGTGTGCCTAAAGAAACATACTCACTAGCTTACATATGTAATTATAACTTCTCTGTACATCACCTTGACAATAAAATGAAAGTTAAAAAAAAAGTAGGGGCAAGGATAGTACTTCTTCAAGGAAGTTGTATGGTAAAGGAACTGTTCTGCATCCTTATTGTGATGTTAGTTACACAAATCAGAAATCACACACACACACACACACACACACACACACACAGAGTTTTTTGTGTTTGACATTTTTTTTTTTTTGGTCTTTCATGGGGCTTGAACTCTGAGCCTGAGCTCTTCAGCTCAAGGCCAATGTCTTACGTGAGCCACAGCACTCCTTCTGGTTTTCTCACAGACTTTAGTGCTCTGAACCATAATCCTCAGATCTCAGCCTCCTGAGTAGCTAGGATTACAGGCAGGGTCCACCGGAGTCCAGCATGTGTTAGCTTTTTCAAAGCAACCTTGCTTTGTGACATTGCATTGAGAATGAAAAGTAAGATCATGTGGTAAACAGCCTTGAACAATAAATGCCAGTTCCTCAATTAGTGTTGGTCCCTTTCCCCAGCTTGTTCTTCCCCATATCCTCACTGCAGGTCCTTGTAAGTAATCAGCATCCCCAGCAGCCAGAATCCATCTGTGTGCTTGGTACTCAGAATTAGGGAACACTGCTAGAGAATTTTTTGGATATACAAGTCTCAGCAAAAACCCAGCCCTTACCAGCCATATTTCAGAATTAAGTCAGTGCAAAGTCTGCTTTTAACAGGACCATTTATTTCTTTGATCAATGGAAGCCATCACAACAGGAAAAGTCACAAGTCAAGGCACAGATCTCATTCCTAGAGCTACATGAAATCTATCCCTGTCATCTGGAAAATGGAGACGTGTTCTCTTTGTTAAATGCTGGGTATCGATACAGTTATTTTGGTGATGCTTTGCCACCAGACAAGCTGTGGTTCATCACACATAGTTACGCTAGAGATGGCTAGCTGTGGATTGCAGTCCCTTTGAATGAAGAATTCTTTGGTTTCTGTCCACTCGTGCTATTTATTTCTACCAAGGAATTATTGCAAGAGACAAATAACGCTTTTCCTCTTGCTCACTGTTTGTGCTATTTACTTAGAACCTGATCTGTGCTGGCACCTGGTAACTGGAGAAACCGAATGTGGTGTTTTGTTTTGTTTTTGGCCAGTCCTGGGCTTGAGTTCAGGGCCTGAGCACTGTCCTTGGACTTTCTCAAGGCTAGAGCTCTACCACTTGAGCCTCAGCACCACTTCCGGGCTTTTTTCTATATGTGGTACTGAGGAATCGAACCCGGGTCTGCATGCATGCTAGACAAGCACTTTAACCACTAGGCCAAACTCCCGGCCCCCGCCCCCAAATGTGTTTTTAATAATTATTTTATGTCCTTCTGAGGCAAGGCAGAGTTATTTGCCTTGATCTATGCGAACACTGCTGGTCCATGTTTGAAAGATACAGTGCTTTAATGATGCTTTGTTTTTGTTCTCCCAGAGGAAATTAATTTTCAGGGAATCCTTCTTCTTTCCATCAAAATATACATCATCCAGAAGGATTAGAGATAAATATAATTAGGGTGTCAACAGAAAGATTAAATAATTGAATAAACAGTTCTTCAAAATCCTATAATAACATATTTATTACCTGAGGAGACTCAAATACAGGGTTATATTCTAAGCATCAAATCTTTTTAACTTTCTTTATGAATTTATTTTAAGTAGTATTATACATTTGCTCTTGTCCCTTAACAGAATTAATTTGAACATTCAACATTTGCAATTTACACAGTCAGTAAATGATAATTATTTAACGAATAGACTTTCTGATCAAGTATGTGAATAATCTAAATAGAAAATGGAAGTCAGTTTGAAATACACTGTGAAAGACCAAAATGTATCTGTGATCCATAGGGACACTTACATCTAGTGTATTATATTTGCCAGTTAGAATTGGGGCCAAAATATTAGAGGAATTTTTAAATATCTAATTGAAGGCCCAGTTACATAGGGAAGTTCCTTTGCCCCACATAACAACTTCTTCCTTGTGTTACCAATACCCATGAATGACATCAAGAGAAATGGAACAAATTGATGCAAAAATGATTAAAGGTGGGTGGACATGCACTGGCCAGAGTCTATTATTTAGACTATGTTTTTCTAGATGATTTGATACTATTTAGCTCAATCTATCTCTCTGGATATTCAGCTTGAACACATTCTCAGAAAGTTAATTATGGTAAGAGTTTGACCTAAAGCATGTGAGACACAAACTGTCATGGCAGTTTGAGGTCAAGAAAATGCTTGATTCCTTTTCTGTGTATCCTCTGCCAAGCTGTTCTCACTTTCATTTTTAAACTTGTGTGAAAATCCAAAAGCACTGAAGCCAGTGTCATTAACACCTGGTCCATCATAAAAAGGCAGTTTTCCCCCAGAAAGAATACTGGCTGTTTTCCAGGCTGCCTAAGATTTTCTTTAATAGAATCTTTTAGAACATTCTCCCTAAATCCAGAAAGGGAAATTAAATTTGGCCAAGGGTGAATGGACTGACCAAGACAGGAACTCCTTCCAACAGAGACAGAGCTCAAGGGAATCTTAAGCTTCAAACCTTATGGATGGAAGTATAAATCCAACCTACCCATTTATCAAGGAACAAGCATTAAGTAACTTGTGATACAGTAATTTGTAAGACTTTTAGCTATGAGCTAGTGGCTCACATTGACCATCCTATCTACTCAGAAAGCTGAGATATAAGGATCACAGTTTGAAGCTAGCCCAGGTAGAAAGTCCATGTGAGTCTCATCTCAAATTAACTAGTTAAAATCCAGAAATGGATGTGTGGCTCAAATGACAGAGCCACCAGCCTTGAGTGAAAAAGCCAAACAAGAGTATATAAGACCCTGAGTTTGAACACCAGTGTTGGCATGCATGAACACACATATATACACATACAAAGCAGCTTTGCTTTCCAGAGACATTTGCTGAATTGTTCATTCTTTCTGAAATGACTCACACATATGTTTTGTCCTCACAGAGGGGGTAAAAGCATTTGTAACACACATTGTATGACTCTACATGTGAAGGTTCTATGTAGGCTAGTAACTAGTGCCTCACATCTACAAGTCTGGTTACTCAGGAGGTTGAGAGAGGATTACCATTCAACGACAGCCAAGGCAAGAAAGTCCATGAAACTCTTATATCAAATTAACCACCAGAAAAATGGAAGTGGCGCTGTGGCTCAAGTGATAGACTCGAGTAAAAGACTTCAGGAACAGTACTCAGGCCCTGAGTTCAATTTCCATGAACAACAAGAAAAGAAATCTCTATGTAAAGCAAACAAATAAATAATTTTGGAGATTGGGTCTGGTAAGAATTTCCATTTTGAAAAGCTAATCATGAATTATGTCAAGCATAATGTATACTGAATAATAGAATAAATATCCATAAAATGATTCTCATCTTGATTAATAGTTCTACACTTTTAAAAATATATACACTAAAATATAATTGCTTACTGGTCCTTTTTTTAGGTTTTCTTCTTTTTTCATATATTTTTATTGTAATTAATAGAAGGGTTACATTATATTCACCAGATAGAAGGTACATTACTTCACATACATTGATACCCTCTCTCATGTCATTGCCCCTTTCTCCCCATCTTGTTTTCTTCCCTTCCCTATCTAACTTCAAATAACCAAATAACCATATATAAAATATATCAGATAACCAGGTAAAATACTGCAACAATATGAAAAAACCAAGGGACAGCAAAAGAGATGAGAGATAACAGAGTACATTAAGGACAACAATCACTCATTATATGGCTTTTGTTTCTATATCCTGGAGGTCCTTTCATTTAGCCTAATTCTATATGGCCTTATATATCTAGGTTTTGTTCTATTGTAAATCTCTGTTAGGAGAGCCCAAGGTTTCTACTGATGATGACAAATGAGGAAAACCATTCAGCCCTATGTTCCTTTGAGTTAGGCTTACTTCACTTATATGCTTTTTTTCTGAGTCTTTCCGTTTCCTTACAAATGGGGCGGTGACATTCTTTCTGACAGCAGCATAGAATAACATGTGTATAAATACCATATCTTCTTGATCTACTCATTAACTGAGGGACATCTGGGTTGGTTCCATATCTTTGCTATGGTAAATAGTGCTGCAGTGAACATTGTTGTGCTAGTGGATTTAGTATATCCTTGTATCTGGACAATTGGGTAAATGCCAAGTAGTGGAATTGCTGGGTCATAGGGGAGCTCTATGTTTAGTCTTTTGAGGAACTGCCATACTGCTTTCCATAGTGGTTGGACAAGTTTGCACTCCCACCAACAGTGTGGTACTGATACCTTCTGGCCACATTCCCTCCAGCATCTGTTGTTATTAGATTTCTTGATCCTGGCCATTCTAACTGGAGTGAGATGGAATCTTAGAGTTGTTTTGATTTGCATTTCTTTTATGGCAGCATTTCTTTTATGTCAAGCATTTCTTCATGTGTCTATAGGCCATTTTTATTTCTTCTTTAGAGAAGACTCTCTTTAAGTCTTTGGCCCATCTTTTAAAGGGATGGTTGTTTCTTTGGAGATTAGTTTTGGAGTAATTCAATTATTTGAGCTGTTGATATATTTTAGATATGAGGCCTTTGTCCATTGTATGGTTAGTGAAGATCTTCTCCCACTCTTTCTACTTAATTTGTTAGCTATGTCCTTTGCCATATAAAAGCTCTGCAGTTTAATGCAGTCCCACTTATCTAGACTTTCTCTGATGTGTTATCTTTCTTGGTTCTTATTAAGAAAGTTTCAACCTGTGCCAAGGAGACCTAATGTATCTACTATTCCTTCTTGTAAAGTTTTCAGTGTTTCTTCTTTTACCTCGAGGTCTTTGATCCATTTGGAGTTAACCCTGGTGCAGGGTGACAAAGAAGGATCCAACTTTAGTTTTCTGCAGGTGCTTAACCAGTTCTGCCAGCACCACTTTTTAAAGAGACTATCTTTCTTCCATTCTATTTTTTTCTGGCTCCCTTGTCAAAGATTAGGTAGCCATAGGTCTGTGGGTTAATATCTGGGTCCTCAGTTCTATTCCATTGGTCTTCAGGCCTGTCCTTGTCCCAGTACCGAGCTGTTTTAGTCACTATAGCTCTGTAATAGAGTCTAAAGTTTGGTATTGAAATTCCTCCTGGGCTGTTCTTTCTGCTAAGAATTATTTTTGCTATATGATGTTGATTCATCCAATCTTGGAGCATGGGAGGTTTTTCCATTTCCTCAATTCTGCTTTATTTCCCTTTTCGGGGTTTTAAATTTTTCATCAAAAAAGTCCTTTACAGTCTTAGTTAATTCCTAGGTACTTTACTTTCTTTGAGGGTATTGCAAAAGGGGTTGCTTTCCTGATTGTTGCCTCAATTTTCTCATTTTTGGCATAGAGAAGGCGGTTGATTTTTGAGGGTTAATTTTATAGCCTGCTACTTTTCCAAAGTTTTGAATCAGCTCAACCAGCCTGGGAGTGGAGTCTATAGGATTTGTTAAATACAGAATCATACCATCTTCAAAAAGGGAAAGTTTCACTTCCTCTTTCCCTATTTGGATTCCCTTTATGCTTACTTCTTGCCTTATTGTTCTGGCTAGGAATTCTAATACTATGTTAAAGAGGAGTGAAGAGAGTGGGCATTCTTTTCTCATTCCTGATTTTAGAGGGAATGGCTTTAGCTTTTCAACATTAAGTATAATGCTAGCTGTCTGCTTGTCATACACAGCCTTTATTATACTGAAGAATGTTCCATGGATTCCTAGTTTCTCCAGAGCTTTTAGCATAAAGGGGTGTTGGATCTTGTCAAATGCCTTTTCTGCATCTATTGAGACAATCATGTGATTCTTGTCTTTGCTCTTATTGATGTGTTGAATTATATTGTTTGATTTGCTTATGTTGAACCAGCTTTGCATCCCTGTGATGAATCCTGTTTGATCATAGCGTATAATTTTTGATATGTTCCTGAAAATGGTTGGCCAATATTTTGTTGAGAAGTTTTGCATTGATATTCATCAAAGAAATGGGTCTATAGTTATCTTTCTTTGATGAATCTCTGTCTGGTTTGAGGATGAGGGTTTTAGTGGCTTCGTAGAATGAGTTTGGCAAAAAGCTTTGGTTTTCAATTTCATTGAAGAGTTTGAGAAGTATTGGTGTGAGCTATGCTTTGAAGACCTTATAAAATTCAGCTCTGAATCCATCTGGCACTGGGCTTTTCCTGGATGGAAGGTCTCTTATTGCCATTTCTATTTCAGTGCTTGAAATGGGTCTGTTTAATTGGATTAGGTCTTCTTGGTTCAGTGTGGGTATGTTAATATTGGCTAGAAATTCATCCATTTCTTGTAGATTCTCAAATTTGTTGGCATAATAGTTTGAAAAGTATTCCCTCATGATGCTCTGGAAGTGTTCTCTCATATTTCCTAGAATTGGTTTTACTCATTTTCTGTTCTTTATAACAACTAGATTATATTCAACCCTGGAAATTCTCTTTTCTGCGTTGTCTAACCTGCTGTCAATACTTTCTACTTTATTCTTCATCTCCCTTCATTCCAGTTGCTCATTTTTGATGCTTTGCATCTCTTGTTTTAGATCGTGTATGGACTTCTTTAACTCCTTGATTTCCATTTGAGTGGTTAGGTTAGCATCTTTAGTCTTGTTGGACATTTGTTGCAGTTCGGTCAGCATTTTTTTTGGTGGATTCTATGAATTTGTCCATTTTTTCTTTTTAAATCTTTTATGATGGCCTTCTTTATGGCTTCCTCTCATTCACGTATCACCTTGTTTATGGTTTCATCTCATTTAGATATGGCTTCCTCACATATCTCTGTATGTTTTCAAACTTTTCATTAATCATGTTTATCAATTGCATTTGCATAGCATTTAGAGGACTCTCCTCTAATTTTTCCATTGACTGTTCCATTGCCTGTTTATATTGGGTGGGAGATGCTATTCCTTGATTTGCCATTTTTATTGAGTTTCTTGTTCTGCCCATTTGAAAATGGGAGCTAGATTAATACTGCACAAGATTACAATTTTTAAGTATAACCAACCTAGAGCTCTTTAGCTACCTGATTATGTGTACAGATGGGAAGATTGGGGCAGTGAGTTGTGCTTGAGCTAACTGGGGTCTATCCCTCATGTTTTGCCTAGCATTATCAGAGGGAAAAAATGGTGAAACAAAGCACAAACGGGAAACTAATGCAGCAGTGATACTCACAAGACAATATATTGGAAGTTAACTTTACAACTTTGTTGAGGGGAAGAGTTGAGGGGAGGGAAAGTGGGAGAAAAATGAGAGGGGGTAACAATGTTCAAGAAATGTTCTCTTCTGTACATCACTTTGACAATAAAATTAAATTTAAATAAAAGAATTGTGTCACCTGTTACTAGCCTACAGAAAAGCCAAAACCAAATTCAAATTTGGAGTATTGTTTGTACATGAATTCATATGGCTTCTATACCATCATAGCAGTTAAAAAATTATACATCTAACTTTTGAAAGTCAGGGATTATGTAGCAAATTGTAATTTATCCTGCATGTTTTATCTTCACAAAACATTTCTATTCTATCATTTCTATCAATATTTCTTACTAAACTGAGTTTGAGGTTTTTTTACTGGCCAGAAAAAGAAAAACAAGGAAATTCTGGCCTTTAAATTTTCTGTTTTCATAACCCTATCATTCTTTTGTTAGTTTCTTGTGTTAGAGGCCTATATCATTAATTTCCCATTTCTTTCCATTTCCTGCTATAATAAATTAAAACTAAAAGATTCTCTATAATTAGCAGTTTAGCTAAATTTTAAGTCACATATTTTCACTTTAGTGTAATCCAAAAATTTCTAATTATTATTTAACTTTTTCTATGACCAATGTATGATTTAAATGGATGTTTTTATTTTGTTTTGTTTTTACCAGTGGGGGGTACTTGGGTTACCAAAAGGGGTTATCTTACTAATAATTTAATGTAATTTAATTGCACCCCATCAAGGAAAAATTATTGTTTTTATTCTAATTTGTTTTGTGACTGCGTTCTTGGTTAATACTTAGCATTTCTTGTTGACTGATGGATTTTCCAGTCATTATGAAAACCCCCATATTCAATAAATGACAATAATTTCTTTGTTTACTTTTACACCAAGATTGTGTATATGCGAGCATGTCTACTTTCTATATTCAATTTTTTGTACCAGTACTGGATCTTTAATTCAGGGACTGGCATTGTCCCTTACCTTTTCCTTTAAAGGCATTCTACCACTTGAGACACAGCTCAAGGCTTTTTGCTAGTTAGTTGAAGATAGGGTCTCATGGACTTTCCTCTCAAGCTGACTTTGAACCATAATCCTCAGATCTCAGTCTCCTGAGCATTTAGAATTACAGTGGTAAGCTACCAGCACCTGGGTCAGATTAAATGTTTTATCCTCTAAAGGGAATGTTTTGCCAAAATTTTACAAGGGGATACTTAAACTATATCTTTATTTTACCCTCACATTTAAATGATATTTTTTGGTACATAACACTAAATTGGCAAGTATTTTCTCCAGTAATTTTGGAGATATTTTTACACAGTTTTCTAGTCTTTCTAATTTGAAGATAATGTAGTTTTCTCTCTGCTTATATTGAAAATATTTTGCTTTATGGCTCTAACCATTTTAATTCTCAGATACCTCTTTTGTTTTATGACTCTAACCATTTTAATTTTCAGGTATCTATCTGTATTTTTTTGTTGCATTCCATGGAACTCCATGAGATTTTGAAATGTGGACATTTATCTCTTTTATACATTTTAAGTTTGGGAAATTTCTGAATCATATTTCATTTGAAAATGTTTTTTTACTTTACTTTCTAAAATGCTTGCAATATGATAAGACAGAAGAAAGGTAGGGTGGAAAGAAGTAAAGGAGAGGGAGGGGACAAATTAGGAAAGATGGAAGGAACAAGGAGGAAGAAAGGGAAGGGAGGGAGAGAGGTAAAGTGGAGAGGATGACATTTGCACTTCATTCTTCATGACTCATTTTCTGTGCCATTTTGACATCAAAATACAAAGTCTTTGCCTAAAAAAATCTGGAAATTCCTCCCTGGAAACTTTGGTTCTAGTTCTGGTTTGTATTTACTGCTGCTTAGAGTAACAGCTAAGGTTGAATGGCTTTCTTTGGGCCCTTGGGAATTCCTGGAACATCTTTCCAAGCCAAGCTGTGCCTGTTAAAATATTTGTTACAATATTCCTATAATATTCATTAAAATATTTGTACAAGTCTTCTAGGTGACTTTAGTTGACATTGCTTCAGATTATTTAGTTTATAATCTTTCATAAAACATAAATTCTAATATTTAAAACTTCAATTGTGTTAATAAACTCAAACCATTTAACACAAGCATGGTCCCTAAAACATTAGACAATATGCTTTCTACCAGAGCTGGATCAAATGTACTACCTAGTTGGTTTGTTGTGAAATAAGAGAATCAATTATTCCAAGACCTTATCCTCTGAATATCTCATTAGCAGTTTCTTTTCATGGTTAAAACTCCCTTGAAACTTTTAAATCGAGCAGCTCAAGCTTTATTAATTTTCGTTTTGACCACCTGGGCTTGAACATAGAGACTTGCTCACATTAGGGGGTTCTCTGCCAATTATCTACATGCCTGGCCCTAAAGTTGTTTCATTTTTTTGTGTGTTCACCGCTCTGCATTTTTCAATAAATAGTAACAAATATTTGTCAACTAAAGTCAAATGAAAATATTTAAGGTAATGTAAGCTAATCTTGATTCTTTTCTTATGACTCTTGTAATTTTCCTGAAGGAATTTTTCCTAATCTTAGCCCTAAATGACATCCTGTTTTAATTGTTTATATTTTATTATTTTAATTTTATTTTGTTGATACCTTGGCTTGAACTCAGGGCCTCACATTCTCACCCATCTTTCTTGGTCATAGCTGGTGCTCTACCACTTGAGTTTTCTATCTAGTCTGGCATTTTTCTGGTTAATTGAGATAGAATCTTTTCTGCCCTGCCTGGCTTCCAATGGCCATTCTCATGTCTCAGTATCTTGGGTACAAGATTACAGCCATGAATCATCAACACTCAGCTTAGATCACTTATTATGCCTTTAGTAGCACCTGACCATTTTGAGGCACAGGCTGAAAAGCTAACTTTCCTTTTATATACCATGTACTTGCTTTTTCTCATTTTAATCCTTGAGTTACACTTATAGTTAGTTATGACATTGGTTGTAACCCACAATTGCTTTCTGGCAGTCCCAAGTTCTGGATTTGCCTCCAGAGCAGAAGGATTCACTCATGATTCCTCACCTTCTACCTGAAGCAGTTTTCACCATCATCCAGAAATGAGAAGAGCCCAAAGCAAAGACTGTTTCTTAAGCACACCAAGACCATAGTGTTTGATTATAATTCCTGTTCTGTGACTGCCTTATGGACAACAGATAGAAAGAGGAAGCGAATTACAAAGCCAGGAAAATCCAGAATGGAGGAAAACCAGGGAAAGAGGAGTGTTCCCATGGCAGAAATAACTAAAGACCCCTTGTAATTTTCACCCCCCAAGCTACAGTTTTTAGACTGTGCTATAAATAACCAGCACTCAGCCATTCAGTAAATGTCATGTTCCAAGCATAATCCTAGATATTTTATATACAGCAATAACAACTGATAGGGCTTACATTCTGGTTATATGGAGAGATGGACAGACAGACAAGAAATACAGATGGTAGACAGAGAGATGGACAGACAGAGAAACAGACAGATAGATACAGCATATGTCAGTAGTACTATGAAGAAAAATTTAAGCAGAAAAATAGCCCAGAGGATACACTGAGGGAACAAAAGTTTAAACAGGATGGTTAAGGAAATCTTCACTGAGAAAGTGGTATTTGAACAAACAGGAGCCAAGG
This sequence comes from Megascapheus bottae, assembly GCF_031878675.1. NCBI lineage: Eukaryota > Metazoa > Chordata > Mammalia > Rodentia > Geomyidae > Megascapheus > Megascapheus bottae. The sequence continues at coordinate 50,849,284 of NC_143515.1, forward strand.
TAACAAGACATGAGGAAATCTAGAAAGAAGTTGTTCCACATACTCTACAAAGGCAGACGTATTAGGCTAGAAGATGCCCAGTATGTTCCACTGCATAGTAAGAGGGCACAGAGGAACAGAAAGAGAAAAGGGGAAGCTAATAAAGTGGCTTTTCTGCCTCCCAGAAAGCAATTCTCTTACCACTGTGTTTCAAGCCTTATTGTTAGGAGCTTAGATAGTCATGTTGAAAAGATGAGCCTGAGAACGTTACTTTAAAAAGGCTTTGTAAACTCTAAGTAGAGCGAATAAAACTTTAACTTTAAAAAAAATAAAAATAAAAAGAGTGTCAAGGCCTATGAAAAAGGAGAGTAGAAAACTCCTGTGAATTACTGAGGCCACTGAAAGCAATTTGGATTTTTTTTCCCTGAGTGAATGAAGAGATATTAGCAGAAATTTTGTGGTGGGGATTGAGACAAATATTTCAAATAGAAGAAAATAGCAAAAGGTGGAGGTGGCTGAGGGATACAGAAGACTTTTTCAGATGGAAGAAATATGCCACATTTTTATATTGACAGGAAGAATTCTATGGAGAATAGAAAACAGATACATAGATTTATGAAAGAAGGGGGCAAATTGCTATAATGGTTACAGGACTAGAAGAGAAGGTAAGAAATGGAGTATGCATCAGTGGGACAGCGAGGTGGTCAGCACCCTGGACAGCTCATCCATGTTAAAGGAGGGAAGAAGGCAGGTATAGGAAGTATGGGGGCTGGCGGGCTGATGGCCATGAGACACCTAAGAGTAGAAGGACATTTCCTTAGAGTTTTCATTTTCCCTTTGAATTGGGATGCAAGGTCAGCTGATTATGAACTAAAAGAAGATGTGATGGGGGTCTGACCTACAGAAATACAAGGGCCTAGCATAGAGCGACAGGAAACTCCATGGAGTAGTGTGATGAAAAAAGTTCATAATCTATCTAGCCTTGCCATGTGTCAACCATGGGAACCTGAGTATGATTTCTAGCATTCTCAAGCTCATTTCTTCATGCAAGCTGGAGTTCGAAAAAAGTGCCCTGATAACACTTACACTAAGGATGGAAAGAGAGGATGTGAATGTATCCCAACAATTATTATGGCAGCTACTTAGTATACACAGCTGTTGGCTGATATTGTATATTAAGTGCTCAATTAATTAACTGTGGATAAATTGTGATATTTTATATCCATTCTCTTTTTAGGAGGTTTGTCCTTACGAAGCTTCGAGTCATTCCCAAAGGAGCATTTTCAGGATTTGGAGATCTGGAGAAAATGTATGTAAAATATATGATATCACTGTGTTAATGTCTCAAGTGAGCTACAATGAGCAACCTCAAATCATAACGAGCATGACTTTCTGTATGATCATATATCCATAGTCACCAGTTCCAAATCAGCAGATTCAACCAACCATAGGATAGAAATGTTTGAAAAACAGGAGCGTCTGTTGATCATGTGCAGAATTGCTCTTTTCATTCCATAATCATTACAGCTTAACAGCTAGTTACATAGATTTGCATTGTATTCAGTAACATAAATAATCTAGAGACAATGTATCCAGAACTAAATTGGAATATGTGCAAGGATGTGCATAGATTATATGCAAATAATATGCCATTTTATATGAGTCTCGACTATCTGCAGATTTTTGTATTCAAGGTGGAACCTGGAGCCAATCTTTCATGAAAATAACTATACTTAGATGTGGAGGTATGACTTAAGAACTAGGGAGAGAGCCCAGCTGGAGAGTATGAGGCCCTTAATTTAAGACAAATATTGACACACACTTGCAAAAAAATCAAATTCGTATGTCAAACAAGCTTTTGCATACTCACCTACTTTATTTTCATATCATGCTTCCTAAATAAAATGGCGAGACATTTCTGGGTGTGACTGATGGAATTAGCCAAGGGTCAAACCAAGCAGTACAGTGCAAGGAGTTGCTCCCAAATCCCAAATGAGTGGCATTTTCATTTACTAAATATATTTTTTCTGTTTAAGACTTTTTTCTTTCAAATATTATTTACTATTAACATTTGGCCAACAGCAGTGCTTACCACTGGTGTGTTAGAGATTCTCTGGATGCTTTGTTTCCAAGCTGTGTATGCAGACAAGTGGTCACTGACCCACGAATATTAGGAAACTTAGTACTTTGGATGATGTCTTTTGGAAATAAAAAACTTCTTTGTCACATCAAATATTCATTTTTTATTGGGCTAATGATTGGCCCCAAATAAGATTTTCTCTAAATGGGGTCCAGTAGTCTTTAAGAGAGAGAAAGAGAGGGGGCGGGAGTTTGGCCTAGTGGTAAAGTGTTTGCCTAGCATGCATGAAGACCCAGGTTCAATTCCTCAGTACCACATATATAGAAAAGCAGAACTTGGGCTGTGGCTCATGTGGTAGAGCACTAATTTTGAAAAAGCCCAACGATAGTGCTCAGTCCCCAGGAGTGGAAAAAAGAGAGAGAGGAGGGGAAATCCTTACCCACTTAACATAATCAGCCAGATTCAAGACTTACGTGGCATTAAGTGCAGCCATAGATAAAGTATTCAGAATGATTCTTGTTATTATAAGACAAATGTAATTCTCTAATTCATGTGATCTTCCTGGGATCTGTTCTGTTTTTATTTTTTCCTAGTCCCTTTACTTCCCTCCCCAAATAAGAATACTATTTGCTAAGATCTAGAGAATTGAGAAAGAAATCCATTAAGAAGCACAAAGCCAAGAAGGTGCAATGTGTACCACCAATTAAGCCCCTGGCTTGGAGGAAAGTGGTCAGAATTTTAATATATCTTACTGAGTAACTTAGAGTAAATCACGTTATGGTCCAGAGTCTTGGTATTTTCATCTGTATATGAAAAGGGATATATTAAAGGGGTCTTCTTTGTTCTTGAATTTCTATCCACTAGTTGGATGATAGCTCAGTTTAAGACTGTTTTCTAGTGTTTGTTTTGTTGAGGATATTAAACACCATGAGGATTTTAAGAAGGGTGCTCACATGAGCACAGATCACAAGGGAAGCTATTGAGTTGAAGAGTTTTGAACTCAAGATATTGTCAGGCATGGATTAGCAAATTGCTCTGTCTGGGGCTGACAGATGACTAAGACATCCCTGAGTCTCCAAATGTCCTTATAGTTTCATAGAAATCTATTATGGAGCCAGAAATGATCTCACCTAATAAAACTCAGTTCAGTCAGTGTGACCAATCCCTCACCGGGTACTCAGCAGCAGACAAGACTGCTGTGATTGAGTGACTGGCTAAGCTAATAGAACACAGTAATTATCGTAGAGTCAAGCAGCTTGTCCATTTCTACTTCATGTCTTTATTAATCAGCCTAAACTGATATCATGAGATGCCAAAAAATATAATCCATCTTATTGTAATACCTGTGGCACCTTAAAACAGCTCCTAGAGGATATCTGAGCACAGACTTAACCTCAAAGAAACTCTGTACCCCTCAACCTTTAGGGTTATCTTCATTCTTGTGTCTCATTTTCTAGACTTGGCCATGGTTAAATTCTCATTTCCTTTCTAGACCTATCCCATTTCACTTGCTGCCTTCCTCCACTTTTCAATCCGTTTCTTAAATTTAATAAATATTAGTTTCATCCTCAATATCTCCCTCTTGGATAATCATTATTTTTTTCATTCCCTTCTGCATGCACATGTAATCAAGTCTGCCTATCCTTATTAAAAGAAGAAAACTTTCCACATAAATTTCGACTTTCCACCTTGCTACCATGATATCTTTTGCTCTCTTTACATCACAAACAGATACACAGACACAGACACAGACACAGACACAGACACAGACACACACACACACACACACACACACACACACACACACACTGGTTCTTTTATTTCAGTCTTCCTCAGGTTGTGTCTAAGTGCCATTGGGTAACAAATTTTTCGACACTTAACTTATTTTTATCTAATGTCCCAATTACTTCCCATGTGAAATGAGAAAAAATTCTCAAGGTATTTAAATTCTTCTGCCTTGTGCACAGTCACCAATAATGATAAAAATTTGTAATAGTTATAACTATATGATAATCTTTGCAATGAGGATGATAATAATGGAACTCAAAAATCTATAAATCCCAATGGTCTTCCATTTTAAGATTCATTCCAAAAACTTCTCCAACCACCTAACCCATGAATTCTTTGTCTTCCTTGTAGACATTAGTAGTATACCTAGCTACCAGTTTTCAGCTTCCATTTTTCCTCCAGAAAAGGCATCAACCCTCCAGGTCCATGTGCTTGAGTTAATAATTTCCAACTCCAAAGATGGAACTCATGACCCAGGGAATAGGCAATTTAAGCACCATATTCTCTTAGCTGCAAAGGAAAGCATGTGTGATCTATACATCTCACAGTAAATGTTAATACTCTTATGAGATTATGCAAGGACAAAGTCAGCTTTTTCTTTTTAGTACTACTCCCAAGGAAAAGTAAAACTAGGATAGTTACCAATTTTTCACCACCCAGAGACGGGACTGAGGGATGCAGCTAAGATGCTGGAAGGATTGTCTGGAGGGAATGTTCCCAAGTTCTGAGGACTCCAGAACCAGTATAAAGATATCTCTTCCCTTTGAACTTCAAAGTTAATTGAATTATTATATTTCATACTTATTTTCTTTTGCCTCTCAAAACATGAAGAGCCCTACCAAACATAATACCTGCATTACTTGTTCTGCACATCACCTCTTCTGCATTTGGGGTTATATTTGAAATTATAATTTTATAACTACCTATGTCATATTCTGTTCTTAGCCAATGCTCATGTCTCTATATTATTGATCACTGGAATTTATAATGTTTCATATCTTTTCTCCACAAACTAATTTGTTCATTCATTTGTATTTATGTACTTGTCATATATTTATAGCATATGTAGTTGACTGTGTGAGGCAGCATGAATTCAATGCTGAATAAAAAAAAAATGCGGCTGGGGCCGGGAGTTTGGCCTAGTGGTAGAGTGCTTGCCTAGCATGCACAAAGACCCGGGTTCGATTCCTCGGTACCACATACATAGAAAAAAAAAGCTGGAAGTGGTGCTGAGGCTCAAGTGGTAGATTGCTAGCCTTGAGAAAGTCCAAGGACAGTGCTCAGGCCCTGAGCCCAAGCCCAGGACTGGCAAAAAAAAATGTGGCTTGTGTTCATGGAATGAATGCTCATGGCATGTGGTCATAGCTGTTAGAAATTAAATTATCTCAAATAATACATAACGGCTAAAACATCATCCACTATTTAGGGACTGGTAGCGATTTGACTGTGTCTACAGTTTGGCCTACTGGGAGAGGTTAGGGAGGGCTTTGTGGGGAAGTAGCATTGGCATAAGAATCTGAAAGATGGGGAATGACCAACTAGGCAAAAGTGGCAAAGTAAAAATGGTATTCTGTTTTTAAATTGTTATTGTAAAGGTAATGCCCAAAGAAGAGTTACACTTGCATAAGCCAGGTAATGAATGTATTTCTTTTTTTAACAGTGTCAACTCTTCCCTTGTTCTGTCCCTATTTTTTCCTTCCTTCTTCCATTCCTCCACAAGTTGTATAGTTCATTTTCAACATAGTATCTAGGGAGTAACACTGCTACAGTAGTTCACCCTTTGTCCCACCATTTCTGTGCTCCCCTAACCTCCCCAACAAATAAACTTACATACAACAGAAAAGATACAGAATTTTTAAAAAATAAAAGCAATGACAAAAATGAAAACAAAGCAAAGTAACAAGAAAACTTCATGTTTCCATTCTTGGAGTTCATTTCAATAAACATCATTTCATACGATGATATGCACATAGCTATTGAGCCTTTGTGATTCTCTCCTAAGGTTATCCTCCCTTAATTTCACTGTGTGAATGTATAGAGTACTGTTTAATTTATCATATACAAGTGTAGATTGTTGTCTTTAATCATCCATTGTGTTTACTTGAATATGTATAGGCACATTCTAATTACTACAAATGAGAGAAACTGTGCCACCTGTTCCTTTGGGTCTGGCCTACTTTGCTCAAAATAATTATTTGAAGTCTTTCCATTTCCTTATAAATAGGACAATATTCTTTCTCGCAGAAGCATAGGATCTCATTTGTATATATACACATTTTGGGCAATATAATGTCTTTTCATTAATTTATTATTGTATTTTATTGTCAGGGTAACATATAGAGGGGTTACAGTTACATTCATCAGGTAATGGGTACATTATTTGTTGAACTTTGATAGCCCTTCTTCATGTTTTAGTCCCACTTTCTTCCCCACCTTGTATACACATTTTTAAAATCCTGACTGAAAGGCATCTAGGCTGATTCTATGTCTTAGCTATGCTAAATGAGGCTGCAATGAACATGGTTATACTAGTGGCTTTAGTGTAGCTTGGTTTGTGGTCAATTGAATAAATATCCAGGAATAGAATTGCTGGGTCATAAGGAAACTTTATGTTTATTCTTTTAAAGAACCTCTATACTGCTTTCCAGAGTAGTTGAACAAGTTTACATTCCTACAGTGTAGCCATGTTCCCTTTTGACCACACCCCTGCCAGTATCTGTTATTGTTGGTTTTCTTGTTAATAGCCATTCTAACTGGAGTGAGATGGAATCTCAATTTTGCTTTGAATTGTATTTCTTTTATGGCCAGAGATGTTGAACATTACTTCATGTGTCTATTGGCTATTCCTACTTCCTATTTTGAGAAGTCTTTAAGTCTTTAGCACACTTGTTAATTATGTTGTTTCTTTGAGGGTTCATTTTGGGGGTTAATTTTTTGAAGTCTAACATATGAGGTCTTTGTCTGATGCATACCTGATAAAATTTCCTCCAATTCTGTGGGCTTTTTATTTACTTGGCTAGCTATATCCTTTGCCTTTTCAAACTCCTCAGTTTGATGCAATGCCATTTATCCAGTCTTTGATGTACTGGGATTCTGGATCTTTACTTAGAAGTTTCTCCCTGTGCCAAGAATTCTGGTGTTTCTCTTACCCCTTCCTGTAATATTTTCATAGAATTTGGCCTTATATGGAGGTCTTTGATCCACTGATTCTGGTGTAGAGTAATATCTAGGTCCAGTGTTGTGCATATGTATAGCCAATTCTGCCATTACCATTTATTAAAAAGACTGTTTTCCTTCTATCCTGTGTATTTGTCTCCCTTATCAAATATTAGGTAGCTATACATCTGTGAGTTCATTCCTGAAACTTCAATTCTATTCCATTGGTCCTCAAGCCTATTCTAGTGGCAGTACCAAGATGTTTTTATTACTTTGGCTTCATAATACAGTTATTCAGGGTCTCTCAATATTCCATATGAATTTTGAAGAATGTTGTTGAGATTTTCATGGGTACTGCATGGGCAGTATTGCCATTTTCATGATACTTCCAATCCAGGAGCATGCAAGGTTTTTTCCATTTCCTTAAATTAGATCTCATTTATCTTTTTAGCTCTTTTACCATTTTACCATGTAGATAATTCACATCTTTGGTTAAATGAATTTCTATGTATTTCATTTTTTGAGGCTATTACAAATGGAGTTGCCTTCCTGATTTCAATCTACATCTTTTCATTGTTGGCATAAAGAAAAGCTACCCGGTTTTGTGGGTTAATTTCATACCCTGCTACTTTGCCAAAGTTTCAGATCTGCTCAAGTAACTTGGGAGAGGAATCTATAAGATTCTTTAAATACAGGATCATGGCATATGTAAAGATGAATAGTTCTACTTCTCTTTCTCTATTTGGATCATAAAAGGCATTGTAATCAGAAGAAATAGAAGGTTCCAAAGTTCATGGTGAGCTAGATACTGTGTTACCTGACAGAGTAAAGGAGAACATTCAAAAGGTTCACTTAGTCCTACCAAGGAGACCTAAGGGGTCTCCTTTTTATATTAAGAGAAAAGGGAATGCACAAAATATGTCAGTGTGGATAGACTGAGGTGGGGGCACATTTATGAAAGCTGATATGACCAGATACCAATTCACTTTGGATGCTGTATTGAAATAGGTGGGAATGAAGGAGAAGCATGCTGAAGGAGAGGGCAGCACAAGGAGGCTTGTTATTACCAAACACATTGGATTTTCATCTTCCCAGTCACATGGGGGAAGGGACATTTTATAGGTGAAGAAACAAGGTCACAGACATCAAATACTGGTCAACATAACACAGAGGGCAAGAAACTTTTAAAAGGTATTCCAAAATGGTGATAGACTTGGCCTAGATGTTTTAGATTCTAAGATGATTCATGTCTCTTTTCTCCTTCTAGATCTACCCCCATATTGTATAAGCATTTTAACTTCCCCCAGCATCTCCTCATCTGGGGAAGTGCGTAATAGCTTCTATGTCATAGGGTTGTCAAGAACCTTAAATATACAACATTACTGCCTAACACATTATGGGCATTTATGGATTTGGTTCTTCTCCCCTTTCTCCTATTAGAATGAAAGGGAATGCTTCACCCCTTTGAGATCATTCTTCATTAATTCAGTTGTGCCCAGGCTCTTCTATCTTTATCAGCAGTTAAAGGTGGAAAAGTCTTTTGGTAGGCAGATGTTTTTCCAGTAGAAATGAAAAGGCCGCCACTCACACATTAGCTTCTCATCCCACCCTCCTCATCACTGTTTTGGGTTTTGCTAGAGGGATGGGGGAACAAGGGCAGGAAGAAAGTCATTAAACTCTCTGCATTGAGAAGTGGCTTTGCAAAGTGCACTGTAAACTGTTTACATTGTCTTTAATTACTTCAGAGCCATATGTCAGCCTGGTATAAAGTGTGAAGATTACACTGAATAGAGTGGGGGGAGTGGATGACAATGTGGTGATTTATGGTAACCAGAAAAATTATGTATGGAAATGAGTTCAATTTAAAAGCACATCTATGTACTATTATAACACTGGAGGGGGAAGAAAAGCCAGTTTATAACAAAATATCTCTGAAAATAGGGGCATGATGAATATGTAAATGAGACCAATCAACATCAGCTGAGATACAGTATATGCAGATGAGACGGCAAGGAGCCAAAATGTGAAATAGCTCTCAAACCATAAATTTGAACCATATAAAATTCATTTGAAATATTCATGATAACATAAGGACAAAAATATAATCAAGTGATTTATTTTCATATAAAAATGAGAACACAAGTCTGACACTCCAGGCTCCACCCCCAGATCACAGGGGGAGAAAAGGTTTACTTAACAGTGGAACTGCTATGGGCAGAAATTTATTGGGTGGGAATGACTGAAACCAAACTGAAAATTTTGAATACCGTCTTAGTGTTATAGATGTACCTACTAACGAGTATAGAACACTAATAAGTATGGACAACTAATCAGTAATAAAAAAAAAATCAGCTGGGCGCCAGTGAGTGGCTCATGCCTGTAATCTTAGCTACTCAAGAGGCTGAGATCTGAGGATCTCATTTCAAAGCCAGCCTAGGCACAAAAGTCCATGAGACTCTTTTTTTTCATATATTTTTATTGTAATTAATAGAAGGGTTACATTACATTCACCAGATGGAAGGTGCATTACTTCACATACTCTTATCTCCAGTTAACTACCAGTAAACCAGAAATGGCACTGCGGCTCAACATGGTAAAGTGATAGCCTTGAGCTGAAGAGCTCAGGGACAGCGCCCAGGTCCAGAGTTCAATCCCCACAACCACCACCAACAACAAAAAGCATGACCTACTAACACATATAACATCTCTCAAAGTCACACTAAACAATCCAGTTTTATCTATTTATTTTTATTTTTTTATTTATTTTTTATTTCAATGTATAGAGGGGTTACAGTTATATTCGCCAGAAAGAGAGTGCATTACTTCTCACATATTGATATTCCTTCTCATGTTTTTGTCCCCATTTCCCTCTACTCATTCCCTTCCCTCATTTTTCCCCTCGTATTTCAAATAAACAGGTAAACATCTATATAATATACCAGGTAACAAAGTGGGATACAGTAACAATATGAGATTAACCAGACGGCAACACAAGAGAAGAGAGAAAAACATAATACATAAAGAGTAACAGTCATTTATAATTGAGCTCTTGTTTCCATGTCCTGGAGGTCCATTAATTTGGCCTCATCCTATATGGCCTTATGTATCTAGGGTTTGAGCTATTACAATCATCTGCTAGGAGAGTTTTGGATGTGTACTAATTATTACAGATGATCCAGTTTTATTTATATAAAACTCAAAGAAATTCTATTCTTTGATGACAGATGGTAGCCTTGGGCTTCAGAGGATGGTGAAGATTGTCTCAGAAGAAACACAAAGAGCACATTTTTGCATGGAAAGGATGTTCTATTTCTTGACTGTGGTGGTGGTTACAGCATGGATCAGTTTGTGAAAACTGGTTACATTTTAATAAAGTTGATTTTTAATCAATAATAATTCCATACCTATGCTGAGCAAGGGCTCGTGTTTAAACCACATTTGATAGACAGGAACAGTGACATTCAGAAAGATCAAGCCATCACCCCACATCATAGGATGCTTTATGTGGTGATGCTGGGATTCGAATCCATGGTAATCTGGTTTTTTCCAGTCCTCAAACTTTGGTTTTTATAAGCAACAATCATTTGTCAGAATTATTGTGAAGTAATTATTGTTAAATTTTCTGTTAGTGTTTTTTTTTGTTGTTGTTTTTATAATCAGAAGACATCAAGAAGACTGGACAAGAAATCTCTTCATGAAACACTAGTGTTTTAAATTCCTATGTGCCATCTCTTCTGGGTAAAGCCCTTGATGAAAACAACTTTAATTCAAGGATTTGTATAGAGCTCTCTGATAAATTAAGTTAGTCAACAGTTGGAGAATTTTACCAGTTGGGACAATTAAGTTATCATTGTTGACTCAGATCAACCATGTCTGAAGGTGGAGAATAAAATGTAAGTCCTTATCTCACTTCCTGCTCTCCATAAATATTCAGAAAAGATGTATTTTCACTTATTTCTTGCGTTAGCCAAGAACAAGAAGCTCTTTTCTTGTCACATTTCATGTTAATGTGGTTTTTGTGTTTCCAGTAAGTCTCTTTATTTTCAACTATTTTACAGGCAGGCCCTTAAAATAAATTCTACAATATCTATGGACTGCCTAGCTTTGAAAGGGGATGATTTATTAGCTTTGTGTTAATATGCTTGTTTTTTTGTTTGTTTGTTTGGATTGTTTTGGTTCTCCTTAGACCTTTTTTTTTTTTTTTTACATATTGGGTAGGGATGAGTCTGAAGGAGAGACAGAGTTCTTGAGATCTATAAGTGTGTGTGTGTGTGTGTGTGTGTGTGTGTGTGTGTGTGTGTGTGTGCACAGGCCAGTGGAGGCCTAGGCACTGGCCCTGAACTTCTTTGCTCAAGGCTAGCACTCCACTACCTCAGCCACAGGCTCCTGAGAAGAGTCATAAGAATTTTCCTGTCCTGGCTGGCTCTGAACCTCAGTCCTCAGATCTCAGCCTCTCTAGGAAGGATTACAGGAGTGAGCCACTGGCGCCTAGCCTGAGATCTATGATACTCAAACCCCATAGGTATAACTCTCCATATTTCATGCTTTATCCATGGGGCTACGGTGGAATTTTCTTGACTGGTAAGGATTACAAGGAATGGAATATAGGAAAGATATAGGCGAGAATCCACTGTGAACTAGCAGCTCATGATTATAAACCTGCAGATTGTAGTTGTGCTCTTGGTTGGAAAAGCACATACTCACCCTCAATACAGTTCCCATGCCTACAAGCCATTATATCTAATATCATAGGTGTTATACCCCTCCAACCTTTGAACCACTCGATTTTTTTCAAAGCAATAAGGATTCTGGTGACTCCTGCTTGATGCTTTTTATTCAGCACCTAAGACTTAAGGTGGCAAGACTTGCCAGGTTGCTCAAGGCTCTTCAGATTGCCATCCTAGACAAATTTTCTACTTTCTAATCAAGAATCAACACATTCATCTACTATGCTTTTAAGATTTCTGTTTCAACACACTTAGTCTTCCTACCTTGAAAAGGGAGGCATGAGAGAGACCTCCCCATAACACTCACACACATACCAGAAAACAAAATAGTATTTTCTTATTTCCTGCCAGTAACTCAATCTTTACATCTACTCAAAGAAGATACAATAAGGCAGCATAATACTCAGGTTAATAAATATCCTTGTGGTTCTGCTCTGGGGATTCTTGCTAAGTTTTTTTTTAAAAAAAATTAAATAGAATGGCATTAAAATAAAAAGATGCAATCTAAAGGCAAGCTCAAATCGATTCATGAACTATTTATTTTTATTTCCTTATTTAGCCCATGCCCATGATAAGCACATCCATCTGGACCATTTATGACTTAGTAAGATGCTTTAAACAGTAAAAGACTCAAATAGAATTTGGGTTCACTCACCTACTGACCCCTCAATGAATAAACTATCTGAATCTTACACTTCATAAACTTCCCCTGTCCTCCTCCATCTAATCTGGCTAGCCTACACAGAAATCAAATAACCAAGAAGTATTTTTATAGTTCAGAGTATTCTAAAACTTAAGCAAAAAGAGCGGAAAACTATTAAGAGTGGAGGCTAAATGACAGAGAAACTAAATGAATAGAGTAGAAATTGACCATCCCAGCATGCCTGAGGGTCTAAGACAAGTTTGGGTATTGACATAGCATTTATTAATGCCACGCATTTTACCAATGTAAAATTTGTACTTAGAAATCAGGTGGTTTACAAAATTAAAAAGTGTATGCAGGGGCTGGGAGTTTGGCTTAGTGGTACAGTGTTGCCTAACATGCACCAAGACCCAGGTTCAATTCCTTGGTACCACATATATAGGAAAAAAGTCAGAAGTGGTGCTGTAGCTCAAGTGGTAGAGCCCCAGCCTTGAGAAAAACCCAAGGACAGTGCTCAGACCCTGAGTCCAAGCCCTAAGACTGGCAAAAAAAAGGGGGTATGCAGTGAAAGATGAGAATAGGAAGAAGGGTACGCTGTTTTTCCACTGACTACTTATCTCGCATTGCTTTTATCATATTCTACAGCATCTGATACACACCTAGGCCCAACAACATGATAATGACAAAGTTTATGAATTTATCAGATCTCCTTGGTTTTTTTCCCAACTGTTCAGAACCTGTCTGCTGTCCCCATTCCCTTCTTTACTACAAGAAAGACACTTTATATTTTATTTTATCATCATCATCATCATCACCACAAACATTTTTCTAGTTTATTGAGATATGATTGACATAGAAATTGTACAAGTTTAAAGTACATGACAAGAGAGTCATTTCCCTGCCAACTTCATGGAAGTAAGGCCATACGGAGATCACTAGTTGAGGTTTTGTTGTTGAGGGTTTACTTTTTCTTTGTTTCATTTTTAAAGATGTTTTTACTGGCATACGTTAGTTGTACAAATGGGACTCTATTGTGATATTTCAATAAATACAAATAATGTACCCCATAAAACTCACTCCCTTCATCATTCTCCCCCATTCCTTTTCCTTTCTTAAAACAATTTCAATGGATTTCTTTGTCCTATTCATACACTGTTATATTCACTCATAAAGTACTTCAACCATATTCACTTTTTCTGTTGGTCCTATCCATTAGTAAATGCTCCCTGAGATTGTTATACATTTTTGTCACTTATTTTCTCATCTCCTAGTGTATATTACTTTTACAAAGTTGTTTCCTTGTAATATTCAACATGCATAGATATGATAAGTTAGTCAGATTAGCCTCATGTACTGCTCTCTTTCCTTATCCCCCATCCTCTTATGCCATCTTCATACATCAACATGGACACAATGTATTTCAATATCATTCGACTTCTGTCATTCCCAAAACAGGTCCCAGGGTCACAATGATGTTACATGCCTCATATACATGTCTCTCATATGTACATATATGTATATATGAATACACATGTATATACTATATACACACACGCACATATATATATATACCTTCTGAACTTCGCTTATCTCACTAAACTTGTTATATATACACCATAAAATACTATTCAGTCATATTGCTTATAGTTGAAGGGAGAGGATTTATAGACTTCAGTCAATACTCAAGACAAAAACAGACTGATGGATGACACCAGCTAATCCATCAAGTGATTTATCAGGATTCACAGAGTAAATGATTGTGATTGCCATCATTCCCTGCACATCTGTGAAGATGAAACTCACACCTCTAGTGCATTTTGCCAAGTTGGGGAGTCTTTCTTTACACTGTATGCTGGTTTATTTGCTCTGTTTCTGGAGCAACTGTACTTAAAACCAGGTGAATCAAAAGAAGCATAATTCCACTATCAATTGAAAATTCAATTATTAGATCCCAAAATGTCTGATAATTATTTAAGAAAATAATTTAATGAAGCCTATATTTCAGTCATTGACTACTGCATGGCAATGAAGACACACAATTCTTCTCATGGAATTTCTCATTGCCAAATAACAAGAATCACAACTACCATTTGTTGAGTGATGATTACTTTGTCAGACTGAGTCACTTTACCCAAATTACCTTACTTAATTACCATAACAATCCTATTATGACACTTTGATGTTATAGTGAGGAGATTAAAACTAAAATGTTATATGAATTTCCCAGCACTGTGCATTTAATACATGATAGGGCCACTTCACAGCTCATGCCAAGATGAATATATTTCAATTGGACATATTCACTATTAAAATTTGGACCAGAAGGACACCATTTTTCAAAAGAAAATTTTCTAAGTCATCTAGATTTATTGGCCGGGACTTTGGCCTAGTGGTTAAAGTGCTTGCCTAGCATTCACAAAGACCCGGGTTCGATTCCTTGGTACCACATACATAGACAAAAGCTGGAAATGGTGCTGAGGCTCAAGTGGTAGAGTGCTAGCCTTGAGAAAGTCCAAGGACAGGGCTCAGGCCCTGAGCTCAAGCCCAGGACTGGCAAAAAAATAAATAAATTAAATAAAATAAAACTAAAATGTTATATGAATTTCCCAGCACTGTGCATTTAATACGTGATAGGGCCACTTCACAGCTCATGCCAAGATGAATATATTTCAATTGGACATATTCACTATTAAAATTTGGACCAGAAGGACACCATTTTTCAAAAGAAAATTTTCTAAGTCATCTAGATTTATTGGCTTTCTTATTTTTTTAACCTACTTCTCTACGTCCCCCTTTGAAATTAATATTCTAATTACAGGTAGATCCAAAGTATGAGATCTTATCTCCAAAACAAGGTTTTTCATGTGGTCCTCCTCAGTATCTCCTACATCAAGACACCATAAATTACCTATGAATCTATTATAGTGAGTCTGATTGAGCTGGTCTGTTGAAATAGAAATTTCTAAATCCCAGGTGAAGCGAATGCTACTGGTATGGTCATATTGAGTAGTATAACCCACAAATTAATAGTCCTCAGTAAGATGTTGAATGGCAGACCATAGCAACGAAATGGCTTACTGCCTCTGTTAAAGGGAAGTTGATTAAACATACATGAAACAATTAGAATGCTTTATTGCTCTAGATCACGTGATAGAGAGAACGGACAGTTCTCTATTCATCTCTTTGTCAAGCAGATCACATTTAGCAGTTCAAATGGGCCTCAGTTTAAAGTCACCCTATGAAGTACTATTGCTGTTTGTGAAAGCTCAGTTGGTGTGCTGGGAAGGTACCTGCACACAATGCAATTCACATGCAACCGTCAGGAGCATATCTATTTTATATCCAATGCCATGTGGGCAAACTGAGTCCAGGCATGCCTTCTTTCTGTAGCAAATCTATATGAGGCAAGGGCAGGTACTGAATGAAGGCAGTTACTTCCTAAAAGTGCAAGATGGATAAAATAGGATGTGTTAGTCAAGGTAACACATAAGATTTCTTTCAGGTGAAACAGAACAGTAAAGGAATTACATTAGAAGGTAGTGAAAAAGGGGAAGTCCATGTAATTGTTGGAGGAAAACAAAGAACCTTTCTTTGTTCCTTCCCCCGCCAGCCAAATCCCAGTAATGTTCCAGCAAGGGAGCCCACAAAGACCCTAAAGCAGAATGGTCTGTGAAAGTTCCAAAAGAGGAATGCCACAGAGCTAATCACTGGCCAGACCCTGCCCTTCCTCCACAAGCTGCTCAAGTTTAGAGCAGCAGCAAGAGTTCATTATCATGTTCCTGTTTTGAACATTCCTGAACAAGGTTATGCCTCCAGTTTTAAGTGTGAAGGGTGGTGTATAAAATGAAAGAGGGAAGGAGGGAGAGCATTGAGAGTTTCTGGAGTCAACAGTCATAAACAGAATAGGTGTCACCTACTGGAATGTGAGTCTTTCTCATGTGTTTATGACTTTGGATAATCAGAAAGAACAGCACATCACAAGTTCACACACATGTGCCTGTTTGTAAGTCCTAAGCCATCACTCCTATTAGGAGCCAAAGGAAAACCTGACTTTTCTTCTAACTCAGTAGAAGTTTATTATGTTGTTTATAGAAATCAGAATTCATGTAGCAAATTATTAAACACACACACACACACACACACACATACACACACACACACACACACAGAGTTAACTTCTGAATGTTGCTGTCCAGAACATTCAGTGCTCAAGCAGTTCAGAGAGGTGGGAGCTAGAGAAGCAAGAAAAAGTCATAGGGAAACCAGAAGGTTTCTCTGATCAAATAGCAAAAGAAAAAGCATTCTGTGAGACAGATATTAATGAAAGAGATTCAAAGTCATAATGGGAATCTAAAATCTCCCTAAAAAGGTTACAGGCTCCCACAATCATTGTCATTTGATCAAATTATGTTCAATGGGCCCCCCCTGAGCTCTGAAAGTTCAAATAGAAACAGATTTCATCACTTGAATGACTGAATCTGAATTCACCAGAATATTAACCCTTTAAATTTCACCATTGATTCTGTGGACAGGACATAAGATTTTACCCAGTGATCTGGGTGGAGCAGATGGACTTTAATTACATTTAAAGGTGCTTGATGTCACTGCAAGTCAGCTCTCTACAGAATAAATACGTCCTACACTAGGGTTATGAGACCCAAAGGAAATTGTACACCTCACTGAAATTACAGTCAAATCTGGACATGTACAATTCTTTCAAGGCCTTAATTGTCCAATTTCTCTGTTTCAGTGGATAAGATTCACTAAGTAGGTAAAGAACTCACACATACAAAGGTGCCCAACTTCAGTCAGAAATACAGAAATACATTCAGAAGAGGAAAACATACTTGGGTAGTTTGTTAAAACCAGAGCTCTTGGCTCTAAAAGTAACCCTCCTGGCTGGTATTAAGGGTCCTACTTCCTCTCTAGACTTGCATAGAAATAAAATCAGAAATGGAAACGCTGCTACTAATCAAACAGCAACAATAGTATGTCCCCATTGTCCTTTCCAGCTAAGTGTGTGTATGTTCACTTTCCTTAAGCCCTATTTTTTTAGTTGCAGAAACCTAAAAAGGGATTGGTAGGTTTTTAAAAACTGTTCCAGTATCTCTCACTTTATGACTTTTTGTTTCCATAAACTTTTTACTGTTAGGCATGAAAGCAGACATCTGGTGGGTGAGTTCATAGATGGGCCTTGGCTTTTTGGTAACTGTTTAAACAATGAAAATGGTAGGATTTAACTGAACTCAGCATGCCACATTCTCAGGCCTTTCTTGTCAATTCTGTCTTTTTTGGTCCTAACCTTCTCCCTCCCCTGGAGTATAGAAATAACCAACCTTATAAATATATTTGGTGGTTCTTTAAAGTCTAGAATGCCACATGTGAAGTCATGAAAACAAGGAAATCTCTGCTGCTCTGTCCACTAACATGCTCTAAAGTAAAACTATATCTTTTGAAAGACTTCAAAGATGTACTGAAAATACATGGCATGTCCATGCCTATCTTTCTGCCCAGAAGACAGCATTAATGGGTGATAAATCTTATTATCCAGAGTATGAGTACATTTTGACTCTCATTTTTCATCAAATTTTATCTGTTTCTTGTAGCTCTGATCATCCTGTTTCAGATCTTTGTATTCTTTTGTAGTAATGGAGTTTGAACTCAGGGTCATTTACTTGATAGGCAGGTGCTTTATGACTTGAGCTACATCCTAGCTTTTGTTTGCTCTTATTCTAACAAGAACAATGTACAAAACCTTGTTCTTCCACATCCCAAATAGCTGCAGTCCTAAGTCAACAGCCAGGCTGGCCTTAGTCTCACTCTTGATACCTCTTTAAAAAATTTAGGTTTTGCTCTTTTTTTTAGCATATACTAATGTTACAAAGGGAGGGCATTTTAATTTCTCTATTCAGGTGTGTAACATGACTTTGATCAAATTCTATTACTCTTCCTAACCCTTTCTCTACCCCTCCCCCACTCCACATTTAAAATAATCTTCACAGGTTTCATTATGTTGTTCTCATACATGTGGATGAAATACTTGGATTATATTTACTCCCCCATCGTCTCCTCTCGCCTGTCCTATTAGTTTTCCCTCATATGCAGCCTCTCTTATTTCAAACTTATATCACTGAATTCCACAAATGATTAAGAGAAAGAGGATGTATGATCACTCTCATTCTCACTCTTCCTTATTTCATGTAACAAGATACTTTTCCTACAAATGACATAATTTTATTTTTTTAAGGCTCAGTATTACTCTATTGAACTTATAATAGACTGCATTTTTTCACTTCTTAGTTGATGGTAATCAAGCTTGATTCCTATAGTTCAGCTATTGTGAATAGTGCTATTATGAATATGAATATGGAGTATCTCCTGTATGTTGACTTACATTCCTTCATATGTATGCCAAGAAACAGTATGGCAGGACCAGATGGTAATTCTGTTTTCACTTTCTGCAGAACCATACTGGTTTCCATACTGGCTATATCAGCTTACATTCCTATCAACAGTGTATGGGAGTTTCTTTTTTTCCTTACATCCTCACCAATATTTGTTACTTGTTTCCTTGATTATTGCCAGAGTGAGATGAGATCTGTATTTTTTATTTGTATTTCCATTACAGCTAAAAATAGTCAACATTTTTGTCTATTTATTGCCCATTTGCACTTTTTCTTCTGAGACTTATCTGTTCAAGTCATTAGTTTATTGGGTAGTTGGACTATTTACCTTGATTCTAAGTAATTTTAAAAGGATAAAGAGGGGCTGGGAGCGTGGTCTAGTGGTAAGAGTGCTTGCCTAGCGTGCATGAAGCTCTGGGATCGATTCCTTAGTACCACATACACAGAAAACACCAGAAGTGGTGTGGCCCAAGTGGCAGAACGCTACCCTTGAGAAAGCTCAAAGACAGTGCCCAAGCCCTGAGTTCAAGCCCCGGGACTGTCAAAAAAAGTACGATAAGGATGGCTGACCATCGTTGAATCACACGTTAAATATCAGAAAGCTGCTGTTAAATATTGAGGCAGCTGGGCAAGAATTAGGAAGGTGAGGTTTCAAAAACACAAGTTATAGGTGTTACAATGCAAAGAAAAAGCCTGTGGGAGAATGTGCACTTACCTTGCTGAGGCTCCGTCGAATATTTCCAAAGTGAATGGCTAGGGATAGGTTGAGAGGGCAGTTACACTTCAAGAAATGATCATCTCCCTACCCCCTTGCTTTCTTATTCACTTCCCAAAAGTAAAAAAAGAAAAGAAAAGAAAAAGAAGAGTCATGCTAAGAAGGGAAGGAAGCTCCCTCTGAGGCAGAAGGAATCTGTGGACTTCCCTTCAGACATGAACATCAATGGAAGAATCTCAAGGAAACAATGTACTCCCTGGCCTGGAATTCCCTGGAATTCCTCAGACTCCCTTACAGTTCTCGATTATTATGTTGTGAAGTATCCCAGGAACTGCTAGTTTGAGGTCCTCACAATAATCTTGAAATATTAAAATAAAATCCCCCAGGGCTATCCATCACAGAACATGAAGACCGAAACCATGCTTCATGAAGCTTGAAAATCTTACAACAGAGATGCACCTATCTGGAAAGAAGATGTCATTTCAGTTCTGCCTATCCTAATTACAATTTCAGTTTTCTAGTATAATTCATGATTTCTGCATGGCAGAAGGAACTCCCTGAGATGTCACCCTCAGAAGCTGGACTAAGCAAAAAGTCCTGCTGTCTCTTTTCAGAAACAGCATAGGCATGCTCAGTGTAGCATGTAAACATTTTATACTGACTGAATTCCATTTCCATTCACACTCATCACAAATGATCACCATCAATATGTTCAAATGCATATTCACCGGGTGATTCCCAAAGGCACTGAAGAAAAAAAAAAAAAGAAGATAAAACATGGCTAAGCACAAGGAGGCACAGATCCATTTCACTTAATTAGAGTTTCAGGGAAGCCTGAAGATAAAATGGTTGTATTTTCCTGCATGTTCAGTTTCTGCATGGGTGTACCTGTCTGGCATCATCAGGTGATTTAAATTGAAAATGATTTCAAATACTGAACCTATAAGTCCCCAATATTTGACTCAGGTTGTTGTTATCAGAGGTAGACAATTAAAGGAACTATTTAAACTCACGAGTGGGCTGAATTTTGTACCTGTGTACCCCTTTTGTTTATTGTAAATCTGAGTGAAAGACAAATCACCCATGTGTCGATCCTAGAGGCCTGAATTAAAACCAGGACAGAGTCCTATGTTAGCATCAGCTCATCGCAAGTGTATTTACTGGTCATTTACTTTGGCCATTTACATTTACTGGCCCATTTGATTCTCCCATTTTATTTGCAAGAGTCACTTGTCATCTTTACTTAGTCCAACCATCCAGCGTTGTCTGCTATTCCTCTTCAGAGAAGGCCCTCCCTTCCTGCCCAAGAGTCTCCTTATGTCTCCCAGGTAAATACACACCATCTCTTTTCTTACATTCCCATTTCAACTCACTCCACTTACCTGCTCCCGTACCCTCTCTTCTGTTCATGTGCACATAACCATTTCACATTGGCTCTCTCCACATGTATTGGCCACATATTAAGTGCTACAGGCTACAGAGACAGCATTGACTGAAACAGACACAAATTCTTTCCCTTCGTGGGGGTGCAGGTTTCCTGCAGTAATAACACAGTTTAGAAATTTATGTAACTTTTATAGAAAGCAAGCTAATGAGATCTGGAGAAGTAAGGGAAGAATATTAGGACTTTAAGTATTAAGGTGACAGAAGGGTCTTTTCTAAGGCCTTACACCCTTGGATTGACATGCTCTGTCCACAAGACCCTGAAATCTCATCCTGGTCTCATCATGTTGCAGTATCTCCTACATCTTTACCGAGTCTTTGTCTAAAACAAACTTTCTACCAGGTGCTGGTGGCTCACCCTGTAATCCTAGCTACTCAGGAGGCTTAGATCAGAGGATTTCAGTATAAAACCAGCCCAGGCAGGAAACTCCATTACTCTTACCTCTGATCACCACCAAAAATCCCAAAGTGACTCTGTGACTCAAGTGAACCAAAAAAACTCAAGGACAGTGCCTAGGCCCCAAGTTCAAGCCCCAGGACAGTACTAAAAGTCATTAAACAAATACAAAATCTGAGATCGAAACAAAAGGTAGGCAGAAACCTTGTTTTCAGAGTAGTACTGTATACTACTATAGTACATACTACTTCTGAAAACCCTTTGTAGTTTACTGCACGCCTTTGTTTGATCATCTATGTACACACACACCCCTTTCACCCCTGCTGTAGAATCAGAAAAGCTATCCCTAGTAGAAGTGTCTTAGGTTTTCTTTCTCACAATTAGTAGGAATGTCTTCTGATTATGAAAGTAACACATTCTGGATATAGAAGAAAATCCCAACAATACTGGAAGTTAAAAGAACAAAAATTGTAGATAATTACACAGTGCAATATTCACAATTAACATTCCAGTGAATAGCCTCTCACAATCTTTTTCTCTACTTAAGCATACATTTAAGGAAAAAATTAAAATGGGATTACAATATGCATGCTGATTTATAACCTACTTTTTCTCCACTTGACTGTATATGGACAAAAAATTTTGAGGAGTTAGCTGGCTATGTCAAAGGAGATAAGCAAGAACCTCTTGTCAAAGAAAAACATCTAGGTCACCACCTAGGAAGCTAAGAGGAGCATGTCCCCTCCAACACAAACGAAAAACCTTCCAGAACACTCCCTCCACCAAGGAAAAAAGAAACACTCAGCACACACTTCTATAAAGGAAGTAAAGCATTTATTATTAATCATTCAGGAAGGAAACACAAAGTAGAATAGTATTTTATTTTCCCTTCTGTACTGCTCTCTGCCTGTCTCCTGCTATCTGGGTCTGGCAGCATTTTAGACAGAGCCCTCTCAGAAAAGGGTTGTTTCATATGTTAATAGTCAATGGATGTCGAAAATCATTAAAGTCAATCAATGTACAAGACATCGGGTTTTCAGAATACAAGCCCAGCAACACAGGATTGAAGAAGTTGGGCTTGTCCAAACACTGATCAGAAAACAAGAATGTAAATGGATCCCTAGAGCCTCCTGCAGCTCAGTTTCCCAGTCCAAAAGGCTCTATCCATTGTAGTAGTTTGAGCAATTGTACCAGCTACAAGAATAGCCTAGAAAAAATTGCATACTGGGTCTATGGGCATGTTTAAACTTTGCTTTAGATTTATAGTTAGGACATGTCCAGGGCATTGTGAAAATGGAGTTGATTTGTGAGCAATTGAAGGACAGCCAGTGTTGGACACATACACATGTCAGCACATACATACAGTAATAAAACCTCCTCCTGGTAAGGTGGAAATGACACCATAACAATGTCTTTACACCCTCTGCTTTTTCCTCTCTACTCTTGCACAAATTAATAGGTTCTATTTATATGGCTTTATAGTTACTTTCTAATTACTTAAAGCAGGTATCTGGAATCCACAAACAAGTCAAGTCAGGGTCACTTGCTCTTTGTGAACACAAGAACTTTCCTCTTCTTTAACTTTAGTCTTTGTCTTCCTCTGGTAATCATCCAGGCCATTTTTGTCTAGTACTTTAGCTCTGTCTTGTTTTTAAATTCGTCCAATTATTATTCAGATTTCTGTTGGAACTTTTCAGTCACTAAAATGAGGATTCCATTCATTCTGTTCAATCCAGCTAGGAAGATTTTTGCTTCTCAAACTGTTCTTGTTTCCTCTGGGCTGTTTCTTATTATTGAAGAGGACTATTTGGCCGTTCAACTAAAACCCATGACTGAAAGCCTGTGTTTGGATTTCTGAAAATTTCAACCCTGAACTTTCTGAACTATTCATAATAGACTAGGAGAATTTATGAGTCTCAGTGGACCAAAATTTCCATTCCGCAGACAATGCTGTCACCTTGCAATATCTGTTGTTGTTTGTGTAAATTTGGCAATCATGTTTTAAATCCATCCTTCCTCTCTGATAAGTTTCTAGATTTTTGTTTGTACCTAATGATCCCTGTTGCTTGTGCCTTTGCTTTGTTAGTAGTTTTCTCAAAGTTAGGCAGTATTTACTTGGATCTAGAAGATGTTTTACAATCTTTACCTCCCTCCCCATTCTCTCTTTCTTGATCTCCTATTGCACAATATTGTAACTTTGTATAGTCATCTCTGTGACTTTTCACGTCTCTATTTTCAGTCACTTTTGCTATGACCTCTATTGAGTGACTACCTCAACTATTTTCTAATCTATTCATTGCATTTTGGATTACATCTAGTATGCAGCCCAGTTGGTGAGTTTTTTCATTATTTTCTCTCTGTTATATCGGTATTTTAAAGTAATACTTTTTTCCTCCAAATCTATTCTTTTTTTATACTGTCCTATTTCTCTTGAGGATGCTATATTTTTATAACTTTGATCACTTATAAACGGTTCATTCTTCAGTCTCTTGGGGGATCATTTATTCTTTAGATCTAGAGATACAAACACTCTCCTGGGGATATTACTTCACAATACAGTTTATGTGATTTATCTCATCCTAACCTAAGAAAAGGGAGCCCCTACATGTATGGAAAAGTCCAGATTCTCATTTCTGCAATCAAGCACAGAGTGGTAAGTAAACAAATACAAACTGAACATAAAGGATGATTGAAGATAATGAAAAGTAGATCAAAGATAACAAGTCTAATACTTCCCTAGTGATGACCAATTTTAGACCCCCAAAGGAGAAGAAAATAATTTCCTTGAGTAGAAAAGCATCCACCCATGTTTCTGCTATCACAATTTGTAAACATGGCTCTGATGGGAAAGTTGAATGATCATTAACCTTGCTGAATATCTGTGTAGCATAATTTATCATGGCTAAAAATGTCTGTTCACTGTCCACAGAAGACAAACTACATACAAAGACCCTATAGCTACTTTTCTTTTTATTTGAATCTAGCAAATATAGTGTCTTTATCTACCTATCTATAGGGATGGGGGGGATGTGGGAAGAGAGAGAAAAGGAAGGGAAGAAGTGTCCTTCAACATTTTGAAAACAATTTGCATGCTACTGAAGCTCACCTACAAGAACAGGCATCAAAAGGTATCACAGGGCCGAGATTTGGCCTAGTGGTAGAGTGCTTGCCTAGCATGCACGAAGACGTGGGTTCGATTCCTCGGTACCACATACACAGAAAAAAAGCTGGAAGTGGTGCTGTGGCTCAAGTGGTAGAGCTCTAGCCTTGAGAAAACCCAAAGACAATGTTCAGGCCCTGAGTCCAGGCCCCAGGACTGGCCCCAGGATTACTTTGTAATCTAAAGAATGTACATTTAAAGTTCTGTTTGCTCAAGGAGTTCTCTTCCTACTGGCCTGCAAGAGTGCTTGCAATTCTCACCTCACTCATAGTTTAAGGATTACAATTAGTCTTTTATTAAAATGCAAAGTTGTTGGCCAGGAGGTGAAGACTGATATGGGCAAAAGTGAGAAACCTTGCTGAAAAAACAATGAACTAAAAAAACCTAAGGAATAAAGAAGTGGGTCAAGTGGCTGAGCACTTGTCTTAGCAATATCTAGTACTTCCAAGGAACAAGTAACAATAGTACCAAAAGCAATGCTGTTGTTCAGAAATAACAAGTCACAAACCAACAACACCTGTGAATATCTTCAGCAGCCTTTTTTGTGGCCTTGAATTTCGGAGATCATTTTTAAAAAAAAAGATCTCCCAGGTAGGTATTACCTCTCCTTCAAAGTCAGTTAGCAATTGTGCAATATGATGATCTCACAGATAAGTTTCGACAGAGGACTAGAAAGCATGGTGGATCTAGAGCCTGAAATGAAGTACCTGGGGGTGGATGGATGTCAGAGCCAATAGAACCATAGCCAGGAAGACCCTGGATGGAAAACACTTCCTTGGCAGAAGACACTACCAAGGACTGATACCTCACAATCTTTGTCCCCTACACAGGTATCCTGTTAAGGTGAGTTGTCCTTGATCCATCAGTCACTAGCAAGCACCCTGGCAGTGAAACTAAATAAAATATTTGAGAACCACAATGCCAACATTTTGCCAATGAAAGAAAGTTACACTCAGTGATCTCCTTAGATTGTTAGCATTTCTGTTCTCCCTCCTGGTAAACTGTCTTCAGCAACATTGAAGAAAACTGTTATCCTTGGGGCAGGTGCAGGGAGGGATACTGGTATTGGGGCTTGAACTCAGGATCTGGATGCCATCCCTCAGCTTTTTTTTTTTGCTCATATCTCCACTTCTAGCTCTTTTGGTGATTAATTGAAAATAAATATTTCATGGGCTTTGCTGCCTGGATTGCCTTTGAACCGTGATCCTTAGATCTCAACTTCCTGAGTAGCTAGGTATAAGGCATGAGCCACTGATGCCAGCAATATAGGTTATCTTTAAAACAGACAGCCTAACTTCTAAAACAACTATGCAATGTATGAAGTATAAAGCCTCTGAAGACTAGCCTCGATCCTCACATACATTGAAAAGCATCAAATGTGAAGCAACTGCCTCTGCAGGAAAATTCCATAAAATTCTTATCTCCAAATAACCAAAAAGGCTGGAAGAGAGCTTAGGCTCATGTAGGTAGAGAGCTAACCTTGAGCAAAAAAAAAAAATCAAAAACAAAAACTCTGGGACAGTGCCTACGCCCTGAGTTCAAGCCCTAAAACTGGCATGAAAGGAAGGAAAGAAGGAAGGAAGGAAGGAAGGAAGGAAGGAAGGAAGGAAGGAAGGAAGGAAGGAAGGAAGGAAGGGAGGGAGGGAGGGAGGGAGGGAGGGAGGGAGGGAGGGAAGGAGGGAGGGAGGGAGGGGAAAGAAAGGAGATGAGAAGAAGCAATCACATTTACATAAGTTTTATCACAGAATGTAATTTTAATTTCTCTGTTTTACTGTGAATCAGAGTTGTTGATATCTTACTGTGCCTAAATTATAAATAGAACCTTATCATAGAAATGTATGTATAGGAAGAACCTCATAAAGTTTACACACAAAGTATACATCGAGTATAGATGGAATTTGGTGCTATTCGAAGCTTCAGGCACGTCCTGGAAATCTTAGAATGAATCTCTAACAGATAAGAGAGGATGATTATAATAATAGCAATAATAAATCCAATCATTTCAGAAATAGATTTTTGTGATTAATAATTTATAGATTGCCAAATGCTTTTATAGACATCATTTAATTTTAGCACATGAATGGATAAGAGACACATGAGATTTGGAGAATGAAAGGATCTTATCCCAGGCCACACCACCAGTGATCAAGTGATAAACTTCCACTAGATGCCAGATATGGGCCTCTGCACTAAGATGCATGAAGGTCACCATCTGACTAGGAAATCAGATATACATTTTAACCACAGACTTATCCAACTGAATTACTAAGGATTTGGTTGAGAAGTGAGAAAATGCTTTGATATCTAAGGTCCATCTCAGCCACTCTCATCCTCTTCCATGTTGGGACTTTGTCCTACTTGTCCTCAAGAGAAGAAGAGTCAATGAAGAGGAGAGGAAAAAGAGGGTACTGAGGAAGGCAATCATGCTTGAATCCATTCTGGATATTAAGTAAATCCTCTAATTCTCTAGACTCAGTGTACTGTGTGCTCCACAGAAATGTTCCCAGAAATCTTTGCTTTCCTGGTGCCTGAAAATAACCTACACATTGGGTACTGGAACAATGATTTCATCATATCTTTCCCTTTAGTGGTGAGTACCTGAAACTCATTTACAACCAGCCTGTTAGGAAATCACAGCAGGTTGTAGATATGATCAAAGGAGCTGTAGAACAAGCCAAAGCTTCCAAAACTCCATCCATACCCACTCCTCTGTGCCCAGTATTCAGGATGCCCTATTTGATTAACACTCTGCTCCCTGTGAAAATGTAACCCCACCCCTGAGATCGGACTTTCATCACTTGTCAGACACTGACACTTTGGTGTGAATGAGATTCTCTTCTTTTGAGCAGAGAATAGAAGAGAGGAAATAAGACAAAGGAGTACCTTGGGAGGGGACCTGGAAATCCAGCTGTATTCAGTACAGATCAACTGTGTGTGCCATCCAGATCATATAATAGGTTAAGCCAGGCAGTGGATCCCATCCCACATAGCCACCAGCCCAGGCAAGCTTGCTAAGCTACCTTAGTTCCCTATCTGCTAGAGTACCTTGCTCAAGTACCTTAGTTCTCTATCTGAGATGAAAACAACCCTCCCATACTTGTCCCTTTATTAATTCCCCTTTGGCTGCTCCATAGTAGTCTCTCAAACAGGTGATTTTTTGGTCCATCTTTAGATTCACAAACCATACAAAGAGTGGAATGAAGAAGCATCAACCTCAACCAACCTCTCTCAGCCTCCCTTCCCAGGATCCTGTTGGCTGGTTATAAACTGTTGCTACTATAAGACACATCTTTAGGTAACAGAGACAGCTTGGATTAATGATATCATGTGCAACTCTAGGGAGAGATTTCCAATAGTTTTCTCATCTCCTGGCTGTCCTCACACATTTCTAGTTCTCTTCAAACAGTGTGGGGCTTACCCAGGCACTGACCTTGTCTAATCATATTGATTGTCAGCAATTGCAGTCTAATTGGAAAGCAAGTTGCTATGGTAATTCCTGTGCCTTATGTCTTACATTTAAAGACACAATGATCCTAAAAGGGGGGAAATTGCTTGTGCTTGGTGACAGAGGGGGGAGGAAAACATAATTAGATATGCAAATTTGAAAACTAATGTATTCAAATGAATGCAGAAATCTAAATCAGGATACGATGTAATAAATTGGTCCCAGTATTTCTACCCAAAGCACATTTGGTCAGAATGTATTTCTTTCCATCCATCTCCCAACAAATACTTTAACATTTTTAGAAATAAAAATGAATCCTGGATAAGCAGAAATGGGCAGTCTATTCATAGCTAAAAATCGTGTTTGGGATCCATAACCTGCAGTGGGTTGGCAGAGTTAGCTGACCAACTGCCCTGCCCTCCTTCTTTAACTTGTTATGCAGTCCCAGCCATATCACCATCAGCCTTTCTGTTCCTTAATATTCTTTATTGATAAACAAAACATTAAATTCTGTTTTCTTTTCATTCTTTTGGCCTATCAACAATTACTTACTGAGTACATACTCGGTTCAGGACACATCACAAGAAGCCTTAAACATCTGTCATGATGCATTCATTGCAAAAGAAGAGAGGGCACCACACACACACACACACCCCAATCCTCTGTAACCTCCATGGTATTTAGTGAACTATTACAGAGATAGCTGTGTCTGTGTATCTTCCCCTGAAAATAAAATATTCTTTACTCCTGAAAATAAAGAAGAGAGAGGAATGGTTTGGCCTTGATCAATGTATATCATATGCATAAACTCTTCATTAAATAGCAACTCCTAAAAAAAAAAAAAAAAAAAAGAAGGGATATCAATGTGTGAGAAGTTATGCACCTTCTATCTGCCAATGTAACTGTAACCCCACTATACATTGAAATAAAAATTTATAAAAGAGTAAAAAAAAAACACAGAATCAAATTAGGACTGGACTGGTTAAGAATGTACAAGCGTATATTACCTACTAACATGAATTTATAGACTTGCGTATTACTGTAGGCCTGCCTTATAGGTGAATATATTTCATACAACTTGACCAAGCCTGCCATCTCTTTTGTTGTCCCTTGATTATCTCATATTGTTACAGTTTCTTACCTTGCTATCTGATATATTGTATATAGGTTTATTTGTTTATTTGAAATACAATAGGGAAGGGGGAAAAACAAGATGAGGGGAGAGGATGGGGGAGGGAGATGGGGATAAAAACATGAGAAGGGGTAGCAATGATTGTTAAGTAATACACCTATCTGGCAAATATAATGTAATCCCTCTATCAATTACAACAGAAAAAGAGAAAAAAAGAAAAAGAGACGCTTCACCAACAAATTAAATTCTCACATCTGGATTGGCAGTGTATTCAAATGTAGCTAAATCCATTCTGGTTATCTTGATCTTTGTATCACCATGGGATCCCCTGATGGTTTTATCCTCGAAATAAAGCATTCACAGGCTATGTCACAAAAAATAAATAAATAAAAAATAAATAAATAAATAAATAGCAACTCCTTTTGTACAACTACCTAAAGATAATAATTTTTAAAAATACATCCAGGTTAAAAAAATAAATTAAAATGAATATATTTTTTAAAAAAGAAGAGAAGGCAATCTCCCTATCGTGGCAGATGCTTCCTAGAGGCAGAAAATGTGCTCTCTTGAATAGGTCTGAAGACAAGGCCTGTACAGAAATTTGAACTATATTGCCCCAGATACTGTACTTTTGGTAATCCCTGTTTACTGTAGCTCAATAGATACCAAGTGCCTGGTGAGTGTGATCAAGATGCCCAGCACGTGGAAAGCATTCCATTCATGGTACTGCAGCTGGCAAGAGGGCCTGCGTGATTAGGATAAACCACTCCCAAACAGCAACGCTCCAATGAAGCTCTGAAGAGGGGAAAGCCTTGATGCTAAATGATTAGAGAAGGCTCCCTTGGAAATGACTCAAAGAGAAACCTCAAAATGACAATGAGGTTTTCTTCCTGATAGACTGCTTGAGGGCCAGGATAAAGTATCTGCTCCTTGTACTTGATGCAAGGCAAAGGACTTTAACTGTGCTGCCCATTCCACACAAATCCAAGCAAAGAATCTTCGTTATAAAACAAAAATTCCAATTTTTTGAAGCCAATTTTTTGAAGTACATGTCCCTTCACTATAAAAAATACATGTCCTCTGAAGATCTAGTGAGGCCTAGGAAGCAGAAGTGTGGAAGTAGGACTCTGACTGCCACTGGAGGATGGCATGGGAGAATATGTTCTTTAGAAACAGAAAATCAGGCAAGTACTGTCAGTAAATATGATGCTCTGATTGGTTTTCATGTTTTGTGTCCATCCTAGGGCTTGAACTCAGGGCTTGAACGCTGTTTCTTAATTTTGTTTGTGTTCTACCACTTCAGCCACACAGCTCCACCTTTGACATCTTGGTGGTTCATTGGAGATCACACACTTCCTTTCTCTAGATGGCATGAAACTGTGATCCTCAGATCTCAGCTTCTTGAGTAGCTAGGGTTCTGGGTATGAGCTACTGGTGCCCAAATGTTCTTTTGTGTGTGTGTAGACAGAGACAGAAATGTCCCATGTAGTAATTTCTGGACAGTCATGAAGGGCAGGATGGATAACAGCTTTGCCTACTCCTTATTTTATCGGGTGTTGCACTCAGCATTCCAAGGAGGAAGGTTTTCATGATCACCAATGTGACTCATATTCAGAAGCAAATGTGAGCTACCTTCCTGCTCCTTCACCAAGGCTCATAAAGAAAAGACTTTCATGCCATGAATAAGAGTTAATGAGGCGGAAAATGGAGGAGCATAAAAGATGGAGTAATTATGAATTACAGAGTGAAAACAGAGACCCGGGGGAGGAAGGAAGCCAGGTGGGGAAGAGAGGTTATGTTATAGGTGCAGCAAGGGTCCAAATGGCACAATAAAACCTAGAGAGAATTATTGAGGAAAATTTCAGGGTACTGTAAGGTGAGAATAATAAACTGTGATCACTACAATAATTGCTACACACACACACACACACACACACACACACACACACACGTTATTTCCTTGGTAAAGAGGTTCATAACATATGTCCAGAAAGGAAGAAATTAACCCTGACTTATAGGAAGCATCAACAGAGCCTTCTGTAAGCTGACAGTAAAATTACAGTCTTCAAGAGAAATAACAAGACGAGCTAGGTTTTCTTTGTCACCTGATCTAGGACTTCAGGGCAACAGACCTATGGGAGACTCTGGGGCTAGCCCCTCATCAGTGTGCTTAGAGCCCCTCCCCAGGGAGCACTGTAACCTCCACCTGCTGGAATGAAAGCTGGCACTGTCACAGAGGACTGCCCACGACATAGTGGGCTGACTTTTAATAACAGAATCACAGTAATAATTAAAAGCCACTGAATCCTAAGGCTAGAAGTGACCCTAGAGATCACTGGATCAACACTGTTGTTTTAGAGATGGGGAGAAACATACCCAGAAGAGAAGAGAATTGATCTGACTCAAGGTTAATTAGTGGCAGAATCAGGACTAGAACCTAGGTCCCCAGACTATATGAAGTAATAAAATAAGAGTAAGCAGTATGACCTCTACATAACACTCTGGGCTTTTGTTCATGGGGCAAGGCATGCATTATTCATATGCTCTTAAACACACTGGCCGGCTATAAGGTACAGAAAACAATGTACTGAGCGACAAGGAACGAAGTAATATTTCACAGAACAGCATGGATTTCAGGTGGCCCTGTAATAAGCCAAAGTGATGAAGCGTTTCCCCTTGCCCACTCAAGAGACCTTGCTTATATGCAGCACATTTCTGGAATTCAGAGAGCTAGAGCCTCAAATTTCTTAGCCTGCCCCCTCTCCCAGACTGTATGCAACTAATAGATTTAGTAGTCTTTGCCATTCGAAAGTCATTCTTCCTGGAAGGTAAGCTTTTTCTTTCTCCCATGAAATTACTGGTTAAGTGAGAAGAGAAGCTTCAAAGACCCATAATTGAGAAATCTGCAGCTAGCTACTATGTTCTACACACGCACACACACACAGACACACACACACGCACACATACCCCAACCAGGAGCCAATGACAGTCTCTGGAAGATACTTCATCACCAGCAAGAGGGTATATAACTAAATGAGGATAAACACATATTTAGTTTCAAAAGGATTTTCTAAACTTATTTGTTTGCTTCTAATTATCCCAGTATTTCTCTTGCAAAATTCCCAATTAAATTGGCCTGTAATTATTTACTTGACACGTCTGGATCTGCCCATTTCTCACAGATGGTAGTTGTACAACTCTTGCTGTAACAAGGTACTAGGTATTGTGTACATTGCTGGATTCTTACCTTAGGTATTTAGAGTATGATAGTATGACAGCAACAGACTCCAAAATGTCAAGCACTTAAAGAACCCATGCCTTCCTTTCTTCTTTTCTTACCTAATGATCTGGTATGGTATTCTACAGTACTTAGGATCCTAGGTCAACAGTAGCCTTGCCAACTTTAATTCTGTCTATCAAGGTTGCCCTGGGCCTTTCCAGACACCAGTTGGAAGGGAGACAGAATGTGGAATAGCACAGAAATGAGCTATAATTTGACAGCAAGATTAGCTCAGAAGTGTAGTCAAGGGTAAGTGTCACATAGGGAGAATCACTCCTGTAATCCTAGTTACTCAGGAAGCTGAAACAGGAAGGTTGCAATTTTGAGGTCAGCCTGAAGAATGTAAGGAAACCTTGTCTCAAAAGAATAAAAACAAAAATGGCTACAGATTAACTCAATGGGAGAGTATTTGCCTAGTATGTATACATGATTTCTTGTGTCCTACAAAAAAGAAAGAAGAAAAAGTAAAAGAAAAGTAGTCTAGCTATGTAAGAGAGGAGAAATTGATTTTTGCATGACAGTTAAAAAATCTAACCTATCCCACATATTCTCTGTATTGCTAACAAATCCTTCAAAGGTTGCACAATTATTCCCATTGAATAAACAGCTTTCACGGGTGTTAATTGCCTTGTCGAAGACCATACAAGTAGGCAATAATGAAGCTCAAATTTGAATCCAGGCCTGCCTAGCTCCTGATGCAGGCTGCCATTCCCATGTCACATGAACTAAGACAAGTACAAGTCAGAAGAGCCATTAGGGATAGTCAAATGAGACATTAGTGTTGCAGCACGTGTGCAACATTCAATGCTCTGCTTTCTGCAGAGCAAATGTCTAAGAAAGGTTAATTATTATCAGCAACATCCCTTTTCCTGCAGGTCTCACATGACACACTTCAAGCACATAAGTGACCCAAACTTAGAGACAGCTTATCATCTCTTGTGTATCAGGCTACCCCAAACTCCTTTTTTTTTGTCTTTGCTGAAGCTAGCAAGCCTTGTGGAAACCAAGTGATCTAATCAATGGCTCTTCTTCCTTTCTTTTTTTTTTTGGCTGGTCCTGGGCTTGAACTCAGGGCCTGAGTGCTATCCTTGGACTTTTTCAAGGCTAGAGCTCTACCACTTAAGCCATAGCACCATTTCTGGCTTTTTCTCTATATGTGGTACTTACAAATTGAACCTGGGTCTTCGTGCATGCTAAGAAAGCATGCTACCACTAGGCCGAATTCCAAGCCCAATTCTTCCTTTCTCTTTACACAATGTCTACTCCCTTTCTTCCTTCCCAGTGCCTCATCTTTCATCACTAAGAATTCAATGAGCTTCTGTTCAACTCAAATGGGTTTCTGACAGCCAACACACTGACCAATAAAGGAATTGTCTACCCTTCAGCTTCCAAGTCTAATCTAGTTCTACTGCTAGAAAAATCTCTCTCCCCATCACTCTTGTGCATCCTCTTACAATTCCATTTGTTTTCCTAAACAGCAACCCTCTCCACATGATTTCCATGCATAGATTCCTTCCACACTTCTGTACCCAGACAGACAGGGACTCAAAGGCCACTTGTAGCCATTCTTCTTGCTACTTGCTATTCCCTTCTTACTATCTTGACTATTATACAGGTAACCATGAATTTACAACAAAGTTTTTTTTAAGTAAATCATTGAGATGTTCAGTTCATCTAAGAAGCAATGACTCATGACTCACATAAAACCACTCTTTAACCACCACAGGACTGTTAAGATCAGATGATTTGGTGGAAATTGCAAAGGGTCATAAATGACCTGATGATAGTAGAAAATAAAAGGACCTTGGCAAGAAAAACTGCAAAGGTGACTTGGAATCTGCTTGGACATTAAATCATCAGAGAAATTGGAGACAATTAGGCCTAAAGGCTTGGATTGTCAGATGGAATTGTTGCTTGGCGTTGAAGTTGAGGGAAAGACAGAGAGGAATAGGGGTGGAGAGAAATGACCAGCCTGCTTTAGACCATCTGTCCATGAAGAATTTACAGAATATATGGGGAATGGAGATGAACTTAGACAGGTGACTATTCCAGTGAGGTGTGGTGCATTAGCAGAGAGGTCCTACTAGAAGGGTGTGTGTGGAGTGAGGAAGTCCAAGAGGACTTCAATGTAGAGAGTTTGAGAGATACCAAGACCAGGCTTGGAAATGCTGACATTCTAGCTGGGCACAGTGGCATATGCCCACAAGAAACCAGGGATCAAGTTGATTGTAATTCGAGACCAGATTGGTTACAAAAACATTTCTGGTAATTCTAGCTACAAGAAGGGAAGGGGAAGTCAGGAGAGGAGGAAAGAAAGAGGGAGAGAAATAAAAGAAGAAAGAAAGAGGGAGAAAGAGAAGGAAAGGAGAGACAGAAAGAGGAAGGAAGGAAGGTAAGAAGGAAGGAAGGAACTGAAATTATTTCTTCTTAAATCAGGGACAAAACAGTATGTCCACTTTCTCCAATCCTTTTCAATATAGTATGGAATTTCTAGCAAGAGCAATAGTACAAGAGAAAAAATAAGGGGTATTCAAATAGAGAAGTCAGAAATCAAACCACCCCTATTTGTAGATTACATGAAAATTATCTGAAGAACCCTGCAACCCCCCCCCTCCAAACTCCTAGACTTAATAGATAACTTTGACAAAGTAGCAAGGTATAAAATTCAATCCACAAAAATCAGTAGCTTTTTAGGACAACAGCAAGGAGAAGGTAGAGTGTGAAATCAGAAAAACCTCCATTTGCAACTGTCGCAAAAATTTTTTTTAAAAACCTAGGAATTGATCTAACTAGGAAGGTAAAGGATCTCTACAACAAAAACTATGACACTTTGATGCACTAGCAACCATCTATCCATTGGCCAAACTGAGTTAGGCAGAACACAAAATGCTCCCCACCACTAAAGTCATCCCTGAAAAGCACAGTGTCCCTTTAGGAGGAAGGTAAAGTGAAGTGGGACAGGTGGTCAGAACATTGCCCAGATGAAACAGGTAAGTACCTTCCTTTACTGTCTAAAGCTGTCCTCCCTACCAAGAGCTACTTCTGGATCATGGAAAAAGAAACGCCTTTGTTAATGATGCTCTAAAAATGCCCTCCAAAGTAGCAGAGGAAAAAAAACTCCATCCAAGCTGGGTGCAGGTGGCTGATGACTATAATTCCAGCTACTCAGGAAACTTGAGATCTTTAAGATTATGTTTCAAAATCAGCCTGATTAGGAAAATCCATGAGACTCTGATCTCTGATGGGAGTGGTTCAAGTGGTAGAGCACCAGCCTTCAGCAAAATAATTAAGGGACAGAGCCCAGATCCTAAGTTCAAGCCCTAGTACTGACACAAAAGGATAATTTTAAAACTAAGGTATACAGCACATTTCCCCCAAAATTGAGAGGACAAATACTAAAACCGTAAGAAACTATATAATATATACCACTAAAATAGTATTAGTATGCATGTATGCAGACAAATATAGTATTAGGATATACAGATGCATGTATTATTTAGCATGTTTAATATCTATAACTCTGTATGATATACATTTTTAATTATATTTATGATTATACATCACATATTCCATATAAAAACATAATATATGATTACATATTTATGCATGTACATATATATTTGTATATAATTATTTGTGTGTATGTTTACACGTTTTTCTACCAAGTCTATTCCTTCAGTTATATATATATATACACACATATATATAATGTATTTAACTATTAGCACATATAACTGCATATATATGTCATTATATGAAAATACAATGTTTCAGAAATTCATTTTTTTTCTTTTTTTTATGAAGCATTATTTTATTTTTTTATTTTTTTATTTTTTATTATAATTAGTAAAAGGGTTACAGGATATTTTCCAGCTAGAAGGTGCATTAATTCACATACATTGATACCCTTTCACATGTCTTGGTACCCATTACCCTCCCCCCTACACCCCCCACCCGTCTTGGTTTTCCCCCCTTCCCTATCTAATTTCAAATAACAAAATATAAATAAATTCAATATATCAGATAACAAAGTGAGATACTATAACAATATGAGGGACAGCAAAGGAGATGAGAGACAACATAGTAGATTAAGGACAACAATCATTCATTATATGGCTTTTGTTTCAATATCCTGGAGGTCCTTTCAATTAGCTTCATACTATATGGCCTTATGTATCAAGATTTTGCTCTATTGCAGATCTCTGCTAGGAGAGCCCAAGGTTTCTACTGATTATGACAAATGAGGGAAACCATTGAGCCTAAGTTCCTTTGAGTCTGGCTTACTTCACTTCATATGATTTTTTCTAAGTCTTTCCATTTCCTAACAAGTGGGGCGATGTCATTCTTTCTGACAGCAGCATAGAATTCCATTGTGTACAAATAGCACAGCTTGTTGATCCACTCATCAACTGAGGGACATCTAGGTTGGTTCCATATCTTTGCTATGGTGAATAGTGCTGCAATGAACATTGTTGTGCTAGTGGATTTAGTATGCCCTTGTTTCTGGATGGTTGGGCAAATGCCAAGTAGTGGAATTGCTGGATCATAGGGGAGTTCTATGTTTAGCCTTTTGAGGCACTGCCACACTGCTTTCCATAGTGGTTGAATGAGTTTGCACTCCCACCAACAGTGTAGTAGTGATCCCTCCTGGCCACATCCCCTCCAGCATCTGTTGTTATTAGTTTTCCTGATCCTGGCCATTCTAACTGGAGTGGGGTGGAATCTCAGAGTTGTTTGGATTTGCATTTCTTTTATGACCAGAGATGTTGAGCATTTCTTCGTGTGTCTATAGGCCATTTTTGTTTCTTCTTCAGAGAAGACTCTCTTTAAGTCTTTGGCCCATCTTTTAATGGGATGGTTGTTACTTTGGAGATTAGTTTTGGAGTGATTCAATTTTTTGAGTTGTTGATATATTTTAGATATGAGGCCTTTGTCCGTTGTTTGGTTGGTGAAGATCTTCTCCCACTCTGTAGGCTTCCTATTTAGTGTACTAGCTATGTCCTTTGCCATACAAAAGCTCCACAGTTTAATGCAGTCCCACTTATCCAGCCTTTCTCTGATTTGATGTGATTCTTGGTCTTTATTAAGAAAGTTTCGACCTGTGCCAAGGAGGTCTAGAGTATCTCCTATTCCTTCTTGTAAAGTTTTCAGAGTGTTGGCTTTTACCTCCAGGTCTTTGATCCATTTGGAGTTAATTCTAGTACAGGGTGACAAAGAAGGATCCATCTTTCGTTTTCTGCATGTGCTTAACCAGTTCTGCCAGCACCACTTGTTGAAGAGGCTGTCTTTCTTCCATTCTATTTTTTTGGCTCCCTTGTCAAAGATTAGGTGGGCATAGGTGTGTGGTTTAATATCTGGGTCTTCAGTTCTATTCCATTGGTCTTCAGGCCTGTTCTAGTGCCAGTACCAAGCTGTTTTGATAATTATAGCTCTGTAATAGAGTCGAAAGTTTGGTATTGAAATTCCTCCTGTGCTGTTCTTTCTGCTAAGAAGTGTTTTTGCTATACGGGGTCTTTTATTATTCCATATGAAATTTTGGATTGCCTCTTCTATTTCTTTAAAGAATGACATTGGGATATTGATGGGTATTGTGTTGAATTTGTAAATAGCCCTTGGCAAATCTTACCAAAAAAAAGAAGAGAGCATATTGAAATAAACAAAATCACAGATGAAAATGGTAATATCATGACAGAAATTAGCAAGATCCAGAATATCATGAGGGAATACTTCTCAAATCTTTACGCCAACAAATTTGAGAATCTAGATGAAATGGATGAATTCCTAGCCAATATTAACATACCCACACTGAACCAAGAATAACTAACCCAA
Source organism: Megascapheus bottae (assembly GCF_031878675.1). Lineage (NCBI taxonomy): Eukaryota > Metazoa > Chordata > Mammalia > Rodentia > Geomyidae > Megascapheus > Megascapheus bottae. Next base: position 50,887,462 of record NC_143515.1, read on the forward strand.
CTCAAAAGGCCTATTTCAAGCTCTGAAATAGAAATGACAATTAGAGAACTTCCACCTAAGAAAAGCCCAGGGCCAGATGGATTCACAGCTGAATTCTATAAGGTCTTCAAAGCAGAGCTCACACCAATACTCCTCAAGCTCTTCAACAAAATTGAAAATGAAGGTTCCTTACCAAACTCATTCTATGAAGCCAGTATAACCCTCATCCCCAAACCAGACAGAGATTCATCAAAGAAAGAGAACTATAGACCTATTTCTTTGATGAACATCGATGCAAAACTTCTCAACAAAATACTGGCCAACCGTCTACAACAACTCATCAAAAAAATTATACACTATGATTAATCTGGATTCATCACAGGGAGGCAAAGCTGGTTCAACATACACAAATCAATTAATATAATTCAACACATCAACAGGAGCAAGGACAAAAATCACATGATTGTCTCAATAGATGCGGAAAAGGCATTTGACAAGATCCAACACCCCTTTATGTTAAAAGCTCTGGAGAAACTAGAGGCTGTGTATGAGAAACCCACCGCTAGTATTACACTTAATGGTGAAAATCAAAAGCCATTCCCTCTAAAATCAGGAACGAGACAAGGATGCCCACTCTCTCCCCTACTCTTTAACATAGTACTAGAATTCCTAGCCAGTGCAATAAGGCAAGAAGCAAGCATAAAGGGGATCCAAGTAGGGAAAGAGGAAATAAAACTATCCCTCTTTGCAGATGACATGATTCTGTATTTAAAGAATCCTATAGACTCTACTCCCAAGCTCCTTTAGCTGATTCAAAACTTTGGAAGAGTAGAAGGCTATAAAATCAACGCTCAAAAATCAACTGCCTTGGGCTGGGAGTTTGGCCTAGTGGTTAAAGTGCTTGCCTAGCATGCATGAAGACCCGGGTTTGATTCCTTGGTACCACATACATAGAAAAAAGCCAGAAGTGGTGCTGAGGCTCAAGTGGTAGAGTACTAGCATTGAGAAAGTCCAAGGACAGGGCTCAGGCCCTGAGCTCAAGCCCATGACTGGCAAAAAAAAAAAAAAAATCAACTGCCTTCCTTTACGCCAACAGTGAGAGGACGAGGCAATAATCAGGAAAGAAACTCCTTTCACAATAGCCTCAAAGAAAATAAAGTACCTAGGAATTAGCTTAACCAGAAATTCATTTTTTATGTTGCTGAAATGTAGATTATCTGGTATTCAGTTTACAAAAGCCCACGCCAACAATAAAACATAATTTTTAAAACAAAAAAGCATAGCATAGAAGCCCTGTAGTGCCAAATGACAGGTAAGACCCAGGACCCAGGATATTTATCTCTACATTCCCAGCGCCAATGTCAGTACCTGACACACAGGAACTACTTCAGCAACATTTGCTGAACATTTGCTAAATTCATTCTCCACTCTTTAAAACTCTCACTTCAAAATTCTGCTGCACAAGAAGCTCCCCTCCTGTGTTAATACACAATTTGATTTGCAAAGCGTCTGTTTACTGCAAGTTTTCAAGAACATAGCTTTATTGCACAAAAGAAGTTGGAAAATCTTTCCTAATCTTTCAAAGATAATTCATTCATTGAGCAAACACTTGGTTTAGAATAGGAATGCTAAGATAAAAGACAATTTGCTGTCCTCCAGAAGTTCTTTGCTTAGAGCAGGCAATTTATTTATTGCAACTATACAGCACAATAGCAGAATGCAAATCCAGTGTATTGCATGAGCATCTCTGATAGGTATGTATGTCCCCTAGATTACAGGGAACTTAGAAAAGAAAATAGGCAGCTACATTTAGCTTGTTACTAAAAACCAGAAAAAATGATTCCATGTACATTACAAATATTTTAATGCATTTGAATTCCCTACTATTCCAGGTCAGGGGGGAATAGGTTGGGAAAAAATTGATTTATTGGAAAAGAGCTTGGTAGTCCACTTTGGGCTGCTATCACAGAATACATATTTCTAGTTAACATACAAAGAAAAAGGGTTACTTGTTTGGTGGCTGGACTATCCAAACAGCATGGCTCCCCCACCTGATTGGGTTGAACATAGCAGAAAAACTTAAAAGGGAACCAGTTGCCTGCAAAGGGACAAATGCCCAAGCAAGGATTTTTGAGTGGAGAGAAGAAACATTTAGGAGACACATTTGAACCATAGCTTAACCACAACAGTGAATATGAATATTTGGCTTCTTCCTAGATGTTGTTTTCTAAATCATCTCATGGAAATACCACCCAGGCCTGCAGCCAGTGGACACAGCTCTTCAGTGTCTCTTTATTCTATAATCCTATAGTGATTCTGTTCAAAGTCTCAGCACTGGGTGAATGAGTGCCAGTTAGAGCAGGTGGCATGCCATATCACTCTATGATAGGTTGGACTTTGTGTGGTACTAGTTGTATTCAAAATTCTCATTAACTCTCTAAAGATTTCCCTTACAAGAAGCATCTGACCCTACTGTCGGATTTATACATGCACACCTTAGCTAACAGAGTGCAAGTCTGAAGGAGAATGCTCATTCCCAGAGAGCATGACCTTTACTCCTAGCCCTGCATGGGAGTGGATTTCCCTTTCCTTCATGGGAAGTTGAACTGTGATACATAGTGAAGCTCAGGATCAACTTCTCTAATCTCTCAACAAATGCCTTGTAAACCCTTCAGTCACCAGTCCTTTCCCTCCTTTCTCTGTGAGAGCTGTTCTGACAATTCAAGAGCTTTATCTCCTGAGCAGCAAGACTAGGGAACATGGTGAGATGGAGAAATAGAGCCATGTATAGCCAGATGCTGAACTGTTCCTGAACTGTTCCTGAACAGATGTGTTCCTGAACTGTTATACTAGTAAAAATTCCTGTGATAAAGGCCTAAGTCATGGACAACCCAGACGTGGGTCTCTTGCTAGAGTTGCACACACTGTTAACTCCCCCAAAATGCCACAAAAGAATCCCTGTGTCCACTTGGAAGTGCCACTCACAGAAGACTCTTCCTTCACCATTTACCCATCCATTCTTCCATCCCATAATTATTACTGAACACTAAATGTATACTAACCCGTCACTTATGCTGCAAATAGAGAGATGAGTAAAATGTTTTCCAGAACTCCAAAGTCAGAAAATGACAATGTTCAACAAGAATTTTACTCATCTCCTACTTATGTAATTATAACCCCTCTGTACATCACTTTACAATTATTAAAAAAACTTCAATGACAAATGAATATAATAATTGCTTATCTGAGAAATGCAAAAAGTCTTTTGAGAATTTCATGGACAGGAAAACAAATGTGGCCATGTATAGAAGGAATAAATGTTGCCCTGATGTTGAACAGAGCTGGCTCTGCACATAGAGGCATTGTAAGCAAGACTGAAATGCCCACTTCAGTGTGATGTCAAAGGATTGTAGAGATTATAGGGAAAGTGGCTGGTAAATAGTAAACACTCAATAAATGACTATAGAAATAAGCAGAGGCAGAGCTGGTTTAAACTAGAACATGACCTCAGAATTTCTTAGTGAAGTACTTTACCACTGCTACACTTTATTTTCTATCCCTCAACACTCACCTGGCCAAAGGTAACCCCGACCAGTACAACAGCTCTCCTCTGAAACTGAGACAACATATGAACTACCTTCCAAAATAATCAGAAGTGCTTCCTTACTTGGTTGTTCTAATAATTCCTTCTTCTTTTAGACTAAATAAACCAATCCAGATATAAGAATTCTTGACACACGACTACACACAGGGAAAGGTGTCCAACTGTTAGGCTAGAATACAGTGATCATCAAATCACTATTGGTGAACCTGGAAGAATTGGCTTCTATTAGAGCTAAGCTCCCTTTGACTCCTAAGTCCTCTCCTCCATGCTTCCTTCTGTACCTATGTGCCACTTTCACTTGACTCCTTTAAATATTCTGCTACTGGGTATAAAATTAACCCTCAAAGATCAACTGCCTTCCTCAACGCCAACAGTGAGAGGAACGAGGCAACAATCAGGAAAGCAATTGCTTTTGCAAGAGCCTCAAAGAAAATAAAGTACCTAGCAATTACCTTAACTAAGAATGTAAAGGACCTTTTTGATGAAAACTTTAAAACCCTGAAAAAGGAAATTAAAGCAGACCTAAGGAAATGGAAAAACCTCCCATGCTCCTGGATTGGAAGAATTAACATCGTGAAAATGACAATCTTGCCAAGGGCTATCTACAAATTCAACGCAATACCCATCAATATCCCAATGTCATTCTTTAAAGAAATAGAAGAGGCAATCCAAAATTTCATATGGAATAATAAAAGACCCCGTATAGCAAAAACACTTCTTAGCAGAAAGAACAGCACAGGAGGAATTTCAATACCAAACTTTCGACTCTATTACAGAGCTATAATTATCAAAACAGCTTGGTACTGGCACTAGAACAGGCCTGAAGACCAATGGAATAGAACTGAAGACCCAGATATTAAACCACACACCTATGCCCACCTAATCTTTGACAAGGGAGCCAAAAAAATAGAATGGAAGAAAGACAGCCTCTTCAACAAGTGGTGCTGGCAGAACTGGTTAAGCACATGCAGAAAACGAAAGATGGATCCTTCTTTGTCACCCTGTACTAGAATTAACTCCAAATGGATCAAAGACCTGGAGGTAAAAGCCAACACTCTGAAAACTTTACAAGAAGGAATAGGAGATACACTAGACCTCCTTGGCACAGGTCGAAACTTTCTTAATGAAGACCAATAATCACAACAAATCAGAGAAAGGCTGGATAAATGGGACTGCATTAAATTGCAGAGCTTTTGAATGGCAAAGGACATAGCTAGTACACTAAATAGGAAGCCTACAGAGTGGGAGAAGATCTTCACTAACCATACAACAGACAAGGGCCTCATATCTAAAATATATCAACAACTCAAAAAATTGAATCACTCCAAAACTAATCTCCAAAGTAACAACCATCCCATTAAAAGATGGGCCAAAGACTTAAAGAGAGTCTTCTCTGAAGAAGAAACAAAAATGGCCTATAGACACACGAAGAAATGCTCAACATCTCTGGTCATAAAAGAAATGCAAATCCAAACAACTCTGAGATTCCACCCCACTCCAGCTAGAATGGCCAGGATCAGGAAAACTAATAACAACAGATGCTGGAGGGGATGTGGCCAGGAGTGATCACTACTACACTGTTGGTGGGAGTGCAAACTCATTCAACCACTATGGAAAGCAGTGTGGCAGTTCCTCAAAAGACTAAACATAGAGCTCCCCTATGACCCAGCAATTCCACTACTTGGCATTTACCCAATCATCCAGAAACAAGGACATACTAAATCCACCAGCACAACAATGTTCATTGCAGCACTAGTTACCATAGCAAAGATATGGAACCAACCTAGATGTCCCTCAGTTGATGACTGGATCAACAAGATGTGATATTTGTACACAGTGGAATTCTATGCTGCTGTAAGAAAGAATGACATTGCCCCACTTGTTAGGAAATGGAAAGACTTAGAAAAGATCATATTAAGTGAAGTAAGCCAGACTCAAAGGAACTTAGGCTCAATGGTTTCCCTCATTTGTCATAATCAGTAGAAACCTTGGGCTCTCCTAGCAGAGATTCGCAATAGAGCAAAACCTTGATACAAAAGGCCATATAGTAGGACGCTGAATGAAAGGATCTCTAGGATATAGAAACATAAGCCATATAATGAATGATTGTTGTTCTTAAGGTACTATGTTATCTCTCATCTCTTTTGCTGTCCCTTGGTTATCTCATATTGTTACAGTATCTCACTTTGTTACCTGATACCTCTGTATATATTTGTATTTGGTTATTTGAAATTGGATAGGGAACGGGGGTAAAACAAGGTGAGGGGTGAGGGTGGGGGGAGGGAAATGGGGACCAAGACATGTGAAAGGGTATCAATGTATGTGAATTAATGCACCATCTATCTGGCAAATATCATGTAACCCTTCTATTAATTACAATAAAAATATGTGGAAAAAAATATTCTGCTACTGCAGAGTACATTTTCCCTCAGAAAAGGACTCCTCATGCACAGGACTTGTGAGAAATGGCCATAGTCCCACTGCATTGTAAGGCCTTGGATTGTTACCTAGCACCCCTCACTGATACAGTTGCTATCTATAGTCATGCGTGCCCTCCCCCACCCAACCTCTGCCTGCTCTGCTCTCCAGGTCTTTGTGGAAGCCTTTCTTGAGCTCATCAGCTAAATCCCCAGGCCAGCAGACAGTTCTGCCTGGGCCAATTTGAATGCCTGCTGCCTGTGAGATTTCCTGAGACTCTTCAGCTGCCACATTAAAACTGCATGAGAGCCTTCTCAAGAGGCCTAATAATAGCACGTTTCATCTGTGAGCCACTTTATAGACATTAACTTATGAAGCTGCCCTCACTCCCCATAAGACCTGGGCTTCTGTGTAGTGGACTTCAGGTTTTACAACCTTCAAATTGCTCTAAGAGAAAATACACACACACACACACACACACACACACACACACACACACACACACACACACACCTGGAATCTGAAAGCTCTTATATGGGCATAAACAATCATTAATTGTACTTGAGTGCTGGCATGGAGGAGGGTGGGGATTTAAACTCGGTCGCTGGTAGCTGGCCAGGTCATTGAATTACAACCCATCATCTGCATTTATAAATAAAGTCTTATTAGGACACAGGCCATTATATGTTATTTGTGGCTTCTTTTGCACTGCATCATCAGGCAAGTGGATGCAACGAAGATCAAGTAGTCCACAAAACCAAACTGTACTTACTATCTAGACCTGAAGAAAAGATTGCAAAGTCCTGGTCTAGGGAAGTTGATGTTTGTTCTTATCCTGTATGTTTTCTAAACATGGCTAGACAAATCTCTCTCCCCTTCTCTGGCCCTCAATGTCTACATCTACAGACAAATAATCTCTAAGTTGAGCCATTGCCTTGAATTTGTTCTCCCACTGTTCTGTAAGTATTGGCATCTAGTGGTTTTTTTTTTTCTTGTTATGATAGCTGACTTCTTTGAGGACAGGGACAAAGTTTCATGTGCCACGAATCCTCCTAGACAAAACGACCTAGCTGAGCCCAACAATGTATATGGAGTTTAACTGGTCTGACTTAAATTTTGTTTCTTTTTTATTTCTTTACAGAGAGATCTCTCAGAATGATTGTCTGGAAGTGATAGAGGCAGATGTGTTCTCCAATCTGCCCAAGTTACATGAAATGTAAGTAAAAACTGAGAGGAGGAGTTCGCTGATTATTCTTGACAAAAGCTTTATGAGTCTCTGACATTCCTGAGAGGCACTGGTTTAGTTATGTCCTCAGTTCCTAACACTATCATTCTAAAATGCCAATGCCAGCCTAAACCCATCATGTGTCCCTGCCTGGTGATCCCAGCTCTGGGCTCACTATGTCCCATAGATCTTTATAGCATGGATTCAAAAGTCTTGTCCTATATAGTGTACTATCCTAGTGTACTTCTATCTCATTACTTCACCCTGGATTCTTCCATTGATGCAGCATAAAATAATTCTCATATGAAATGGCTGAGGCTAAGAATCCTAGTCTGAGTGCTAACCAAACCTTTAGACACTATAAAAGCTTCACCAAGACACACAGGTACATAAGATTTTTGTTTTCTCATCTGTAAAACTGGAATAAAAATCTACACCCTGTAAGATTACTGTAATGAATAAAGGAAATTATCAATATAAATTAAATTTAGGGCATCAGCTGGCATAGAATACATAGGTTCTAATGATCTTTGATTCCTCAACAATCCCGATCAAATTTACCATGCATTGTAGACAGTCCAGTTTTACAAATATGTCAGTACAAAGATTCACTTCTGCTTTATACTAGTTTGTAATTACTGAAAAGTAACATAAAATCATAGACTATCAAGATCAGAAAAGACTTTAGAGATGGGCCAATTTTTTTTCTAAGCATATTCCATGTACAACTAAGAACCCAGGAAATTCTGCCAATGTAGGCAAAAAAGATTGCAAGACCCCAACTCAGAAAATAAATCCAGTATTACGGTATATGTCTATACTCTCAGCTCCATGGAAGGTATAAAAAGGAAGATTGTGGTCAATCTGGCCTAGAAATAAAGCACAATATTCTATGTGTAAAATAACTAAAGTGAAAAGGGCTGCTTGTACTGGTAGAGTACCTGCCTAGCAAACATCAGTCACCATGTTCAAACCATAGTACTGCCAAAAAGAAGGAAGAGGGGGAGGGGCAAGAGAAGGAGCAGAAAAAGAGAGTGGGGAAAATATTGTGAGAGAGAGAGAGAGAGAGAAAGAACAGGAGGGATGAAGGGAAAGACTTAGGGAGAGAAGGAGGGAGTGAAAGAATGATAGTGGGATAGAATGCGAGAAAGAAAGGGAGAAAAAGAGGGAGAGGAGAACAGAAAAGAAAACATTTTTATGTTTATCAAATAAGGAAACACTGTGCCAATAAAATAACACATTTAAACTTACTGCAGGAAAAGATGGTAAAGATTTGTACATTGATAATATATTTAGAATCTGCAGGAAGGATATCATATTAAATATTTCTCGACTGGAAAGGTACCATTAGGCACAGAGAGGTTATAAGGCTATCTGAAGTCAGGCAGCCAAGCCCACAACAGAATATGAACACGATCATGAGTGCATGATCACTGGTGCTTGGCACCAGTGGTTTATTTTTTTTATTTTTAGCTACTCAGGAAACGGAGATGTGAGGAGTAAGGTTCCAAGCAAGCCTGGTCAGAAAAGTCTGCAAAACCTTTTTCTCCAATTAACTTCCAAAACAAGTGGTAGCGCTCTAGTCTTTTTTTTTAAATATTTTTATTGCAATTAATAAAAGGGCTACATGATATTTGCCAGATAGAAGGTGCATTAATTCACATACATTGATACCCTTTCACATGTCTTGGTCCCCATTACCCTCCCCTCCACTCCCCCATCTTGGTTTTCCCCCCTTCCAAAAAAAGCTCAGGGAAAGCTGGGAGTGGCATGTTTGCCTAGCATGCATAAAGCCCTGGTCTGATTCCTTTGTACTACATATACAGAAAAAAACTAGAAGTGGTGCTGTGGTTCAAGTGGTAGAGTGCTAGCCTTGAGAAAGCCCAAGGACAGTGTCCAGGCTCTAAGTTCAAGCCTCGGGATTGGGGGGGGAAAAAAGCTTGGAACAGCATCCAGGCCCTGAGTTAAAGCCCAGGACCAGCATATTTTTAAAGCATTTACCAAGCATTTGTAGAGGACAGGGAGTGGGGGGTAAAGAGTTGATATACAAATGACAGCTTTCTTAGCAGACGTCCCCTCCCTTTGCTTCCTTCCTTCTTTGCTCCTTTTCTTCTTTCTTCTCTCTCTGACTACTTTGGAAAAGAGAAAAGATATGGCAGGGGGTGGGGGGGCAAACGGTCTCAGAACCCACAGGGCTTATCAGAGATATTAAGCAAAGTCAGCCAGCTTGTTGGATGTAGTCAGCCAGGCATCTGTCCATGCATTCTGATGGGCAGTGGAGCTAATAGGACAGCTGGCTGATGGGGAGGTGCTCACCCCCATGCAACACTGATTGTGTCTAAGAAGATTAATTGTCTGGTACTTGGATCTAGTTAGCTACAGCTTACTGCTACCTAAAAGCTAATGAAACAGGGAGGAAGTCATTAACAAAGACTATGTCTGAAAATACCCAACCAGACCAGAGAAAGACAAGCTCTGATGGAAATGTGAACACCTCCGGACTATTGATCAAGACCTAGCACAGGCCAGAAACACGGGGAACTCGTCACCCCTTCCCAGGAGTGGTGAGGGAGCAGCCTTAGTCTGCTGTATGAAGGGGTCTCTGGCCCACTGCAGCTTGTGTCTGGTGGAATTTCGTGGCAAGTTTTGTTTTATTTTGTCATTTTACCTCTGTTTCTCCAGTTATTTTTAGTGCCTCCTCCTTTTCCTTTCCCTCACACATTTATCCCCTCACACATCTATTTATTCCTCTGTTTTATTGGTTTTCATCAACTCTCATATCCATACAAAGGATCCACTCTCTATATGGGCTTCATCTGAAACTCCATTTCCTGTGACCCCAGAGGCCTTTGGGGTGAAAGATTCAGCCCTGAAAATGACTCAGGTGAATGGGTCCCAAGAAATGAGTCTTAAATGCCACAGGGTTAAAAGTTAGTTTATGCAATTTAGTATAGTAAGAGACACTATATGTTTGCTTCATTTCTGTTGGATGGATAACTAGAATAATGATTTACTGATATGCTTTTAAAACATGAGAAATACTATTATATTCCTTGTAGTTGAGGTCACTTGCATGTACCTTCTTCTTTTACAGTAGAATTGAAAAGGCCAACAACCTGCTCTACATCAACCCTGAGGCCTTCCAGAACCTTCCCAATCTCCGATATCTGTAAGAACTCATACATTTGGTACCCTTTCTATAAAACAGTACGATCTCATTTTAGCTTAGCTGCTACTATGGGAGAATAATTGCTTGTTTGTTGAAAAGTGGGGGTCTAGACATGGAGATGGAGATAGGGAGACACTTGGTAGATTTTAGCTTAGCTCAATGAACAAATTCTACTAATACTTTAAATATTAATATTTTAGATTAATACATTAATAATTAATAATAAATGAATGTTTTAAATTCCACAAATTTCACTGATTTCATTTTTGCTTTTATTTGGAAAAATAAATGCAATATGCACTAATGGGACTGTCATGCAGACCTCTTATAGAACTCAGACATAATTTTGAGTTAATGAGATCTAGCTAGACTTTCTTCTATCATCTAGTAGTGAACTTGATGTCAAGACACTGTCCTTCTTGTTTTGCATAAAGTATTTTATTTATCTGGTAGATGTCATTGCTTTAGTTCCTACATTTCAGTTAACAATAGATATGGTATTTTCTTTATACACTAGTATTGTGGCTTGACACTCGGGGTCTTGCATTCTCATTTGGCTTTCTTGCTCAAGGCTAATGCTCTACCACTTGAGCATTTTCCAGCAGTTTCTTGGTTAAGTGAAGATCAGAATGTCACAGATTTGCCTTCCCGGGCTGGTTTTGAACCTTGATTCTCAGATCTCAGCTTCCCAGTTAGCGAGTATTACAGGAGTAAGCTACCAACACCTAGCTAGATATAATATTTCAGCTTCATCCTTTGAGCCTACCCTATCAGCAAAATCACTGCTTCCCTCACTCTGATGGCTTCAAAACTAGTTGAGATCTTGACAGAGAATTAAATGTTATGATGATGCTTATAAGATAACATGTAAAGGTTTGAACTCTAGAGTTAAACTCTGAGTCTATTAGCTATTTATTACAAAGACTTAAGCTTATTTGTCTTATTTCATAGCTTATCTCATAGCTTATTTCCTAGAAGAGAATGAAAATAATAATGCATGTCAGCTGCTATTAACAGACTAATGCTATATAACTCACCACCTCCCATAGGTGGGAGCTTAGGGCACAGCTCTCCATCATTTCTCACCTGTCTATGAGTTGGTCAGCAGAATGGTTCTGCTGATCTGGATGGTATTTGCCTGACTTCAGCTAAGATCACTCATGCATCCATAGCTAGCTGGCTAGCTGGTAGGGGCTGGCCTCTGTGGGTGGTCTCAGTTGGAATGATTCATTTTCACTGCAATACTGAAGTTCCAAGAAAGGTGAGTTCAAGAGGACAAGCCTTCAGTACATACACTGTTTCTTCTGATGCCTTTTATAAGCAAAAAAAAAAAAAGGTCACAGAATCAGTCTAAATGAAAGAGGTGGAAAAACAGAGGCCACTTCTCCATGGGAGAAATTCCAGTTCAGCAGATGTGGATACAGGGATGTGGATACAGGGATAGATTTCACCATTTTAGCACTCAACTTGAAGTGTATAAAATGTGTTTTACAGTACCTATCATAATAAACACTCAGTAAATATAGGCTATGAATAATATCGATTTATCTCTCCCTAAACATTTGAATGAATGAGAATAAGCAGTTATCTAGTGTCATGTCTCACATTTATAATTTCACTTTTAAATGTTATTAAGATCTTAAAGGTCCTACCTCTAAAAACAATTACAATTACAGTGCGGACTAGGGCTTTAATGTATAAATCTTGAGGGCGGGGGGTGGGGCTAGGGGCAAAACACCCCTACCCCTAGTACATGTACTTCTCTGTTATTTACATTAGCATAGCAGTCCTATAACAGCTCTGTAATCCAGCAGTCAGGTAGAGGCAGAGAGCATCAAGTTCATATATTCTATGGGATAATGAACTATTTGCCACAAATCAAAGGGAAAAAAGAAAATAAATGAAAGAATCCAGTGGGGAGCAATAGAATTGAGTTGTTGGCTTTTCTTTCTTTCCTCTTCTTTTTTTCTTAAACAAGATAAATGTTTAGCATCCAAGCCATCAATGTAGGAGATGATGAGGGGTAGAAGTGGTTGCTATTTGTCTTGAGTATCCTGATGACTGCTCACACATACATAGAAATATTCTAAAGTTCTTCGTGGTGCTATTTCATGCCACTCATTTGATGGCACAGAATTAAGGACAACTAGAAATCAGAGCTCTTCATCAATGTCTTCATGCCTCACTGAGGAACTTGAAGTGGTTAGCAAAAAAAAAGGAAAGAAAAAAGACCTCATGAATAAAGAAATCTTTAACTGGAAGTATATGCATCAAAGGATTCATCTGGGTAGATTTTTCAAGTCAATATTATATTTGTAGGCAATATTTCTCTCTTTATTGCTCTGCCTTCTCAGAGCTGACCTTTTGTGTATGAAGATTATCTATTGATCTGTAAATAAGGTTTATGCAATATTCTTTTGCCTGTGCATCCTGTCTGTGTAATTGTCAGGCAGCTGGGTGTTGCGTTTTGCTACTCAATAAACTGTAATTCCATTTTAGTAAACAAGTCACACAGCTGTGTGGACCCTACCCACAACATCCCCACAGAAAACTATCATGCATTCAGATGTAAGCCACTAGACTTCCTGAGGGTGCATGCTAATGGCTGCCAGGCCATCTGCTTTCTTCTGTTGGGGACAATTCTAGAAGATTCTTTACTGTGATTCACTTCAGCAGTCCAGGAATTCCTTACCTGGACCTCTGTTAAGTGCCCATTTCTCACATCTTGTTTTATTTGCTGAGTAGCTTTTCTGACTGGTTCCAAGAGCTACATTAGCCAAGTTCTCATGGCTCATGCCTGTAATCCAAGCTACTCAGGAGGCTGAGATCTGAGGTCAGCCCAATCATGAAATGACACTCTTCTCTCCAATTAGCCACCAAAAAGCAAGATGTGGAGCTGTGGCTCAAGCAGTAGAGTAATTTATCTTTGAACAAAAAGCTAAGAGACAGTGCCCAGGCTTTGAGTTCAAGCCCTAGGACTAGCACCAAAAAAAAAAAAATCATTTGTTGGGGGTAGAAATTCCAGGGACAGCCCAGCTACCGGAGATGCACAAAGATTCCGGTGTTACCTTGTCTGAGCTCAGGCCCGTTGTTAGCTATGCAATCTCAAATAATTGGTTTTGCTTCTCTAAGACTCTATCTTTTATGTTCTCCATAACTGTTATCAATTCTTAAGAAATTCTGGGCCTTGTCATTTACTAGATGAAGTGCTCATACAAAAGATTTTGTCTCTTTGTGTCTCCGTTTCTCCTCTAAAAAATATAATATAATATTAATGCCTTCCTTTTAAGACTGGTATAAGGTTAGGTAAGATAGTGATTACAAATCTCTTGTATATTCTGGGCACAATAATGTTTCGATTTATATCATGACTATGTGATGATGAAGGTGATGGTATCTTTTTCTTTTCCATATTCATGAGACTTGTTATTCTTTCTTTGATTTTCTATAGTCTATATTGGCTATAGTCTAGACTGGCTGGTCTGGAACTTGTGTAGTCCAGAATTACCTGAGATGTGTGACCTTCCAATGTCTACCCTCTGAGTACGAGGGTTACAGGTATGAGCACCTCCAGGTACAACTAATAATTCTAAGATTTGGAAAGCCTCTCTAGCTTCTTTGAGACAGAATTCACCAGTCAGCATTCAAACATGGAAATACATCATTTGTGTTTCTTAAAGGACCAATTTATTCACCCTTACATATTCAAACATAGCTAGAAAGGTCCAATGAACAATGAGCAAAACTTCATCTTGTAGAGTCTTAACTACCACCCCCATTTTGTTTTTTGGTGGTCACAGGGCATACACTCTTCAGCTCAAGGCTAGCGCTTTACTGCTTTGAGCCACAGCACCACTTCTGGTGCTTAATTGCAGATAAGAGTTTCATGGACTTTCCTGGAAGGGCTGGTTTTGATCTGTGACCCTCAGATCTCAGCCTCCTGAGTAGCTAGGGTTATAGATGTGAGCCACCAGCATCTGGCTATAACCCTTCATTTTAATATCAGTTTTCAATACCAGTGGTCCACAGATCCCCTACCATCCTTACCCAGTCTAAATCTAATTCTTCACAAGGTCAGTTAGTTGGATAATTCCTCCCATCTATATGTTGATCTGTACTTTAATGCTTTTTGTCATACTTTATTGCATTTAACCTTCCCAGAAATCCATAGCACAGATAGCACTGTAAGGGTTGCCATTTTTATAGGAAAAACTAACTTGGTTATAGGACTCTTCTATTTTTATAACTGTATCAAAGATATGCATTTTAATAATCTGTGCATTAAAAATGATCTTACATCAGGGCACATGGTAAATGCTTGTAATCACAGCACTTCAGAGGGCAGGAAAATTCAGAGTTCAAGGTCAGCTTGAACTTTTTAGTTGACATGATGTATTGTAATATGGATTTTTTTTCAGTTTGGATTTTACTCAACTTCTTGGATCTGTAAGTTTAAGTGGTTTATTTTGTTGTCATGGTTCAAATTTCAGAGATTTTAGCCATGTTTCTATTGAAACATGCAATGTCCTTACAGAAGTGTGCTCAAGTCTGCTTGCCTGTCTCTAATGACTGGATAAAACCACAGTGATGCTTATTTTTAGAAACTATGGTAGCAATTGCACAGAAGAAAGGACTGGTACTTCTCTATTTATGCCTTATCATTTTGGTTGTGAATTGACAAAACAGTAAGAACTCAGTCAGACAAACACTGAAAAGTCATTTATTGAAGGCATGCCTCCTAGGCTTTCTTGTGAATAATGTGTGTCCAAAATATGACAAGACAGTGAAATCCACTGCCTTCATAGAGTACTATTCTACTTGTGGGGACAACTGATAATGGATGATGTCAGTGAGAGGGGGTTGCTAGTAAGAAAAACATAGCAAGGAATATAGATGAGAAGTAAAGTTTTAGGAAGGGTGCTTGAGAGAGGGTGAACTAGTAAGTCTAGAGCCTTCCTTGATCATCTGTCATCTCAGGGAGTTTATTAGTCTTTGGGGAAGAAAAGACTGCTGTCAATTAATTCCTAAAATAACACATCTGAAGAGCGGTGTTTCATGGAGGAAAGGATGATCTAATGCATGGATGAGCCAGGCATGGAGGCAGGGTAACAGAGGACTTAGAAAAATAGGACAGCAGGAGAATAGACTTCCTGTGGGGAGTGGGGGGAGAAGTGAGTAAATGGCTGAACTGTAAGACTAAATCCCAACTTAAAAAGAGAGTATACACTGTGAAAAGTCTGACTAGACTTGGATGAGCAGAGTTGCAGGAAGACTTAAGTTGAGGAAGTTTATCATAATAGGAAAGAATAAACTAGAAGAGAGTTTTGAGCAATAGATTACATGATGGAGATAATTTGTGGATTGACCAGCAACAGACTGTACTCTAAAGAAAACTGATAAGAGGAAATTAATAATAATCCAAGAACAGAAAGCCATGGTCCAATAAGTAACAGGGAAAAAAAAGCCATCAGCAGCATATCATTTACCTCTGAGAGACACACAGATCCAACTGACTGCACTGATTTTGGCTCACTCACCTCCACTCACTCCCAAGACTTTACCCTCTCCAGCCTTGCCCTCTAAATCCTCCCCTAAGTACTTCCCACACCGTCATCCTGTCAATGGCTCTCATCAAGCATCCAGTCATCAGTCACTGACATGACTTTCTGACGTGACCCACTTTTACCTCTGAAAGTGGCTTTTTGTATAAACTTTACTATTCTTATTAAACGTCGCAATAAAATAATGCAGTCATCTCACACAGTGATGTGATTATTGAGAAGAAATTAGTAGTCAGCTCCCTGGCTGTCAGTGTTGTCATGGCAACAGGGATGTTTGGGCACAATGGAGATTACACAACTCCTTTTTTTTTTCCTTTTTATCAGTAACCTGTAAGGCAGATCCAACTTTATTTACCATTGTCAACACCTGGAAAATGTGGTCAGATTTTCCTCTGGAACACTGATTTCAAGGGGAGATTTCAGCCTGAGCATGTTAGCTCTCAGAGGTCAAGGACCTCTTCTGGATCATAAAGATGGCAACATTTTCCTGCTGCTAACATTTTTTCCCTGTTCAGTATAATTTCTCCCATAAGAAGCTCAAGCCCTTTCAATCAGCAAGGCGATCATTTGATCCAATACTTTGTATCAACATGCTGAAGTATTCTGATAGTATTCTTTGCAGGGTAATTTGCATTTTTAAAAGACAAACTTGGATATAATAATGCTAAACTCAGAGTTGATAATGACTCCCAGACAAAGAAGCTTCTAAAGAGAGAAATATCCTATGGGATCTACTCAGATAACACATAGTTAACCTTCTCTTTCACCCATCTTCAAATTCTGTGCCAGTTATTTTCTCAAGATACACCTTTTTTATGAGGTTGCTATATCTTCACCTCATTAATTTTGAAATAAGTCTGGTCTGTGCCTCATCAACAGAAATCAGATATGAGAACAAGTCCAGAGATGGTTCAGTGAACAAGTCTCAGATTAGCTGATTCAAGCTCAACCCTGACTCCTTCCCCACCTCACCCCAGACAATGTTATGCTAAGGCAAGTAAAATTTTCCATTTCTCAAAATGAAAATAATAAAATATATTCTCTTGCTGCCTTTAGATGTTTGGTTTCTGAAGTATGATCTTCACCAATCTAAAGTTTTTCAGTGTTCTTGCCTAGCCTGAGTCCAATAAATTCAGGCCCACCCCGAAGGGCCTTGAATGAAGGAAATCACTGTGACATAAGATCTCTTCACTTCCCACATCAGGATCTTCCTTCCTCAGGTTCAGCAAGTCCCTTTCAATAGCAGATCTTGAAAATACAGCAAGACTGAAGCCTGGCACCAGTGACTCGTGTCTGTCATCCTAACAACTCAGGAAGTTGGATCTGAGGTCATGATTCAAAGCCAGCTTGAGCAGGAAAGTCCATTAGATTCTTCTCTCCAATTAACCACCAAAAAGAAAAGCTGAGTCAAGGGGAATGCAGTATATAAATATAGGAAAAAGTTTGCAGGTATTTTATGATACTAGGAAAACTGCAGGGAAAGACTGGGTTGGGATGGATGGAGGAGAACAGTGAAAGGAATGACATTGATTCACAAACCGATTTGTTGGTATTAACTCCTTTATCTAACTACTTATAGATAACAAAATACAATTTAAAAAGGAAAAAGCTGGAAGTGGAGTTGTGGCTCAAGTGGTTGAGCACTAAAAAACTGCAAAAACTAAAGAACAGTGGCTAAGTCCTGAGTTAAAGCTCCCATACTAGTGAAAGAAAGAAAGAAAGAAAGAAAGAAAGAAAGAAAGAAAGAAGAAAGAAAGAAAGAAAGAAAGAAAGAAAGAAAGAAAGAAAGAAAGAAAGAAAGAGAGGGAGAGAGGAGGGAAGGAAGGAAGGAAGGAAGGAAGGAAGGAAGGAAGGAGGGAGGGAGGGAGGGAGGGAGGGAGGGAGGGAGGGAGGGAGGGAGGGAGGGAGAGAAGGAAGGAAGGAAAGAAGCGAGGAAAGGAAGGAAGGAAAGAAGCGAGGAAAGGAAGAGAGGGAAGGAGAAAGGGGGGAGGGGGGAGAGGAGGGGGGGCAGCTCCCAGCAGTCTGGGAGGATTAATACTGAGCAGGCCTTCCAAAGGCACAGGTTAAAAGAGAGACAGCTTGAACAATGTGAAAAGGTATTGCTCAATCCACTGCCCTTCTCTGGGAAATCAACTGCTTCATCTTATTCCAGCATTGCAGTCCCCACACTGGGAGGTTTCAAGATCACTTTTATCCTTACAAATCCTTTTAGACTTGTGGTTGTACCTGTGAGAAAAGCATGTTAAGACTCACCATCTTGCCCAGTGCCCGTGTCTCAAATCCTAGCTACTCAGGAGGCTGAGATTGTTGATTGTGGCTCAAAGCCAGCCCAGGTAGAAAGCCCATGGGACTCTTAATGACAATTAACCAACCAAAACTCAGAAGTGAAGCTATGACTCAACTGGTAGAGCCACCCTTGAACAAAAAGGACAGCACCCAGGTCCTGAGTTCAAGCTCCAGTAACTACAAAAATGAATAATTAAAATTTCAAAACCACCATCGCTTTAGGGGTGGGCCAGAAGAGGCTGTAGAAAACAAGAGTAGACAAAATCTGGAGAAGGTAAAGTATAACCAAGTGAATTCCTTCTCTCCTTTCTCCCCATCCCATGTCCTGCATCATTAGTATCGAAGAAAATTTGGTCATCACTCTGGAGTAGCATAGCAAAGGAAAGAAGGAAGAAACAGAAGTGAGGAAGGGAGGGAGAAAAGAAAAGAGGGAAGAAAGGAAGGAGAGAAGTTCATTTTCTTTTTTAGACCAATTGAGCCATGACCCACCTGACATTCACCTAACTGTAATACTCTTTGTATTCATTGAGGTAGACCTATTTTCTTCTTGCTTCTATACAATCATTTCAGTTTTGTCTACCTTATCTCTTCAAGTGTGAGACCTTAAGCCATGAACTATAGCAGCTATGCTACAGTCAAGTGTCCCAGTTGCTTCCAAAACCTTGACTTCCTCTCTTGACTACCCACGGGTCCTCCCAGGGCCAGATGCAGAAGGAATGAACCCCCATCAGTCAGCAGATCCTGACCAGAAAGTAGCAAGTTGGCAGATTTCACTCCTGGATTCTGCCTATGAAGAGTCTAATTTATCCCTAAGCCAACACAGAGTCAAGGTCCATATACAGTAGACCCTTAAGGATAGTACAAGCCTGGCATGGAAATGTTCTGTTTGGGTAGTGAGCAGGAAGCAGCTGCTGTTTTTAGAAAAATATCTTGGGGCTTTGCAGAGTGTGAATGCCTAAGTGACAAATGCTGTGAGGAATATTTTCATCTCCAACAAACATCAAAAGCATGTTCTACTGCCATTTAATTATGAATTCACCCCCAATGATCAACCCACAAATAATGCCTAGTTCAAGACACAGTGCTTTCTCCTCTCTTATCCTGGCTTTGGATGTGAAGCTAGGGCTGGAAAGAGAGAGCTGATGGTTGCAGGGGTACTGCTAGGAGAGCAGAAGGTAGCCTCCCTCACCAATTTCCTTCATCCCATTTCCCTCAAGGACTAGAACACCAGAGCTGCAGGACACAGACTCAGCCAGACACAGACTCAGCCAGACACTTAGGAAAAGCTCTGTTCTTTACAGGGTGAATTTTGTGGTCCTGCTTATAAGAGCATGCCATCAAGCAACAAGAACTGTGTCCCACAAAAATTGGAGAGGAAAAATAAAATGACTGCTCTATCTCCTGCAAAAAAAAAGTTATTGTAAAGAAGGGAATGGCCAAGATGAGATGGTAGGAAGCATTTGAAAGTTAAAAGCAACAAGCCATTGCAAGCACATTTCTTGAAAATGGCATTGCTGAATCACACAAGGAAATCCTAATTTAGAAAACCTCTCTTCATGTAAGCTAAATGTATTTCTTCTCTTGGTTTAAACAAAAGCCATATGGACCATTCAGGGAGGGATCCAGAAGCGAAGCTGGAGGTTCAGCTATGTCAACTGAAGTGTCTAAGATCAGAGGATAGAGAGAATGATTTGGGGATGGGAAGACTAGAGAAAACGATAACTACTAAGCATCAACTCTATGATGGCTTCTGAAGCAGGCATGTTGTTCCCACAACTGTATCTCATCTTCCAACATTCCAAAACCCTGAAGGCAGCATTTTGCCCAATCTGCAGATAGACTGGAAATAGAAACCAGAAATAACTGACACAAGCCTTCTTTGTTTTTATAGCAAACCATGGATAGACAGGTGTAGGATATGACTAAAGCCAGCACAAATGTGCCCAAGGTTCAGAGTCCCATGAGGGCATCTGAGTAATATATTTGTCATTGAGAATTTGATATCATCTGTCCAGACAAAGTTGAAGTGTACCTAAGAAATAGCTTTCTAAATAATGTATATTGGAAGCAAGTTTGTGGGGAAGGATGTGTAAACTGTTTAAAATATTAACTCTTTTGTGACTCCCAATTGTAATATAAAACTAACTACTTGCCTTATCTGGGTATTTTGAGTTAAGTTATTCTTACATCCAAATCCAAGAAGCTCCCAAAAGGTTGTTGCTTGGCAACATAGAGAGCTGTGAATCAAACCAGGGCAATCTTAGGCCTGAAAGCTCTTTGGAAGCCAACATGCAACCATGAGAAGAGCATCCCCAATGCATGAGTGCTGAAGTGCCTGGTTTCAGATTCCATCTCTTCCACATGTGAACTCCCTAACTCCATTTGGCCCTGCCTTTAAATTGAGGCTAATCATAAAACCTTCTTTCATAAGGCTTTGGGCTTCATTTAATGACTGTAATCTAGGGAAGGCATTTGTAGTGTTTTACTTGTAAAGCAAGAAGAGATGCCCAGTTTCCATGTTGTTAGGGTGTCCCAGAAGTCACAGGCTAATCTCCTCTTCACTTCCATATTTCCGCAAAAGCCAGATATGTAGCCGGACAGTACATTCTTCAGTCAGGGAATCTCATGATAAGGATCTGTTATCTTACTGGGTGCCAGTGGCTCACACCTGTAATCCTAGCTACCCAGGAGGCTGAGATCTGAAGGTTGTGGTTCAAAGCCAGGCAGGGCACTAAAGCCCATGAGATTCTTATCTCCAATTAATCACCAGAAAACCAGAAGTGGCACTGTGGCTAAAGTGGTAGAGCACTAGCCTTGAGCTGAAGAGCACAGGGACAGCGCCCAGGCCCAGAGTTCAAGCCCCATGACTGACAAAACAAAATAAAAATAAATAAAGAATCTGTCATCTTACTAAGCAGAAAATGGCAAGAAAAGAGCCTCTAATGTTGAATCTGAGTTCAACTTCTAGTTCTGCCTCTGTTGCAGTGATTCTGAGAAAGTTCCTGGACTTCTCTCAGACTTTGACTCTGAGGATGCAAATACCTGTCTCATAAGGTGATGGAGAGGCATAAATAAAATAATCAATGGTAAGTGCTTTGTGTGGTACCTGAACACATAGGAAGTGTTCAATATCTGTTAACCATTATTATTATGAATCCTGCACCTACTTTCCAAAACAGCATAACACAAATCTATTACCAGTTCTACTTGGCAGCTTTTCAGAATCATTTGTTGCTCTTCCTGAGCAAAATATTGTACATGTCCACCCCGATTCCTAACCCTATCCACAAAAACAAAATTGTACGTACGTTCCAAAATAAGTTAGTGTATTTGTAAAGTAGATATGGCCATTACTAGAGCGTAGTGTACAAAACAAACATACATAAAAATAACAGAGAATGAAATAAAGGTAAGTATGCTTAACTTTCAGTTTACATACTATTTAGCATGGCACACAAAAAAAATCCATTTTGAGCCAGGAGTGGTGGTTCATGCTTCTAATCCTAACTACTCAGGAGACTGAGATCTGAGGATCAGTTTGAAACTAGCCAAGGCAGACAAGTTCATGAGGCTCTTATCTCCAACTAACCACCAAAAAGCCAGAGGTGAAGCCATGGTTCAAGTTGTAGAAGACTAGTAGTCTTGACTGGTAGAAGCTCGGAGACAGCACCCACATCCTGAATTCAGACCCCAATACTGGCACAAAAGAAACAAAAAAAAATCTATTTTGCTCTTACTAAATATACAGAGAAATTTAGCTTAATAATTATAATAATATTAGACTTCAATGGCTGTCAAAATAGAATGAACAGTAGACATGATAGAATCCCATAATGTAGTCCCTGGTTCATCATACTTAGTGTTCAACAATCTACTTGTTTTATGCAGATACTTTTATAGAATTCTGCTAGCAAAGTTTCTTCTCTAACATCAACCAGATCTTCTTTCAAACTGACTGGAAAATATTGTATTTTTATACTTTTAATAAAAGTCCAAAACTCTCATGAAAACATTACAACAATATATTTCCGTATTGTTAAAATATGTAATGTAAAAGTTTTCACACATGATGATATGCATCAAACCACTTACATACATGATTGTTTTTCCCAAATCTCTCTTCCTAACATATTCTTTTCAGATGCTTTTGTATTCTTTCTCATTATTAAGGTATCACTTCCCCTCAAAGATATAAAACAAACACATCTAATTAGAAAACATCCACTTTGTAACATTATTTCTAATGGTCATTTGTCATCATCAGAAAGAAAAGTCAATCAACTACAGACCACTTTCCTTTTCTAAAAAAGAAAAAAATTTAAACCGGGTACCAATGGCTCATACTGTAATCCTAGTTATTCAGGAGGCTGAGATCTGAGGAATAAGGTTCCAGGCTAGCCTAGGCAGGAAAGTCTATGAGACTCTTATCTCCAAGTTAACCAACAAAGAAGATAGAAGTATAGCTGTGATTCAAATGTTAGAATGCTATCCTTAACTAAAAGAAGTTCAGGGACAGCAACCAATCCCTGAGTTCAAGACCCGGGATAGGCAAAAGAAGAAAAATAGAAAAAAGTTAAGACATGTCTAGTTTTGTCAACTCTGTATAATAATTTTTATCTTCTTCTTTATTGACATCAATTAGTTATACAAGAGGGGTTCCCTTTAACATGTCTATTTATACTTGCTGCTCACAATCACCTCTAGAAACCTTCAAGTGCTAACATAGTTCTGCCCAGGAAAAAACAGAACACAGAAAATAAGCAGAGTCATCAGGGAGTGGTGGCTCACACCTGTAATCCTAGCTACTCAGGACACTGATATCTGAAGATCAAGGTTTAAAGCCAGTAGGGGCACAAAAGGACCTGAGACTTATCTCCAGTTAACCACAATATGGGAAACGGGGCTTGGCTCAAGGGTAGGATGGTAGCCTTGAGCTGAAGAGCTTAGAGACAGGGCCAAGGCCTAGTTCAAGCCTCATGACCCCCGAAGAAGAAGAAGAAGAGGAAGAAGAAGAAGAAGAAGAAGAAGAAGAAGAAGAAGAAGAAGAAGAAGAAGAAGAAGAAGAAGAAGAAGAAGAAGAAGCCACAGCAGCAGCCAGGTGAAAAAGGATGTTGCAGGAAAGTTATCATAAGGAAGCAGCCAACAGGAGGAGAAAGATGGTAAGAGGACACTGGGGAAATCAGCTGTGACTTTTACTCTTATGTCCTGGTAGTCTCACAGGGACTTGGACATAGAAGCAGTCTATGAACACCCAAGAGAACTAGAGAGATATAAGTCATGATCTGGGTCCTGGCAGAAGTGAGAAATCAGAGTCTCAGTTACAGCAACTAGAATACAAGACTATAGTAGGACCACAGCAATGAAAGTATCTGGATAGGGGACGAACCCATAAGGAAACCTTGTTTTTCCCTTGATCAAAAAGACAACAACATATCTGAGTCCTGAGGGACTTCAACTAACCCCAAGGGCTATAAGGAATGATACAGCAAGAGCTGTCATCCAGATTATCTGTGCCAATACTCACACCTTAGAAACTATCTAGAGCAGATGCTTCTTGCTGAACTGAGACACTGGGTCAAAACAAGAGTTTTCAGCCAGACAGAGAGAACCAAACTCTTAGAAATTGTCCCTCTGGATTAATTAAATTCCTCCTGATTACTAAGGAGTCTGGTTTCCATGGAGACTGAGGCAAGTTTGAACTGAATGTGAGAGTTAAATAGTCCCAGCTTTGAAGGTATGAGATTGAAAAGGCAGGAAAGGAGGCTCTCTGGCTGTCTCATTTAACTCTCTATACACAAAGTTGCTAAAGACAGAAACTTGAGACTCTAAAAGGCTAAGTGAATTGCTTAGGGTCATCCACACACCTAGAACAAGACTGTTTCAACCCAGAGTGTCATTGTACAATTGTTCACACACTGTGCCATCTAACTCCAAGATTCTGTGACACTGTACCACATCAAATCTTTATGTAATCATTCAGTAAATATGTTAGCATCTTTTATCATGTAGAGCATATGTGTGAAAACTTCTAAATAATAAACTAGGAAGTGAATAAAAATCTTTACATCAGCAGGCCTCATAAGATAATGAATCTTTTACCATACACTTGACCCTCATTATTTGCAGAGCCTCTAGTTGCTAATTTACCTACTTACTAAATCAAATTTCCCATCCTAGTCAAATTCCCTGAAGCATATCACTATTCAAGTCCCGGCATGAACTCTGTACCTATCAAAGTCTTGAACTAAATGGGCTTGCTTACATAGTTAATTATATCATTGATTATTCCTTATCATGATGGATTTGGATAGAACAGAGAGGAAGAATTACATAATTGATGAGGAGGAATATTTTGCCCATTTTTTTTTTACTTTTCTCATTTGCTTCCACAGCAGATAGTAAGTGCCCATCATTGGCCAGATCATACCTATAAAGTCTTGAAGTCATGGTACAGTAGAAACATGGACTACATATGTTCAGAGAAGCCCCAAATCCCTAAGTCTTCATCTCCTTTCAAATACTTTCATGGCTTCTCATGATTCCCAGTCAATCCCACACTTTCCCACCTAGTTTAAGGATACTGCCTCTTTCCGTTGCTGTTGTAACTTTTTCTACTTCACACCCTCCCATATTCTTGTAATCCCACTGTGCACATTAATTACTCTCCATACTGCTTTCCAGAGTGGTTGAACAAGATTACATTCCCACCAACAGAATAACAGGGTTCCCTTTTGGCCACATCCTCACCAGCATCCATTATTGTTAGTTTCCCTGATAAGGGCCATTCTAACTGGAGTGAGGTGGAATCTCAATGTTGTTTTGGTTTGCATTTTTTGTCTGGCCAGAGTTGTTGAACACTTCTTCATGGATCTATTGGCTATTCCTTTTGAGTCCTCTGAGAAGTCTCTTTTTAGGTCTTTAGCCAATTTATTGATTGGATTATTGGGTTTTGGGGGGGTTTGCTTTGAGAGGATTTAATTTTTTAAGCTCTAAGTATATTTTAGGTACAAGGTCCTTGCCTGATGTATAGCTAGTGAAGATTTTCTCCCATTCTGTGGGCTTTCTATTTATCTTGCTAGCTATGTCCTTTGCTAGGCAGAAGCTCTGCAGTTGAATATAATCCCATTTATTCAGCCTTTCTTTGATTTGTTGGGATTCTGGATCTTTGTTTAGGAAGTTTCACACCATTCCTAGACGACTTAGTGTTTTCCCTTTTCCCTTTTGATAATATTTCACAGTATCTGGCCTTACATTGTGATCTTAGTAGCGTTTAGCATTGATTCTGGTACAAGGTGATATATGGGTATCTAGCTTCAATTTTCTGCATGTGTACAGCAAATTTTGTCAGCACAGTTTACTGAAGAGGCTGTCTTTCTTCCAACCTCTGTTTTTGGTTCCCTTATGAAATACTATGTGGATGTCTCTTTGTGGACTTATTTCTGGGTCTTCTGTTCTCTTCCACTGGTCATCAGGCCTGCTTCCCTATTACTCAGCAATTCCACTCCTGGAAATTTATCCACTGGACCACAAATCAGGCTAAACTAAAGCTACCGGCACATCTATATTTATTGCAGTAGTGTTTACCATAGCCAAGATATGGAACAATTAATTGTGCTTCAGCGTATGAGCATGAATGAATCAACATCAAGAACATTATATATATATATATATATATAATGGAATTCTACTTATCCATCAAAAAGAATGATATTATATCATTTGTAAGGAAATGGAAAGACTTGTAAAGTATTATATTAAGCAAAGTAAGCCAGAGCCAAAGAAATATAAGCCACATGATTTCTCTCATTTGTGGTCACTAGAATGTGTTTATAAATGTACAAGTAAAAGAAAACTGAGACATGATAAAGTATATATGACTCTAATCATTAACATACAGAGGACAAAGGAAGTTATGCATAAGAGTAGTGGACAAAGGCTCAACAGCTATAGATAGATGATCATATAAAACAATAGTCTATGAAATGAACTTCAAGAAAAGGAAACAAGGGAATGTCTTTAGTTTCCATTATTGCTGCTTTAGTTTTCTTTTCCTTTTGTCTTGTTTGTTTATATTTGAGAGGGTAAGGGACAGCACGTAAAAGGTGGAACAAAGATGAACAAATACAATAGTGGTAGTTATTAGACAATGTGTGTAAAAAGGAACTAGCTACGTTATGGATGGGGGATGGGAGGCAAAGAATGGCAGAGAGTAATGAAAGCAGAGACATGGTTCAAAAATAATTGTACTGATTGTGCCAAACCCTCTGTATATCAGCTATACAAATATAATGTTTTTAAGAAAGACATCAGGTTTGGTTCTCTTCCTGAATGTGGACCTTCCAGACTATTTTAGCACATATTTCATTCCTCTGCTCTGAGATTTTAAGGCATCTGTGACCAGTAGCATACAGTTTAATCCTTATCCATCTCTGAATGTTTCATCTGAATGTTTGGTCTTATTTCAAATGCAAGCTCCCTGAAGCCAGGACCCTGTCTCTGATTTCCTCTGAGGGGCTATATGGAGGTATATGGGAAGAATAATGCACAATTCAGTGAAGCACAAAGACATACGCAATTAACATATAAAGTAAGAACTTCCAAGTACTATTGCACATTAAAGAAATCACTAAAAAAATGCAGCAAATCTTAGATCCATGGATTCACCTATCCATAAAAGGCAAGTGTATTAGTCTGTGGCAGAAGCGGTAGGAAATGTTGCTAGCAATCGTAGAGACCCCACTAAGGTCACCCTGATGGGAAAAGTACTTGCTTTTAATACTGCAACCTAAAGATTAGGGGCAATCAGGCAAGAAAGGTGCTAACAGAAGCTTAGAATGTGAAACTGGCTATTGAGAGGGGAGAACTCTGAGCCAGTTACTTTTCTTTAAGTGATCTATTTGCAGAACATAGATTTGCTGACATTTTACCCTTAGGCCTTTAACTGTTTTTGAAGATAAACCATGGTTGAGTGAATCAAAATAATTTTGCAGCAGGCAGTCATTTGACCAAAGAAAACCTATTGAGACACAGAGTTCCTTGCTGATTACCCACGTCCAGGCTCCATCAGACATAAATTTATTGATCAGAGGGGAAAAATGAATTGAAAACTAAGTGTTCATCCAAACTCCATTTCCTGCGTTATCTTGGGGTTATAGGAAGTCTCAGCTATACAGTTATAACCAATAATCCATCTCACTGGATGGTCACTAGATCTTTTTAAATGTCTTAAACTCAGCACTACTGCAATCATTTTAACCATTTTTGCTACATGTTTTCTTTTCTATAAATACCAAAGATTTCAATGTGCTTCTACGTATATCTATAGCTATCCCCTAAGTATAGCGGATATGGAATCTCATATAATCAATGTTAAATGATTTCCCTATACCATTCTCATTGGGAAAGAATGCATTCTCCAGTCTATCAATTATATAAAATTTATATTTACTCACTAAAAGAAATGGGCAAGTTGCTACCCATATAATGTCAAATTGGTTACCTATGGTGAACTGAAGCAATGTAATCTCCTCAGGTGCTCATCTATCGCATACCAGATAGCACAGTACATGGCTTAAAAAGCTCAGGAAACATTAAAGTATATTATATGTGCCAACATTGGATTTTCAAGAAATCTAGCAAAGAGTACTGAACAATCCAGAAAGTCAAATAAACTTAACATGAAAACTTAAAGCATTCATTAGATTTAGAAGTAGTGGTTTGGGGCCAGGAGTTTGGCCTAGTGGTAGAGTGCTTGCCTAGCATGCACAAAGATGCAGGTTCGATTCCTTGGTAACACATACATAGAAAAAGACAGAAGTGGTGCTGTGGTTCGAGTGGCAGCCCTCTAGCCTTGAGGAAAGTCCAAGGACAGTGCTCAGGCCCTGAGTTCAAGCCCCAGGACTAGCAAAAAAATAATAAAGTAGTGGTTTGGTGGATTTGGGATACAACAGTTGTTTTGATGAAGTGAATGATTGGAGTTCTCTGAAGATAAATTAAGATGATATGCACAGAGAACACTTTCCTAATATGCAATTGTGAACAATGAAGAGAAATTAGACTAGAGTATAACTGGAGAGAGATACAGAGTAAAAGAAACCATCAATAAATCTATGTACGATGTAAAATTGACTACAATTCGGTGTCTTCTCCAAATAATGTCTGACCAAGTAATTACGTGCAAGTAGTTTATTTATTTATATAAAGGCTTTGAGTGACATGAAGAGGGAAAGAGGAAAAGCCAATTCATGAATGTGTTATACTGAATAATTAGAAGCCACGCTAGCATCAAAATATCATGTAGAATATCTTCAAAGTTATTCACCTAAGATTGTTCTGATGGTTGTTAAATCCTTGGCACTTCCAGATTTGCAAAGGTCTCAGGATGGGTGAACATGTTCTCATAGGTGCCACCTGAAGATGGATGAGAAGCCCAAGGCAGCAGGTGTCCATCATGTTAAGTCTGGTGATAGCTTATTGGCATGGAAATAGCTACAGTAAAAATGTAGGCTAATGAGATGTAAAGCAGGACATATAAGTGTTTGATGTCTCTATGTTGACATTCACACTTGACGTCATTTGCACCTTGAAGAGATAAAACGGTTTGTGGCTGGTTTGTACCAGAATTGTCATGTAAAGTTTACTGATTTCCTTACCTCTAGATCTCCCTGCCTCTGTATAAGACTAATTACTTCAAAGATCAGTGCTATTTGAGAAGTAAATTAACTAAATCAGGGTTTTTTTTAATACATTCTTGGTGACAAAAGCACAAAATCTTTTAGGAATATCAACCAATTAACCTGATGTTTTAAGAGCCCATACTTCATTCCAAACCTGCACACAGTAGCATAGATTGTCAGAGAATATTAAATACAGTCCCTGGTTTGATGTCTCATTAAGGGAATAATGAAGAAACACATTGAAAGAGATCTAAAAACAGTAGAAGGAAAATATGATTAAATGAGATGGGGGTATGGGTATTTAAAGTTATAGCAGTGTTTTTTTTCAGAAATAAGTAGAATCTCAGGGGTTATGGAAAATAATGATTAAAGCTATTTTTGTAGATGCTTCAAACCCCAAATATTGAGAAGCTATCGCTGAGTAATAAGACTGCAGGCAACTTTTGTTCTGTAGGTATTTACATGTTTCATAGGTCACAGTAGATATATATTACTTTGATTTCAAAGAATGTTTTTGAATAATCAAAAGATATAGAGCAAATGGAATCATACCACCTAATAATCTCATTTCTAGGCATTTATTCAAAACAAAAAAAATTCTGTATTCTCAGACATTTTTAAACACTGTATTTAAATGGTTAAAAGCTTATACTGTATATAAAAGATATATTCTTATCTTCCATGTAAGCATAAATGCATATCATTTGTTCCACAAAAACTAGAACAGTCCAGACATCCTTCAACTGGCAGATAGAGAAATAAACTGTGGAACTTTCATAGGCCAGAATACTATTCAGGTATAGAAAACAAGAAGCTATCAGCACACATAGCAACACCTCAAATGCATCAGGCTAAGGGAAAGAAACTAGGACCAAAGGTGAAATTGCATTGTTTACAGGAAATGGACAGAGCTAGAGATCATGTTAAGATAAAAAAAAAAGTCACACTGAAAAAGAAAATGCTTCATGTTTTCTCTCAACTACAGAATCTAAATCCACACAAACATGCACAAAATAACGTCAGTATAAAAGTGGACCTATTTGAGGGTGGGAACCAGCAAAGGGGAAAGGAGAGGATGAAGGAAAGGGTGAATACAAGTGACATGCTTTGCATTATATGATACCAACAAGCAGGGGAAAAGAGATGAGAAACAGCAATACAGGAGGTAGTTTTGATCAAGTACACTACTTGCTTGTCTGTATGGACATATCACAATAAAACCCAAATGTACAGTGAGTATATGCCAGTTTTTAAAAGCTGCATATTAGATAATTTCCTGAATATGATTACTTTGGGAAAAGCGAAACTATAGTCACAGAAAACTGATCCATGGTTGTTATGAATTGAAGGTTAGGGAAGGGTCAATCACAAAGAGGAAACACAAAGGAACTCAGAGGCGGGTAGAATCGTTGCATATCCACATTGTGCTGTCAATCACACAGTCATGCAATTATCTTCACCCACTGACCTCTATACCAAAAGAGTTCATTTTTCTGTATGTAAAAATTTTAAGGAGAATCAGCACCAAATTAAATCTAAAGGGAAGGTATATTAATAACTCCACTCTCTCAAATGAAACGACAGAAGGATTCTATCTCAAAGGCAAATGAAGTAATCAAAGATGGGTTCCATGTGCATCAGTGGAACCAAGTGAGGACTCAATACCTGAGAATCATTATGGAAACCCCACAGAGAGGATACTGATGCAGAGAACAAGACACTAAGTCTATTTCACAGTCATGAACTCAAAATGATATAAAAATCCTTCACAATGGTGAGGATATGCCTAAGGGTTCTTTTTTGGGGGGCAGGCCGGGGAGGGGGGGAGTCATGGGGCTTGAACTCTGGGCCTGGGCACTGTCTCTGAGCTCTTCAGCTCAAGGCTACCACCCTATCCCTACAGCCACATCCCCAGTTCCTGTTTTTTTTTGTTTGTTTGTTTTGTTTTTTTGTTTTTGTTTTTTTTCTAGAAGTTAATTGGAGATAAGAGTCTCAGGTTCTTTTGTGCCAGGCTGGCTTTGAAGCTTGATCCTCAGATCTCAGCCTCCTGAGTAGCTAGGATTACAGGCGTGAGCCACTGCTCTCAACTGCCTAAGGGTTTTTTAGGTGCAATCAAGCAATCAAGACAAACTACAGCTTAGATAAAGAAGACACAGAAAAAGAAATAGGAACTGAGAGACAGCAGGAATTTTTTAATAACTCGGGAAATTCTAAAGAACAGAATAGAATAAAATAACATACATACTGAAATGACCTCCAAAGATATGGAGACAAAGGGAATTTTTTCTTAATTTATTCTTTCCTTTTTTTTGATGACTCTATTCTTTACTTTATATTCCATGTATTCATGTGCACATCTCTAGGAGGGATGGGGATGGATACAGAATCCTAGGAAAAAGGGTGAAATAGTGCAGTAGCACACTAGACATCAATGAAAGGGAACTAGGCAACTCATGGGTGAAAATGGAAGGCAGGGAATGGGGGAACACGAGGGAACGAATAACACTATTCACCAGTAAAAGACATGTAAAGGTTGCCCCATTATAATCACCTCTAAACAAATAATAAAGTGTATTAGAACAAACAAGAAAAGCATGTCTGCAAATTCTCATGTGGCACTCACTAACCTTGAACATTGCTGTGAGAGTCCTTTAACTCAAATTTCATCTAGACAAATCTAGATGCAAACTAGACATCACTTAGCCTGGCTTTATAGATTTCTCACTCTCTCCTTCTTCTATAATGTGATAAGAGTTGCTCATCCAGAACTCACTGAGTATTCATAAATATGCAAGCCAGAAGTGGGGCATTAATAACATTGTGTCACCTTTAGCCAGTAAGAAATATTACTCTATAGATAGTCCTTCCCCTCCTCTTAGATCAACAAATATAATGTATGTTCTGAAAATCTCCTAAATCAAGTCTCTGAAATGAATGAACATTCACTAGTAGCAATAGCCAACTCAATAATTCATCCCGGATTTGATTACCTTTCTTCATATTCAGATTCATACTTCCTGTCCTGAATGCTCTAAATTCCCATTACCCACAGGCCCAACTTCATTTCCGGCTTTAAGACCCTGCTTTCCACAGAAGCCAAGCTAAGATAATCAGGTCTTGGGAAGGATTCATGATAGGTCCAGAAATTTCAAGTGTTATGAATTTATAGATCATCTCTTAATGATAGCAGAAGAATTCTTGGCTCTAACCAACTTCCTTCACCCACTTCTCAAGCAAGTTTAAGTGGCACAGCTTTGATCACAAAAACCCCAAAGTAAAAGGGCATGGAAACTTGTACTCTAATCCCAGCAGAACCATTCATATTATGGAAGGAGAAGTTCTCTAACAAGTATGCTGAAGTTAGAAACGAACAATGTCTGTCGTGTAGTTGGCATTACTTCTAAGTATGTTAACAATCTATTGAAGTTGTGTGTTTATAATTGCAAACTACTGTGCCTGAAGTATAAGGGTTTTTTGGGGGGGGTTCTACATAGTGAAAGTTTACTAGATCCTTAAAACAGAGAATATAAACATAATCTAGGTATATTACAGGCTTTTCTGGTATGTATTTCTGACAGTTCAACATTTAAAGTCTAACCACTGCTTAAATGGCAGCTTCATTTTTCCTCACTGTCATCTTGTCTCTTCATAGGTTAATATCCAACACAGGTATTAAGCACTTGCCAGCTGTTCATAAGATTCGATCTCTCCAAAAGGTTTTACTGTAAGTTTTTCATTAAACCATAGTGTGTCTGTCAGCTTTCTGTCATTATAACAAATGCCTGAGATATAATTAATCTATACAGAGAAAAGGTTGATTTTGGTTCACTATCTTAAAGGGTTGCATCTACATTGATCAGCCTTATTGCTTCAGGCGGGCACATCATTTCAGGTACACATGGAGAAGCCAAATTGCTCCATCAATAGCCAGAAAGAAAAGTACAAGTCAAAGACTGGAATCCCTACAATCCCCTTCAAGGGGATGGTCTTTAGGTATTTCCCAACAGCATCTAACCAAGGACCATGTACGTAACACATAGGATTTGGACGGTGATCATGAACCAAAGTATAGCAAACAATCACCGCCTCTACTCCAACGCTGGCCCCTGCAGCCTTCATAGCCTCTTTTATGCATTATGCCGTGGACTATTGTGGCTAAACCAAGATCAAAAGGCACACAGCAAAGTCCTTGGTTTTTACCTGCAGACCAGTCAACCTCAGTTTGGAGGAAGCCTATAAGTTCCTCAACAAGTATTAACAAACCAAGCTTGTGGCAAGGTCATCCATCTCTCCTAATGCTTTATTGCTGGCTTCCTACAATCCTACCATGCTCCATCATCCTGCCCTCCTTCTCTCTTCCCTCCAGATGTCCTGTTCTGCCCTCTACATACAGAACCTATCAGACAATTCATACTAAAATGCTAGCGACATGCTGTCTGCCTTTTCCCAAGTTGCCTAGATTTTAAAAGAGGATAAAAGCAGGCAATGTACATCAGTCATTTTATTTCTAATAGTGAAATTATAAGAATATAATTAGATCTCAGAGAAAGAGATCAGAAAGTTAGATAAGAAGGGAAGACTCTCATAGAACTTAAACTGCGCTGTGGCTCCTGGGGTAGGGCAGTAGCCTTGAGCTGAAGAGCTCAAGCACAATGCCCAAGCCCAGAGTCTAAGCCCCACGAGAATGCCAAAAATTAACTAAATAAATAATTTTAAAAATGAGGGGCCAGGAGTATGGCGTAGTAGTAGATTGCTTACCTAGCATGCATGAAGTCCTGGGTTCAATTCCTCAATACCACATACGTAGGAAAAGCCGGAAGTGGTGCTCTAGCTCAAGTGGTAGAGCTCTAGCTTTGAGAAAGCCCAAGGACATTGCCCAGGCTCTAAGTTCAAACCCAAGGATTGGAAAAAAATGAGAATTCTATCTTTAATTATGAGGGGAGAAATCAATGATGAAATTATTGTGTAACTCAAGGAGAACAGACAGGAAAAACAATAAAACAGCTATGAGAAGGGAAAGGAGATGGAATTGGAAGTCTTACTAAGGTAAATAGAAATGGGTATGGATATAACAGGTCTATTTCAGTGTCTATTTCTTGACACTGTAACTAGCTAAGAAAACTTTCAGAAGAAATGACATAAGAAGAAATGCTAAGAAAGCCACTTGTTTCTAAAGTTTTGGTCTCATCTTCTGAACAAAAAACTATATGAAAACATTACCTCCGCTAAAACCAAGTAAGCTAAGTATGGGAATATTACGTGGATGGACTTGACACAAATGTTCATTGTCTATACTTCTAGAGACATTCAAGATAACATAAACATCCACATGATTGAAAGAAATTCGTTCATGGGACTGAGTTTTGAAAGTGTGATTCTGTAAGTAAACGGAGTGGGGAGTCTAATGAGAAATATTTGATTTTCTGCTTTTTTCTCTTCTCCTTCTTTGCTTGAGTAACTTTGCTACTTCACCAACTTTCTGTTTCTTTGTTTTTCTCTCAACTTTCTATCTCAGAAACACAACATGATGTTGTGCTAATAATTTATTATTCTATGGTGTGAACCAAAGTATTTAAAATTGCTCTTTGAATGATGGTCTCCTGTGATGCAGCATCTGTTCCGAAAGACAGAATAACTTGTGCATCAATAAAGCTAGTTATTGCCTGGCAAGTCTTCTGTTGCCCAAGAATTTTTTTAAGGCCAGGATAGAGGCTGACTTGGGAAGATAGAATGTCTTCCTTCATAACCATACTAAGCAGCTCCCGTTCAAGCCCAGGCTGAGAGGACGATGACTTCTCATTTTCTTGGAAAAATCACATTTTCAAATGAGTTTCAGTTACTCCCTATGACTTCTCAACAAGATTTTACATGCACTGTGCATTGTTAATAATCAACATTCTAATCCTTTGTGCCAGAGTCCAGCCTGGCAGTTCACCTATTCTTCAGAATGGCCAAGCCCCTGGCAATGCACTTACAGGAGCTATGCAAGTGAGATGTACACAAAATGACCTTGGGGAAAATAGAAATTGCAACATTACATCTGTAAGGAAATAAATTTTCTCTTTGCATTTCATAAATTGTTGCAGGCCTTTTGTTTTTGTGTGGCTGCACAATTTCTTTCAGCATTTTGTTTTTCTAAATGGATGTGGCTTGTGAATATTTAGACAAATACAAAAGAAATGTCCATGTCCTATCACTTCTTTACTTACTCCTGCTTCTAGTCACTGTGATTTTTCAGAAAGGAAGTACATACTTTTCAAGACAAGAATGGTCTTCTTCAAAGAATCAACACTTCTTCACACACATCTCCAAGATAAATCCATACTTGTGAGGACAACAGCTACGTTTCTTAACTTGGCTGGTCCTTAATCCACAGATAATAGAACCAGAAGATTCATTCGTGCACAGCACAGCTGATGTCTCCTTGCTCTTCGTTTGGGTGTTTCATCTAATTCAAGGGTACATTCTCCCAGGAGGGCTGTCCAGGTGCACTTGGGGAAAAGCACAGAGCCAAACGACACTGAGGACTGAGAAAGCTTTCTGTTCCATTGTGTCTTGCAAACTTCTGAGCCTCTTTTCTAAAATAGACATATTTATATTTTTAGGCCCTCAAATAATGAAGCATTAGGAATTTGACCAGTAAACTCAGAGAAATGAACAGTAAAAGCCCCTCGAGTGGAAGCCTTCACTCTTATCCACCTTTACTCTGCCACAGCAAGCAGAAGAGCATGATGGAGAAAGCACCTGGCAATAGCTTTGGAATACAGAATGGCTTTGGAATGCAAAAAAAAAGAGAGAGAGAGTTTCCGTATGTAGTCTCATGAAAGGCTGGCTTCTTCCGCATTCCTCCTTCCCCAGGTAGCCTTCCAGCCCTTTTGCCTGCCCTCAGTAAGTTCAAATGGCAAACCCTCTGCACTTTCACTCTTCAGGGAAGATGAGCTTCTTGGGGCGTGAGCTATGGTCGTGACCCCAGGAACAGGACAGAACTGGTGTAGACCCTGATGAACTCACTCATAGCATCTGCTCTGCTCAGATCTGCAGCAGCAGCATCACTGTCAAGTTTTCAAACTAGAACTGTCTTAACAGACTAAGAGTGTACTTTACCTACCTTGGCTTCCCTTTTACTCAACTTTTCAGTGCCTCCGAGCCGCAAGGCAGAAATCTTGGGCATATCTGGCTTTTGTATGAATGATCCATTATTGACATACAATAATAGCATCCCCTTCCCACAGGGTTGTATCTGTTGATGGAGAAACACAGAAAGATAAAGGGCTATTTAGAACATGAGAATTTTTTTTTATTTTTCCTAAGTTTTACATCATCATAGCAACATGTCTGCATAACATCTGTGTGCTTTGAAGATGAATTTCCTCATGTAGAGACAAATAGGTAGATCCCATATGGATGCATACATTCCTTGGAGTGGACTCAAAATCAGCCAACTATACTGCCCAGGCCTAATCCATACCCTCAACTAAGACTTGTTTTTACATTGTCGTAATTAGTAATACTAACCTGGAACCTAATTAAACAAAATGCTAACCCTCCCCACAAAAGTAGAATTGGAAAATAATCGTTGTACACAATTATCCTGAGGTTTCGAATTTGATCAACAAAATTTGTGATCTTTGTGTTATAAGAATGTATTTATAAAGTACTCATATTCAATATGGACTCAGCCCCTTAAGATCTAAAATGTACTCTTTTGGCCCCGAACAGAGAAGTCTTCGGACCCTCAGGGTTGGTCCCAAATCTTAACAGTATAGATTAGGAAAATCTGGCCCAGCATCTGTCCCCATCCTTGGACTGGTTCACAAACATGTATAGAGTCCAGATTTTTGTTGAACGAAATGTGAAAGGTGGTAAGCAGGCTGGTGCACTGTCAGAAGCCACCATTTGGTTGCTAATATTATAACAGATTCACTTTGTACCTCTGGATTTTTTTTTAGTCAGCTGGTTTTCAGAAAGACTATTTTTTTAGAAAACATATCAGTTCCTCTCCTGTGACTTTTAAGCATTTTCTAACCACCCATTGCAATCTAAGAAATAAAGTCTTGAATACACAGCTGCTTCTCTGGATCAGCTTTTTGAACAGTATCATTTGTAAACCCACTGAGCCTAACAGGGAAAAGAACCTGACAGCAAAACAAGAGCAGGTGGTTAGAGGCTCCTCAGGCTAAGCTCCCTGACCTTGGATGTCTGTTTTTGTTTTCAGATTCACTCAGGAACAGAATAATGCAGAGCTGTCCGCCCAAGGCGTCCTTGGACTCCTCTGTCCAGGCAAACCTACTCCCTGACCCTCTTAGCACAATGAGCATGACTGTTCTACTCCCTTCCTCCCTCCCTTGGAGACTCTTCCATGTCCATTCACCCCACCTCGCCCTGCCACAGCCCACAGTCCCTGTAATTGATTTCTCTTCCTCACTGACTTAACCCAAAGCCACCTCCACAAACCTCCAATAACCAGGGCCCCATGGGTCACAGGAAATGTCCAGGTGGCCTGACAACTTAATTAGACCACCTTTGGATGACAGTCAGACCTGCTGCTGCGGGTGAAAGGCTTATGGCCTTAGAGAAAGGTGACACAAAACCTTCTTTCTCTGTCTTAGAAACATCTGTTCAATAATTGTATGATCTCTGCCCTTCAAGACGGAAACAATCATCTGCTCCTCTCATAGCGGATTTTCTATAGATAGATGATGTGATACATGAAAAGACAGGATCCAGGGAATGAGCCTTTTTTTTAAATTAAATTTTCATTTAGCCCTTGCTTGCCACCAAGTTCACTGATTCCTTTGAATAGATAATACATGCACATAATGTAAACTTCAAAAGTTGCAAAACGTTACATAGTAATAAATCAGTCTCCCTCCCACTCCCACCCCCAGGCTTTTAGGGTGACATTTTATTTGTGCCACTAACCTGTGCTACCTGACCTTGCACCAGTGCTTCCAATTATGGAACCACTGTGTTGTTTGTATCTGACATTATTGGTTTTTTAATGGGCCTTTTATTTCAGATGGCTGAATAAGAATGGGATTCAAGAAATACACAACTGTGCATTCAATGGAACCCAGCTAGATGATCTGTAAGTAGCCCTGACTTCTTCTTCCAGGCCATTGAGAGGGAAATGGCTCGAGCAACAGTGATATTTATGTCATTCTGTATTTCCCTTCTTCTTTCTTCAACTCGATCCCCAGGAATCTAAGTGATAATAATAATTTGGAAGAACTGCCTAATGATGTTTTCCAAGGGGCCTCTGGACCAGTCATTCTGTGAGTAACTGCCTCCATTTCTGTGTGGAAGAGCTTAGTTTGTGTGAGTTAGAAGTCAACTCTCTCCAACTCAAAAAGTCTTCTCAAATCAGCCATAAGGTCCATTTTTATTCATGTTATCTGGAAAGATTTTTTTTAATTTTTTTTGCAAGTCCTGGGCTTGAGCTCAGGGCCTGAGCACTGTCCTTGGACTTTCTCAAAGCTAGAGCTCTACCACTTGAGCCTCAGCACCACTTCTGACTTTATTTTCTATGTATGTGGTACCGAGGAATTGAACCCATGGGGCTGTGGCTCCAGGGGTAGGGTGGTAGCCTAGAGCTGAAGAAGAGCTCAGGGACAACACCCAGGCCCAGAGTTCAAGCTCCACAATCAACAACAACAACAAAAAGAAGTTAAATGTTATGTCATTTAATTCTTACAGTATCCTTGATAGTAGGAGGTACTATTGCTCTTTTAGAGAAGGAAAAAGTGGATTCCCTTTAAGGCTTAATTAACTTGAATTTATGCAAGTTTTGTCTTGTTCTGTTGGTTGTGAGGCTTGAACTCTGGGCCTGGGTACTGTCCTATTTTGCTGAAGGCTAGTGCTCTACAACTTTGAGACACAGTGACACTTCTGCTTTAGCAAGGTTAATTGGAGACAAGAGACTCTGCCTAGGCTGGCTTCAAACTATGACCATCAGATCTCAGCCTCCTGAGGAGCTAGGATTACAGGTATAAGCCACCAGTACCTATCTAAGTTATATGGCAGATATTTAAATCCAAACTGATCTGATTTATGGTACAGGCTACTACTCTGCTATTTGTCTTCTACCTAGAAGGACAACTTTAGTTCTCTTCCCTCAATCTCAATACCTCACAGACTTCTATATACATGATTTATCCCAGCAACCCCAACACAAATACCTTTGGCTTCTCTTTTCTGATCCACTGAGAGGCATTTGGTGCCTCCAGTTCTACATTAGAAACTCTCCTCCTGTTGGTACATCCTCATTCTCATCTTTCCCTCCTTGATCGTTTGAAGAAAGGAATGTATATTTTAAGACAGATTCATAATTCTAACCAAATTTAAAGATTATTCTAGAGCTCCTGGCTCTCAAGCAACATATGCAAAGGGCAAAGCATTGGCATGATTAGAACAGACTACCTTCATTTAAAACCAATTCCTTTCTTATCTAAGCCTTGACAAAGCCAGTAACATCTATTTCCAATTACTTCCTGAAGCCTAAAAATTACATATATGATATATATACACATATATATGTGTATTACATATATACATATACATATATATGTACCACTATCTGTTCATGGCAGAGCAATTAAGTGATGGGGGTAGATTTTCATATGACCTGTGACAGGTACAATGTCAAATCTAAAGCACCTAAACCCACTGTTCCTCTAAAACTTTATATTGGATATAGTCCACATTTGCTAACTATCTGGCTGGAAAATCCAAGACCCAAGAAGGAAAGTGACCCATTAAAGGTTATCCCACAGCTGTAAGAGATCATTAGACCAGAAGCTAGCTCCTCTGCCTTACACACCCATGTATTCCCATCAAAATACTCAGTCATCTGAAGTTATTCAGGAAGCCTTTCATAACTGGTAACAAATCAACATGAATAGCCCAAGAACTTGCTAGCAATTTATAAACAAAGCCCAGAGGAACATCTCCTGAGGTTACAGAAGTAGGTTCCAGGCCAGGCACATACAACATAGCCCTTAAGATTAACAGAAAACTTCTTCGGCACTGCCTACAGAGAACCCCGGCATCTACTGAGCACTGTGGCTGCCTCCAGACCTCTCCTGAAGCTTAAGATCATCAAAGAGGATCAAAGGTTCATCTGGCTCCAGTCAGACCCATATGTAGAAATTAAGGAAACACAGAAGTATTGAGAACACTGTGTGGAAGAAATTCAAAGCCAGATCTTGATGTCCAGTGCTGGTTACAGGAACAAAAAAGCAAACAAACACTGGCCGTTCAATGCTTCAGAGAGTTAAAAGTCATAGGTGCTCCTAATATGGAACCATCTAGGAGGCCAAGGTCACCCACAGTGTTTCTTCCAAGATCTGCCATGCCATGGTGGGAAAAATAACCCAGCTGGCCATCAGTATCACCAGTGCCATCACCAAGCTGTGCAGCAAAGAAAGTGAATAGACAATCCTGTACACACTTCAGTTGAGCTTAACTCTATCACACACAGAAACCCCCACAAATGTTGGACCACATGTGATGGTGCATGCCTGTAATACCAAATACTCACGGGACAAAGATAAGGTGATCCTGGCTTAACACAGTACCAGATCAAAACATGAGAGTGTTTCAGAGAAACAAACTAAAAACAGAAGGACTGGGAGCATGGCTCAAGTGCTACAGCACTGACCTAGCAAATACAAGCCCTCAGTTCAAACTCCAGTACAGCCCAAAAAAGGATGTGTGACAGGGAACACAAAATATGAATCCCCCGTCAATGTTGCAGGAATGCAGACAGAAAGAGGGTTGTCACCAGCAGTCACAGGTCTGCAGAGTCTTAAAGTTGCAGGCTCTACTTTTCCATGCATATTACATCAAGAACATGCACATTACGCCAGACTTTTACATGAACAAAATTCATAGAAAATCCAATTGAATTAAGAAGCACTTCTCCGGAAGGAGAGGGGAATACTGCATTCTCATGTCTTTTTATCTCAGTACATGAGGATGTATGTGCAAGATCCTGGCCAGGAGCCAAGCCTATAATTGCTAGTTTCCTTCTCCTCCCTTCAGGGACAAGTTGATCACTTTAACATCAAGCCTCCCCTTCTGGGGCTTTCAGGTTAGTCCAAATTGCCCTTCAAGCCTCTCTGCCTGCTAGCCTGGGATGCAAACTAATAAATATCCTATCTCAGTTCCCATTTCCAAAAACCTGCTACCCCAATACATCTTCCCTTGGCTTGAGGGTCACTTAGGCAGGTGTGAAAAGTCCCAGCTCACCTCAGGTGCCATAAGCAGATGGAACAGAGTTAGGAAAGCCTAGGGGTGTGTGCAGACAGCCTCCACCCACAACAGATGCTGCTCAACTTAGTGCTGCAACTGTGTTTTAGATCACACATCTTTCCCCCAAATGAGGCTGATAGCAAAACTCAAGTTGAGGAGCTTTACTGAAAAGTGCTCTCCGAGTCTATGAAGAATGTTTGATGGGAACAGAGTCTGGCTGAGAGGAAAATTGAACTGCAATGTGTTTGCAGTAGAGGACTCTGCAACCCCATGGGGAGTTCTGGAATTAGGACCATTTGCAGAGCTGAACTGAATTAAGCCAAGGGGGCACACATCTTCATAAACAGGCATTGGATACTGGCTATCCCCTGGGAGGGAGCTGTGTCTTGGGTAAAATTAGTAGCGGTTCCAAATTCAAATCATATAGCAATATCACCTGGTAATCTTAAAGGACTAATTTTCTTCCCAAGAGCTTCTAACTCAGATCAAGGTTGGAGCTTGAGAGGGGGCATGTCTAGTAACTTTCCCCGTAAAGCTGATGCTACTGGGAAGGCACTCAGAATCCCTAACCCAGTCTAAAAATTCCATTTCCACAAGCTGAGTGATGAATCCTCTTACACACAAGCTCAGGCTTTGTCACCCCCTCCCCCCACCCCTTCCAAATATATGCCACACACTGGAGGGAGACCACCTAAACTGGTTGATAGTTCCTTTCCTGAAGGCTTGGTTTCCAGCTGAGAAATGAACAAGGAGCTGAACTCCTGGAGGTTCAAAATTAAGCTGTGTCTGCAAAGAGAAATCAGTGCAGAAAAGCCAAGGACTGCAGACAAGCTCTAGCACGTTTCAAAGGAGCAGCATCTTTGCATTCCCTCCGTGAGCCTTGACCTTGAACAGCAACAGGCATCTAAGTTTTCACCTGATATTTTGAACTCACTCAAGCTGGGTTTTTTTCCTTTTTTTTTTTTTTTTAAAGCAATCAAGCAATTGCTGTTTCCTTGGGAAACAGTTTCCTGTGGGGACAATTTAACGCATTGCCTTTACAGGCTGGAGCCAGTACAATCATATTCTGATGGTTTATCAAATTGATTTGGCTATAGCTCAGATTCATTTGATAGTTCAGATTCAAACACTGAGTTATTTGTATAAGAATGATTCCCTTCCATTACCAGTGTACCCACAGTCCTATGGATAGCAAATTGCCTTTTCATCCAGCCTGGGATCATGAAAGAAAGGTCTTCTAGCCATCTGTCAATGTAGTATACACCAGAAATGTGCTCTCACTTATGGAAATGATTGACCTGTAATAACATCTTTGCTGGGAAAAATAGAAATTGTTCAAATCAAATTTGTGGCTGTGGTTATAACATACTTTATTAAACAGGGCACAGAGCGCTGTTTAACTCCTGCCTCTCCTGACTTGCCATCATTACTGACAGCTGTATCTCTTGTTACCCTGTAGCTCAACACCAAGAATCCTAAGAATGCTGAAACAAGTTAGGATTACTAAATCTCTCCAGGGCCAGCCATCAGCTCTTGGTGTTTCTGTTGGGTACATTTTAAGATTCAAATTCTCAAAAACACTTACTGCCAAATATAGCATGTTTTGAAATGTTAACCAAAGTGGTACATTTTTAAAAATTTTGTCTTAAAGTTTTAGCTAGGATTTATTTTAGTAGAACAAGGTTAAGATTGGAGGAAATAGAAAAAGAGAAAAAAAATATTTCTTGTTCTCCATGTGGGAAATTGGAGTTACGACTACCCGAAGTGATATCTTTAAATAGTCATTGGGTTTCAATTTAGCATATCAGTTCATGCATGTTAAGCAATATGAACTCTTCCATTACCCCCAGCCCGAACTGTCCTGACCCCACCTATTCCCTCAAATTACCTGGCTTCACTTTCACACCTGTACATTGGGTATTATATCTGTATTCAGAGATATGCATGCAGTTGGTTAAACCCAAACAGGCTAAAAAAGAAGAATTAGAAACACACAGTTAACACATAATTAACTCATCCTGCAGGAACAAGGGCAGAAATGAATAGCCTCAAGCTACTCACTGAGGATATCTGGCCTTGCAAGGCAGACATTGAGGAAGTGTTGACTGAGCTCCTGTGAGGTGGCTGGTGTAAGGCTACACATAGGAGATAAACTTAAAACAAAACAGCACCGTTCCTGAAGCATCAGGTGGAAAATAGAGTCCACTAATCACTCCCTGTACAATACCCACTGTGGGCATTTTCAGAGCAGACTACAGGAACACAGAGCAGATGCTCAATAAATCCTGTCATCCTGTTTTCCACAGGTCAGGTGTGGTGACTAGAGCCTACATTTCTGCTGAAGTCACCTCATCTCTTTCCTACCGATTATTGGTTTTCCTTCCAATCCATTGAGCAAGTATCTTTTGAGCATCTGCTATGTGCCAGTCTCTATAGCCTCATGACTAATCTTACTAAAATATAGACTTGAATTCTTCAGTTCATGACACTCCTCAACCTTTGTGCCTGGTTTTCAAGGTTCAGTGATCTAATGCCATCCCAGTTACCAGTGGTTCTCAATATATGATTTCCCAGAATGCCATATTACCAGGTTACTCCTCCCAGTGCTACATGGGGGCTACCATCAATGCGCATCTTGTCACTCCACTACTCACTGTCCTCATCAGGCTTCTCCAAAGAGACAGAAGCCATATCATAGGCATATATGTAGATATTTGAGACATATTCAGGAAAAAAGGTCACAGAAAGAACTCTAATTCTGATACCTGTGCAAGCCAATAAAGTGCTAGATTATTCCACTGGATAATTAACAATCTTACCTAAATTCCAGGAATACAATCAGAACTAGGATATACATTTTGAAGTCATGTACATAGCATCTAAAACTAAAGGAATAGGTAAGACCACTTGAACTGATTAGAAATAGCCTTAGGGTAGAGAATTACCAATATGTAAAGGACACAAGAAAAGCAAAACACATTTTAAAATAAGGAAGTCGAAAGAGATATCAAAAGAAACCAAGAATATAAGCTAAGAAAGAACATCTCAGAAAGAAGAATATGGCTTGTATGAAAAAATTGAGAATACATGGTTAGAACACAGAGACGGCCTTGGCAAGCTTCTTTTGTTTCCTCTATAGATTTAGGAGTGACTTGGTTTTGGTTTGCTTGTGAGATGGAAACCCAATAACATGATATGTG
Organism: Megascapheus bottae; assembly: GCF_031878675.1. Taxonomy (NCBI): domain Eukaryota; kingdom Metazoa; phylum Chordata; class Mammalia; order Rodentia; family Geomyidae; genus Megascapheus; species Megascapheus bottae. Next base: position 50,931,832 of record NC_143515.1, read on the forward strand.
GATAAGAATAGTCATTGAGAGGGAGGCTTGTCCGCTGGAGGAGAAAGCCTGTCCCCTGGACACTAAGAGCCCATGAGAAATGTGTGAGAGAATGACATGACATGGGGACAGGAAGCTCTGAGAATTTAATTTTCACCAGACTGTGAGAACACAAGGGACAGCAGATCTACATTCACACCCCATGTTTCACTATTCTGAATGTATAGTCCTTTGACACACCACCCTCATTGTATGTGTGTGTGAGACAGAGACAGAGACAGAGAAGCAGATTTGGTACTATCTCTTGGCCAGAATATTCTTTAAATTTCTAAGTCAGGAACAGCCTCTGAAGTAGATGCAATTTTCATCTTCCCCCTCTATGTCTGAGAAAATCAAAACATGGATCTGTATCATAACTTGACCAGAGCCACAGATCTAATAGGTATAAAGATGAAATCTAAATGTGGGTGAACACGCCATGGAGGCAGAACTCATAACCCCGTTCTATTTTCCATGTAGACTTTGCTGATACTGACCTCTGCTGCTCGCCAGACTCTTCCCTTCTTCTGTCTTCTTTTTAAAATTCCACCATAGATTCCAACATGGGTCATCAAAAATATGTTTATAGCTACTTTCATGTTGGTGCAAAATTATATTTCTCTCTAGATTATCTTCAAATTGTATATTGCAGAGGAAGTGGCTAAGTCTGCTTGCCATCAAGAGTTAAGCTGAAAATCAGCCAGGATGAAAGTACATCCAAGACTCAAGGCGGCCTGTTACCCTGTTACCCGATAGTTGCTGCCAGTAACACAAGGCTCAAGCTCCTGCCCAAACGAAATGTCCTAATATGCTAAATATTAGTCTACCCAGGGTGCGTTGGGGAAGATGGAATCTTCATTCTCATCCATGCAGGAATATTTCTGTGCTACATCATTTGCTATTTTGCCTGCTAAAACAGAGCAGAGAATTTAAGGCCCTCAATAATTATATTTCCCTGTTCTCTTTATAGAGATATCTCAAGAACAAGGATCCATTCCCTGCCTAGTTATGGCTTAGAAAAGCTTAAGAAGCTGAAGGCCCGGTCAACTTACAACTTAAAAAAGCTTCCAAGCCTGGAAAAGTTTGTTGCCCTCATGGAGGCAAGCCTCACCTACCCCAGCCACTGCTGTGCCTTTGCAAACTGGAGACGGCAAAGGTGAGTCTTCCTTGTCCATCCCTGAGTCTGGTTTGGGTACATTCCCAGTGTAGAACTCAATCTCTAAACTCAACATGACTGACAGGAAGAGAATCCCTTCACAGAGAGAACTCTCTGGCTTGAGGCAAGTTCTACATCTAAGATTTTGTTTTGCCTGATGTAATGACAGAAATCAAGAGACTGAAGCTGGAGAATTATGAGTTCAAGGCCAGCCTGGTCTACACAAAAGTGATTTAAAGGAAGGTCTGGATCATAATTTCTTGAAAATGTAATCCTAGCTACTCAGGAGGCTAAAATCTAAAGATGCTGTTTTAAAGCAAAGTCCAGAGACTATTTTCGTTTCTTTCTTTTTTTTTTTTTTTTTTGGTGGGGGCAGGGGGGTTGAGAACTTGGTCCTAGGGCTTAAACTCAGGACCTAGGCACTGTCTCTGAGTTTTTGTTTTGTTTTTCTTCCCAAGGCTACCACTCTACTGTGTTGAACTACTGATTAACTTCTGGCTTTTTTGTTAGTTAATTGGAGATAAGAATCTCACTGGAAAAAAAAAAATGAATCTCACTGGATTAGAAGCCAGGCGAAGCTTCTGGGCTACTCAGGAGGCTCAGATCTGAGGATTGGGGTTCAAAGCCAGCCAAGGCACTAAAGTGCATGAGACTCTTATCTCCAATTATCCACCAGAAGACTGGAAGAGGTACTGTGGGTCAAAGGGTAGGGCAGTAGCCTTCAGCTGAAGTGCTCAGGGACAGTGCCTAGGCCCAGAGTTCAAGCCCCATGACAAAAAAAAAAAGCTACTCACTGGCTTTCTTTCCCTGGGCTGGCTTTGAACTATGGTCCTCAATTATCAACCTTCTGAGGAGGTAGGATTAACTATAAGCACAAGCCACTGGCACCCCGCCAAGATTTTTATCTCGAATTAACCACCAAAAGACTGGAAATGGAGCTGTGACTCAAATGGTAGAACATCAGCCATGAGTGAAAAAGCTAAGAAATAGTGCCTAGACACTGTGTTTAAGCCTTAGTATGGGTACAAAAAGGAAGGGAAGGGAAAGGAAAGGAGAAAGGAAGGGAGAAAGGAAGAGAGAAAGAGAGAGAAAAAAAGAAAATGGGTTCATTAGAAAGGACCCTGCACACATGGTGAAGCAGTAACTAAATACTAAACAAGAAAGCATGAAGAGCATCACAGTATTTAAGTTATAACCGATGGTATATATGTTTTCCTCCCTGCCTTTGTATCCATATATATTTATCCTTTAAGTCCCAAGCTCTGTGTTCCACAAATGTTCCATCCCACTAATAGCAAAGTCAGCTTTGGATGACAGAATTGAAAGTGTCAGAGCAGAATGATGTGCACATCTGTAACACATCCCTTCCATGTCTTACCAACTCACTGGAGGACAAAGCAGATAACCTCAATAGAGCCGAATCCAAGAAGCAACTGGCTCAAAAGTAGAGGCAATCATAGATGGGAACTAGAGAGAGTAGAGGAGTTGAGGTTTTCTGTGTTATAGGCATTTAAAAGGCCCATTAGAGGTAAGAACTAACTGCATATCAGGGGTTTTCAAAGCTAGCATCCTCTTCTAAACTTGCTAATATATCCCACAGCAGGCAGCTGAACTAGTTCAAAGGATGCTTTTTCACTAGTCTTGAACAATAGCCCAGCCATGCTGTGATGTTAATTAACTGTTTGAGACACCTCCTCAGTCCTTGGCACATACTTTCCCAAAGCAAAACAAGAAGAAAAAGCAAGAGAAGAGTTCATATGCCAAAATGCTTCCAAAGCAACTGAGAGCACTCAGACCCATTTTGAAGGATGTGCAGGAAAGAGACTACTTTTGAAAGTTAGCATGTATCCCTGGGAAACTGCCTAGAAATGACCATTCTTCACAGCCCTTCACAAGGACTAATTTCTTCCTGAAAACCAGGATTTTTAAGGGCCTTGGATAAGGCCCTCTTTAATATTCCAGAAAAGAATTCTTCTAGCTAGGACTAGAATATTATTCCAGCCAAGACTACAACTGCACAGCCCTCAGGAGAAATCTCAAAGGATGTTGAGTTTACTGTAAGAGCAGCCTGTGGCATGCTGTTGGGCTCAATGCCTCCATGTCAGTTGGGATGTACTGTGGATATTGCTCAGCATCCTCTGGTCTTGCCACCTCCTGGCTACATTCACACAGCCTTGGGGCCCTCTCAATCAGAAATTGTAGGTCTACCCTAGATGTACCACAATGTGAGTGTTTCTCCAATCCCTCCACATCTTTCAGCCCACATCTGCTGGCCCCCCTCGGTCCCTTTCTAACTTACCATCAGAATTTGCTATGGTCTGCAACACAAAACAAGCCCATATTTCTGCCACAACATACCACAGTGTAGGATTTCTTTTTTTAACATTCACTAAATTCACACACAGACACAATAGAAAAATCATTGTGCTTTTCAGAAGAGAATTCCAGAATTCATTCCTAAAATAGTAATATTTCATTATGTGTTCTGTGAGATGTGGTTCAGTAATAGGATTTGAGCTTAAAGTCATATATAAAATTGTTCTGATTCACATTTGAAAATCATGACCATAATACCCACACAATGATGTTGTGAATGTGAAGTTCTTGTTACAATGAGATTTTGGTCCATGATCCTCCCAACTAAAAGGCAGAGTCAACCGAACCCCTCATTTGTCATGGAGCAGGATGTGTTCTTGGCACTGCACTCAACTTGCTTTACTTTGCTACTACTCTATTTTTTTTTTGTAGGTCATGGGGCTTGGATTTGGCCTGGACCCTGTCCCTGAGCTCTTCAGCTCAAGGCTACCTTCCTACCCTCTAGCCAAGCCCCACTTCCCATTTTCTAGAGGTTAATTGGAGATAAGAGTCTCAGGTTCTTTGGTGCCCGGGCTGGCTTTGTACTTTGATCCTCAGATCTCAGCCTCCTGAGTAGCTAGGATTACAGGCGTGAGCCATCACGCCTGGCATACTACTCTATTTTTTAATTGCTCTTAGACCATTCCCTTACCACTAGATTTTAAGTTGATACATTGTGTTACATACTTCTAACTAGTGATATAGAGCCTAGACCTTCAATAAGGAACTACCATCAGATGTCTCCATATTGCTGATATTATCTGAGTACTTGGCTGGCAGGCACATGCTTCACATCCCTATCTCTGAGACTACAAAGGTATTGTCATTATCATATTAATATTATATTTTTGTAATAGGGACAGATACTGAGGCTTAGCAATACTTAGGCCTAGAGATACTGGGCAACTTAATAAACACTGACCAAACTCAGATCCAAGCCAAAGCTCAGCTCTGGGACGGTCTGAAACACCACATCCTAAGCATGTTGATTGATTGCCCGTGGTTCTTGAATACCACTTTTAAACTAGCCTTTATCATACTTAAGCTTTCCCAAGATATTGTAGAGGCAAAAAAATGTATTCCCTTTTTCTCCCACCTTCATTTCTTTTCTAATCTGAGTGTCATTTTTGTTCATCTTTTCCCCATCTCATGCTAGGTGGGAACTTCTGCTTCAGGAAAGGGAAGCATCAGTAGATAGAATATACTAGCAGCAACATCAACAATGGGAACCTTCAAGGAAGCCAACCATCACTCTAGGAAGAGAAGGCTGTCTCGAGATGGTTAATGCAGAGCCCATTTCAGTCAACTAGGTGACAATCAGCAGCTGTCAGGAGACTTCACTTTCTGTTCCTAGAATTAGACGACAGCTAACCCAGCAATGGGATTTAGGCGTCACAGGTTAGACTAAGGACCACAGGATGGTCCTCTTGACCATGTACATCCCACATCCTGCCTCACCTTTTTTAGAAGTACACTGGATTGTGTTTCACTCAAGTTTTCCTTGCTTTACAATCTGTGATTATTTGAGAAGCTCTTTAAGTTTCTAAAACAAACGATAACATGTTACATGGCAAGAGGGGAGGAGGAAGGGAGAAATGATGGGACAGAGAGAGGAAGGAAGGGATGAAGGAAGGGAGGGGAAGAATGGACAAAGAAAAGAGGAGAAGTCCTAGGGATAAGAGAATATGACCTTTTGGTACTTCACTTCACTTCCCAAAAGTGAGAAAGGGGGAGATGGGATCTTCTCTAATAGCCCCTTCTGAGGGTAATGGAAAAGTCCACTTCATGTAATTGAACACACCAGACTTTACCCTTAAATTCAAATGGCACTGTACCTCTTTACCTCTCCATCCTCATCTCTCCTTCCTATGAGGGCTTTTGAAGAGTTTTAATAATCACCTCCACACTCTCTGAGATGGTGTTCATGTTTGAGGAAAGGATTTCACTTAAAAGTTCTGTGAACTTTCCACTTACAGAGGCAGGAGGAAGTAAGGTATATACATATGACATTTTTTTTCCAATCAAAAATGCTTCCAGAGTTAAACTTTCACATTGCTCAAAACTTTATTCAAAATACAAGCATTAGTTGGGCGCTGTGGCTCACACCTGTAATCCTAGCTACTAAGGAGGCTGAGATCTAAGGATCAAGGTTCAAAGCCTGGGCACAAAAGGATCTGAGACTCATATCTCCAATTAACATCTAGAAAATGGGAAGTGAGACTTGGTTCAAGGGTAGCTTTGAGCTGAAGAGCTCAGAGACAGTGCCCAGGTTGAGTTCAAGCCCCATGACCCACAAAAAAAATTATAAGCATTAGTTCTGTGTCTACAGCAGATTATTAGTATAATATATATGCATGTACTAGGAGCTGAACATTTATCATCTGGATTTCAGTCAAATTCTTCTGTAAGTACCTAGATTCTGTTGACAGTACAAGACACTGAGCCCAACAAGAGCTAGGTTCCTCTGAAAATATCAGAATCTGAAAATAAACTAGACACCGCCTTTGTAATTTGTACTTGCTCTGTGGGGAACCCACTAAGAAACATTTTAAAATGAGATAACCATCTTATCCTGCAAGACAAACATGCCTGTGGGTCCTAGAAAGTGAACCTGTACAGAGCAGGACCCTGGCAACCTTTCAGGCAAATGAACTCCAGCCTCCTAAGAGTCTCAGTACTGAAGAACCCAAGAATGGTGCTTGTAGGAATAAACTACAGATTCAGATCCTCTAGCTTCTATAGATCAAACAAGAAAACAGCTTCTTAGACTTGGAAAAAATGAAGTGCAGTAAGCCAGACCCAGTAGACTCAATGGTTTCCCTCGTTTGTAATAATTAGTACAAATCTAGGACTTGCCTAGCAGAGGATCACAATAGCTCAAAAACTATGCAAGAAGGTCATATAGGATGAGACTAAATGCCCCAACAATAAAATACAATAAAAATACCATAAACAAAATAAAAGGATAAATGGAAAGTAAAAATAAGAAAAGAAAAAAGGTTCTTATATGTATCAGAAAACAAACAGAACTTCCAGTGATTGGCAAGTAGAATAGAGGAGCCGGAGAATGCCTTCTCCAGGTCTAGTGAGCAATAGTTTCATGGAGAAAGGAAAGAGGTGAATATGATACCAGGTCTGTAAATTATCTGCACTTAACAACTAGGTTTAGCTAGCCCCCGGCGCCTTCCTCCCCACATTCAGGTTGTGGCCAGGTGGTTTCCCTCGTGGGCTGTCCAACTCTAGGAATGCATAGACAAGTCGTTATGTTCATTTACAGTAAGCAGCATTAAACTGTGAGCTCAGCTTCAAGGGCAGATATGTTATTAGAAGAACAAACAATCTCAGGAAGAAACCCCATTATTTCTACCCTGTGCAAAGACAATGATGTATTTGTCATTCTGGATCCGGAATGCTGTTTCTATTCTTTTTCTTTTTCTTATATATATATTTTTTTTCTAGCTCTGAGCTTCATCCAATTTGCAACAAATCAATTTTAAGGCAAGAAGTCGATGATACGACTCAGTCTAGGGGTCCAAGAATCTCTTTGACAGAAGATGATGAATCTAGTTATGGCAGAGGATTTGACTTAATGTACAGTGAGTCTGACTATGACTTGTGCAATGAAGCCGTTGAAGTGACATGCTCCCCTAAGCCTGATGCCCTCAACCCCTGTGAAGATATCATGGGGTACACCACCCTCCGAGTCTTGATATGGTTTATTAGTATTCTCGCCATTACTGGGAACATCACAGTGCTGGTGATCCTGACTACAAGCCGATATAAACTCACTGTGCCCCGTTTCCTTATGTGCAACCTGGCCTTTGCTGACCTCTGTATTGGAATCTACCTGCTGCTCGTAGCCTCTGTGGACATCCACACCAAGAGTCAGTACCACAACTACGCCATAGACTGGCAAACCGGAGCTGGTTGTGATGCTGCCGGCTTTCTCACTGTCTTCGCCAGTGAGCTCTCTGTGTACACTCTGACAGCCATCACTCTGGAAAGGTGGCACACCATTACCCACGCCATGCAGCTGGAGTGCAAGGTGCAGCTCCGCCATGCCACCACTGTCATGGTGGTGGGATGGGTCTTGGCTTTGGCAGCCGCTCTCCTCCCCATCTTTGGCATCAGCAGTTACATGAAGGTGAGTATCTGCCTGCCCATGGATGTGGACAGCCCTCTGTCGCAGCTTTATGTCGTAGCCCTCCTTGTACTGAACGTCCTGGCCTTCGTGGTCATCTGTGGCTGCTACACGCACATCTACCTTACTGTGAGGAATCCCAACATCGTGTCCTCTTCTAGCGACACCAGGATCGCCAAGCGCATGGCTGCGCTCATCTTCACTGACTTCCTCTGCATGGCACCCATTTCCTTCTTTGCCATTTCCGCATCCCTCAAGGTACCACTCATCACAGTGTCTAAGGCAAAAATCCTCCTGGTCCTGTTTTATCCCATCAACTCCTGTGCCAACCCTTTCCTTTATGCCATCTTTACCAAGTGTGGCTGTTATGAAATGCAAGCCCAAATTTATAGAACGGAAACCTCATCCATGGCCTACCACTCCCACCCAAGAAGTGGTCTCTGCTCTTCAGCAACCAGAGTCGCCAACAGTTCCAACTACGTACTTGTCCCTCTAAGACATTCAGGCCACAACTAAAATACAGTGGGAAAACATACCTGCATCATGAATATCAACTAAGTCTTTCCTTTCAAGAGCAGGCTACAGAAGAGCTGATCTTCTTAATCTAATTTTACTGGCAACACGTAAATTGGTCGAGCTATTATTTCATGTGACACATAAGGAAAGTGGATTATCAGTATCAATAAGTAAGATACTATAATATTACATCACATCCTTTAGGTTCTCTGACTCTCTTGACAACTTTAGTTCCACCATGACAAGCAAGATTTCTGCAGGATATTTTTGGCACCAAGTTAAGAACAGCAAGAATGACACGGAGGCTCGGGTTGTCTTCTTCCAGCTATACCTTGTGTTTGTTGCCTCCAACATGCTCATGACCATTCCTTTATGGGCACTGGCCTTGAGACTTTTCATTACAAGCATCTGATGTAAAAACAACATCCTTTATAGAAACAGCTCATCCAGATCTCCGTGTATGTAAGACAATCTCCTGTATATTACCCACACATACATGATGGATTCTGTTACTCTTGATGAGCCCTAATTAACAGGAGTTGCACCTATTATAATCCATGCATATGGATGATCATGTGGAAGACACAGAAGCTTTATAAATGTGGAACTGAGATTTTATTCCCAGTCTATAAGCCATGGCTCAACCTATTCAGGGCCGGTATCTTCTCCTGTAAACTAGGGTTGACTATATATCTTTTAGGCTTATGGTAAGAAGCAGATAAGAAGACATTGATGGTAAACTGACTGGTGCTGTCAGGTTCAGTTCATACTAGTTTACTTCTCTCCTTCCAGAACAATGCCCGGACCAAAAATCAGTCATCTTGACCCCCATTCCAGAACTCATTTCATTAGAGCATATTGCTCCTGATAAATAACCATATTACTCACATCTGTTCTCATAAATGAGCCATCTGAATAATTGGATCATAAATATCCATCATAAATTTCACCAAGCTTTATGTGTTGGCCAACCCACAAAACTGTACATCTCCTCTGAGTATCCTCTATCAGTGCTCACGCCAATCCTTCTTCCTCTTGCCCTCTGGCAAACATTTCAAAAGTTGATCCCAAATGCATTAACAAGGAAGTCCTTATAGAGCTAGACCAAAAATGACAGCAATCATCTCTGTTCATCTGACTGGGTTCCATCTCAATATAACATGAGCATTGGGTGAAAAACCATTTTCCTTGTAAATAGTCTAAATTTAGAAAGAAGATGAAGAAAAAGAAGTGAAGAAAACACCTTAAAAATACAGCACTAAAACTGAGAGGATGGTCAGGAAGGGGGAGGGATAATAAAAGATGACACTGATCAGGGCCCGGAGCTGGGCCTAGGGGTAAAGTGCTTGCTTAGCATTCACGAAGCCCTGGATTCCATTCCTCTGTACCACATACAGAGAAAAAGCCTGAAGCAGTGCTGTAGTTTAAGTAGTAGAGTACTAGCCTTGAAAAAGCCAAAGGACAATGCTCACACCTTAAGTTCAAGCCCCGGGACTGGCAAAAAAAAAAAAGATGTCATAAACTAACATATTAAATTGAAACCCCCTGTACAACTACTTCGATTCCTAGTTTCATCATGCCATCCAGTTGCCCCTAACCACATGTGAATATTAAGAAATAAAGATGAAGCCACTGTGAATTGAGGCATGATTTAAGTTAAAATACACAATATGCACAGATTTTCAAGTGCTCGTTACAAATATTTAAAAAGAAGGCAAGATAGCTATAGAATAATACCATTCTAGATATAACAGGACAAACTTTTAAAAGTTAATCTTAGCTGGGCACTGGTGGCTCAAATCTATAATCCTCGCTACTCAGGAAGCTGAGAGCTGAGGATTGTAGTTTCAGGGAAACCCAGGCAGAAAAGTCTGTGAGGTTCCAATTAATCACAGAAAAATCCAGAAATGATGCTGTGGCTTAAGTGCCAGAGTGTTAGCCTTATGAAAAAGAAGTCCAGGGATATTGCCCAGGCCCAGAGTTCACACTCCAGGACTGGCAGGGGAAAAAAAAAACCCTCCAAAACCATGAAAATGAATAGTAATATCTGGAGATTTCTTAAAGTAACAATATATCCAGTGATGCTATTTGAAATATTAACATCAGGTCCACTCTCCCATACCTCTTCAAATATTAACCTCCATGAAAACCCTCTCTTTCTTCCTTTATTAAATACCAAGAAGCAACTAGACAGGGTAGGATCTCTCTTGGAGGAATTAGAGTACAGAGATGTATGGATAGACCCATTGGTTTTTAAAGGGCAGAAGAACCTGAATTAATGTTTATGTTGCCACAGACAGAAGCCGTGAGGATAATGGAGTATGGCATAGGACAGTATGGTTTCACTACATAGTTCCAAGCCTTAAAAAGGGTAACCTTTTGCATCTTGTTCCTAGGAGGGACAAAGGAGAAAACCAGAGGAGATTTTTGCATCTCCAAGGTGCTGCCCCTAATACTACAGTGACACAGCATGTTATTTATCTCAGTCAGCATCATAGGGCATGCATTGCAAAGTCAGGAAAAAGAAACAGATTGTTGAAAGTGATGGCCACAAGCTTTGAATTCATGAAGTACCTTTTCTAGTAGGATAGTTTATAAAGTATAAACAAGGAATGAGGGGCCAGGAGTTTGGCCTAGTGGTAGAGTGCCTGCCTAGCATGCACAAAGACCCAGGTTCAATTCCTTGGTACCACATACATAGAAAAAAAAGCTGGAAGTGGTGCTGAGGCTCAAGGGGTAGAGCTCTGGCTTAGTGCTTAGGCCCTAAGCTCAAGCCCAGGACCGGCAAAAACAAACAACCAACCAAACAAGGAATGAATTTTCAACTGCTGCATAAAATAGAATCGATAATAAAAAGCCATAGTTGTTTGGGGGTTTTATTATTGTTGTTTGAAATAGTCTATTAAAGCAAACAACAAAAAAAAACTAAGCAAAAATGAGCCCAAAATGCATACAACCATGAGTTTTTGCCCACTGGTCCCCATCTAACTTCTCTTAGCTCCCAGAGCTGGAATGCCAGGTATAGATAACTGACACAGAAAGTTCAGTCACAAGATGTGAACTGGCATTCTGATGGTCACAGGGACTTGTCCATCCTTGTACTCTGCCATTCTGGGATGGCTCAGCCACATCCTTCTTTATAGTAGGAAGGTTGTTGAAACAGTTTTTCCACATGCCCCACCCAGTTACGACAGAATCTAGCAGCCCAGAAGAGAACTCTCTCCTCCCACCCATCTCTCTTGGCAAAGAAAAAGAAATGTCTCCTCAACGACCCTAAAAAAAGGCATTTCTTCCCACCTGTTACCCAAGGTTGTCTAACAAAGAAGTGTGAGCTGCTACCACATTCCGCCTCCATAGTGGGAGGCAGGCTCTTCCAGGCAGGAAGGTGGAAGGAGGAGCTAGATTAGGGAACATGGTTGGGTGAGCAGCTGCACTGGCTGCTGTGCTCTGGGCTGTTTGTTCTGGAATTGACAGGCCTTGACAATGCAGGAATCCTTTAGCTTGGAACAACACTCTTCTTGTCTCTTTGCTTTCCTGTCTTCTGTTTTCTTTGCAACACAGTATTCATTTATAAGCACTGCTTATAAAACGCTAAGAATAATATCACTGAAAGTCATCCGGTTTTTAAGTGACAATCTTCACTCAATAAGATATAAGGAACATTTTCTGCTCTACACTTCGGGAACTTTCAGACAATTTTTTGTATCATTAGCTAGGGTTATTTAAACTGCAAGTATAAATGAGTTGCAGGAAGTAGTAGCATTTAGCCAAGGAAAATTTTAAGTTGTTTCACAAGCAACAGAAGCTATACAACAAGGTTCCTATCTCCAAGGAATAAATATACTAGGTAGTGGTGTGTTCCTTTTAGTGAAATAAGGCAAACAGGGTGGTGGGGAAGGCAACAAGGGCTTCTGATGAGACTTTGCACACTCAAAAAAGTAAATTTGAAAAACGCTGTGCAGAACAGACAGCCTCTTGTCCACAAAGTGATGGGAGTCCTTTACAGACCACACCCACAGAGAGAGGCCCCAGGCAGTTTCCATGTGATCCTGTGCACCATGAACTGATCCCAGCCTGGTCTCCGAAGTGGCCAAGGAAGGCTTCCAGCCACCCACAGCAGGTGGAGCACTCGCTGGGGTGCACCCGGTCTTTTTCTTCCTAAGAAGGCTGAAGTGCTTAAGGCAGCTAAATTGCCTACATATTTCAGTGATCAGCTTTAGATGAAAGCTCAAGAACCAACTTATTTGTGGGAGGAGTTCTAAGCAGAAGACATGTGGGCTAGCATTTGGAATTATGCAAATATTTAATTTTTGAGATGTGATGTCACCATTAGCCCCCTCCAGATACCAGAACCTGAAGAAGCCCACACAGCTCTGTTTTCCATTCATCTATTCACTTATTCAATCTGTAAATATTTTTCAAGTATCTACTATAAACCAAGAACCATTCATGTCACTGGAAATTCATTAATAACTCAGGAGAAAAAAATCTTCTGCCCTCGGAGTCCATTCTAGGAGAGGTGACAAATGGCATAAAATCTAAATAAGTAAAATGCACTGATGTTAGACAGGATCTGATAACAAACTAGATCAGAGAAGAGGAATATGATATAAAACATCAGAGGGTAATGAAAAGCCTCCCTAAGGTAGAAACTTTTGATTAAAAGAAAATGAAATATGAGAGAAGGATATTTCAAGAAAAAGGGAATCGAAATACAAAAGCTCTCAAACTGAGTGAGCCAGTGTGGCTGGAGTAGAGGAAAGGTGTTAAGGACACCTTTAAGTCAAAAGGGCACAGGAAGGAGGGGAGGGGAAAAAGGGAAGGAGGGAAAGAGGAAAGAAGGGAGGGAGAGAGGGAAGGAGGGTGGAAGGGAGGGAGGGAGGTTTTCTAAGTCTGTTCTCAAAGAACAAATCGGGTATGGTTAGGATACACATCCTAATAGCTGCTACTCAGGAAGCAAAGGTAGGAGGATCATAATCTTAGCCACAAACCACAAGACATTATTCCAGAAGTACCTAAAGGAAAGAGGCAAAGGGTTGTGGTACTAGAGTATTTATTTCACCAGTATGAGGTCCTAAGTTTCTAGTACTAACACTGTGTGTCTGTGTCTGTGTGTGTGCATATGTGTGTACTGGAAGCCAGATGATTCATTAGATATATTTTCTTCTAAAAAGGTGAGCTAAGTGATTAAAAATCAAAAATAGTTTGAAAGCTTGTAATAAGTATTAAATGGGATGGTATGTATAACATGCCTAGCCTAGTATTTAATATTGGATTCCACTCACTTTCTCTTTCTTTTAACAGCATGCTTCACCTCCTCCTCCTCCTCCTCCTCCTCCTTCCCCACCCCCCTGGCTCCTCAGCACCACTCTAATCCTCCACATTGTCATCCCTCCGCCCTCCCTGCAGCACAGCTGCTCTCCTATGGAGCTGTCATTTTGGAAAGGAGATGATAAATGGCTCACACCACAGTGATAATAATCTCTTACATTTCCATGGGTTTTTTTACACATTCTGTAAGGTTTGGCTTGCATTGGCTCATTAGATACTGAAAATATTCCTTAGAGGTAGGACATAAGATTTTCTTGTCCTAAGTCAAGAACAAGGGATTTAAAGGTCAAGTGACCTATCTAGGATCATTCAGATGAATACCCACAGAAGTATAGAATTTGAGTCACTGGGTTCCGGTTCAGTCTGTCCCTTTAGGGACTGTCAACAAATAAACGTGTCAGTGTTCTAGAGCTACAGAGAAGTAGGAGCTACTGAAGACACCAAACTTAGAATAAACAAGATCAGAGACTCCTCACAGCAAGACTTGGTCTATGGCTGACCAGCTACCACGTGCTCATGCTATGGTGCCCTCTGGTCACTCTGAAGCCTTGATGATAGGAATGAAACCAACTGAACAAGGAACTCGGAGTCTTAAAGCACATCCCAGAATTGGAGTGGGCCACATTTTTACTAATTCCCTAGAATCTCATTCTTTCCACTGATCTAAGTACAAGGGCCCCCTGGGTGGTATATAGCTGAGCTTAGCAAAGGACAGGGAGAGAGAAAATAAAGGCCATGAAATATACATTGGCCCTGGAGAACTCTAACTCCTGGCTCAAACTTGGCTGGGGGCCTATATGGTTAGGAAGGAGTTTGAAACTCGAAGGTGTTTCCTCAAGAGGAGAATAACCTTTAATTTAAATGTATCTTCACCCATACCTAAAAGAGCTCATTTGCCAATGGAGAGTAAGACTTGCTGCATAGCCTTGGCCATTTTAATCTACTATAATCAGTCATTTCACAAAGGACAAAGTAATGTGATTATATTCTACTATATGCAATCAGAAATAATAATGAGGAGAGAAAAGCATCAATACTAACAAAAACTAATAGGTATGTAAAGGAAATGGCAAGACTTCTACAAAGAAAAATATAAAACTTACTGACATAAAAGCTACGTGAAAAGACAAAATATGCCAATCCGTTTGAATCTTCCCTATTGTAAAGATAAGTTTGCCCCCAAATGAATGTATAAAATCAATGTAACATCGGTTAATTTTATAAGTTTAATCCACACATAGAGTTTCATTATTCTTTACAAAGATTGATCTGTCTATGAAGATATACATCTCACAAAATTTAAATTTTTCACTTCTTAAGATTATATCCCAGCCGGGAGTTTGGCCTAGTGGTAGAGTGCTTGCCTAGGATGTGCAAAGACTCGGGTTCAATTCCTTAGTATCACCTACATAGGAAAGCCGGGAGTGGTGCTGTGGCTCAAGTGGCAGAGCACTACCCTTGAGGAAAAAGCCCAAGAACAGTGTTCAGACCCTGAGTTCAAACCCCAGGACTGGCAAAAAAAAAAAAAGATTATATCCCAACACAATGTACAGAAAAGACATATACTGAGCGAGTGCTGATGCTCATGCCTATACGCAAGAGGTTTACATCTATGGATCATGGTTCAAAGCCAGCAGAGAAGTCCCCAAAAGATTCTTTTTGGGGGTTTTCATGGGGCTTGAACTGTGGCCTGGGCACTGTCCCTGAGCTCTTCAGCTCAAGGCTACCACCTTACCCTTGAGCCCCAGTCCCACTTTCCATTTTCTATTGATCAATTGGAGATAAGAGTCTCTCGGGGCTTTGTATTCCCTGGGCTGGCTTTGAACGTTGATCCTCAGATCTCAGCCTCCTGAGTAGCTAGAATTACAGGCATGAGCTACTGTGCCCAGCTGTTCCCATAAGATTCTTATCTCCAATTACCCACTCAAAAATCAGAAGTGGTCCTATGGCTGAAAGTGGTAGAGTGCTAGCCTTGAGCAGAAAGAGCTCAGGAACAGTACCCAGGCCCCAAGTTCAAGCCTCACAACTGACAAAAAAAACAAAGACATGTACAAAGGGATGAACAAATGTAGCAGTGGTACTCTATACTACATACTATGCACAATAATGAAAATGAACTATAATATATCTACTATATACTGTATACTCTATATTATAATGAAAATGAACTATAGTATATCTACTATGTACTGTACACTGTACACTATAATGAAAATGAATTATAGTATATCTACTATGTACTGTACACTGTATACTATAATGAAAATGAACTATAGTATATCTACTATGTACTGTACACTATAATAAAAATGAACTATAGTATATATACTATATACTGTATACTATACATTATAATGAAAATGAACCGTACCACTTGTGGGTGGTGTCAGGAGGAAAAAACTGGGAGAGAGCGAGGGTAAGGGTGACATGATTTAAAAGGAAGTGTACTCATTATCTGACATGTACCTGTAATCCCTCTACATATCACCTTCATAATCACATTTAAAATACATTCACTTAAAGCAAGAAAACATATATAAGAATGACCTGACTACTATACCATTCTTTTCCATTTCCTTATTATTTATTTATTTGTTTATGAAGCACTAGAAACTGCACCAGAGCCTTACTCTTGCTCATCAGGCACTCTTGGCTACTTTAGGTGTCACCTTAGGAGTGGGCACTAGATTGTGATCCTCTTATTTATGCTTCCCTTTGTTGCAGTGGATAACAGGTGCATGCCATCACATCCAAATATTGGATGAGAGGGAGTCTCGTGGTTTTGTTTTTGTATTTTTGTTTTTTTACCTTCTGGCATCCAGGCCTTGACCTATGATTCTCCAAACACTGCCTCCCAAGTAGAGAGGATTACAAGGCCATTGCACCTGACCCAGAAACATCTTTCATAGTAATAAGTATGTTTCTTTCAATTTTTTCCAATTAATATGGAGGGTATTTTTGGTACAGTACTAGGGATTGAATACAGGACCTTGAATATGCTAAGCAATTTAATTTCTTATTGTAGTTGGAGAACTTGTCTATCTAAAGTTACATCTATATAGCTTAATGATAAATACATTGTGATCTAATTTTGAAGCCAAATTTTGAAAAGTAATCTTTATGTACTTGAAATAGCATTTATTCAGTATTTGTTCATTATTTTTAGTCCCCTTTCTTCCTGGAATCATTGAATCATCTTATATGCAATCTGTGAGGATAGATTCATTTCACTTCTAGCTGACTAGATTCTTCAGGAGTTGTTTTTTTTTTTTTAATCAATGTTTGGTAGTAATTACTATTAGACACTGTATACCCGAAAAGTTTGTACTGTACATAACAACTTTGTTGTGGCTGAAGGTGTAGCTTACTGGTACAGTGCCTGATTATCACGCCTGAAGACCTGGGTTCAATCCCTAGTAGCTCTCCTTGAAGAATCCAGTAATGCAAATAGTAAGTTTACCTACAATATAATACTAGATTTGCTATCCTCTTGTTTGATACTTTGAAGATATTAATTTGCCACTTTATTATATCTAGTAAAGCTGCTTTAAAGTATAATTATTGGAATGTGATTTTCTTGGTCCTTCGGGATAATATTTTTTTTAATCTTTGAGAGCTTGCAGAAATTTCCTCTTTTACTTTGATATCCTTTTAATGTTACTGAAGAATGTCTCTGTGTGAGGTGACCTCTCCTTCTCAGTACTTTCTGTATCCTTTCACTTCAAGGTCTTTCCACTCCTCCTGTGATCTTCTTATTAGAGAAACATTCACACTTTGATTTCAACCCTCCATATCTGTTCAATGACATTCTTTACATTTCTCTATCCTTTTTCAATTCTTCTAAGAAAAGTTCCTTGTTCCACAACTTCAGTCTACTAATTTGCTTCTTGGTTCATCCCAATCACTGAGTTCTTTTAGTTTAGCAATTATATGCAGATGTCAAAGTCTTCAGTTGACTCTTCCTCAAATTTGATTCCTTCTGCTTCATTCTCCAATCAGTTCAATACTTACTTTGGAAAAATTCAGTACTTACTTTGGACATTACTGTCTATCCTGTTGCCTCTGGTTTTGCTTTTTGGTTTAATTTCTCCTATCAAATTTTATTCCTCGCCAGTCTTAATATTTCTTCACATAAGCTCACATTTTATTTCCCTAGGACTAACAACTACCTTGAAATATTATCTCCTAAAAAAAAGGAAAACATTTAGGGTCTGTTGATTATCCAGGTGAGTAGAAGGAAAATGGTCTTCAAGGTTGGAAGTCTCCAAGATTGCAACCGGTATCCCACAACCCCCGGCAACCACCAAACTTTGGTGTTATAATTGCCATGAGTGGAAGGAAAAGGGGAAGAGAATTTTCAGGAGACACCCAGATGTTGTCAATACTTACTTTGTCTCCAGAGCTCCCCTGATGTTACCGTTCCACTTGGGCAGTGTGCAATGCCTTTCTGGCCCAGAGAGAGACAGGAAGATCATAGTGAGAACAACGCAAAGGAAAGAATGGATACACAAACTATCAGCCAATCCCTTGGCTCTTTGCCTTTCCAGTTGCTCATTCTACCCTGGCAGCCAAACACATTCATCTCCTTGAGGGTTCTTATATTTTTGTGTTAGTTAATGAAAAACAGTCGGGATCTATCAATCTTACTTTTCCCTGTATTGGCATTTCCACTGTTTGGGGGAGAAGAAAACCAACACCATGCAAAGCCTGAGCCAAAAGGGACTCCAGAAATACTAAGGCTACAAACAAGAAATTTGGTCATCAAAATATGTTTAAATGATAAGATAGAAGGTATGTACGACTAAGCGTGGAGTTGGATTACATGCTAACTCTTTTATTGG
Organism: Megascapheus bottae; assembly: GCF_031878675.1. Classification (NCBI taxonomy): domain Eukaryota; kingdom Metazoa; phylum Chordata; class Mammalia; order Rodentia; family Geomyidae; genus Megascapheus; species Megascapheus bottae. The sequence continues at coordinate 50,950,190 of NC_143515.1, forward strand.
GCTGTACAGCTTTCTTGAGCATCCTCAAACCAAAGAAAGTATTTCAGAATCAATTTAATTTGATCAAGGCTCATCAAGGACACTAAACAGACTATCTGACTATGCTAGATAATTGCTCAAAGACTATCAGTCCTGGGAGGACAGAATAAATAGTCACAGAAATATACCCCATAAGACATAATCCCTACCCTCATTTCTATAGCTCTGTAGTCATTCCTTCCTTTCCTGGAAATGTTAAATCTTCACCTTCTCTACTTCATTCGGCCCTAGTAAAAAAGATATAGACAATAGTTAGGATAAGACATCTCCACAGATTCTCATAGCAAAGAGGTTACAATTCAATTTCTTCAGTGAACTCTGGGTAATCATCAATTACTCTGAGCAAGACACTTCCTATGGCTCAATTTTGGAAATTCTGGATCAGACAGGACAAAGTCAAGGCTCCAAAGGCAATTCAGTAGTTGTATAGTATCCTGTGAAAAACTGAGGGAATAAAATGTCTGTGACTTGAATCTCCTGGAGATTTACCCTTCAAGGGGCATTATTTTCACATAATGTAATTGCATCCATGTATTGGCCTAGTCATTTCTGAGTAAATACGTAAGGTGTGTCACATGCAAAGCCCAAGAACTCCACTGAGCCTCTCAGCTATGGAATTGGAACACAAAACCATCACCATAGATTGCTGTAAATAACAATTCCCACCATAATGAGCACTTTCTACCTTCTAGGATCCTAGATCTGAGTGGACACATGTGTCTATACCACAATATCAGTATGAAACATTTTTGCTCAACTTTCCCTCACCTCCTTCCATTCTCTACTCTTGGTCTATAAGCAGAGACTTATGGTCATGATTCTCCCAATGGGGGAAAATTCTCCATCTATGACAATTTTTTTAAATTTTCCAACAGACTAACTGAATCCCTTGGTATCTTCTGTCTTCTTCTAATGGTACTCTCATTCTCCCTAATGGTGAAGGTTGTGAGGAAAATTGCTCTACATGCTAACAAATTAGGAATTATCACCTCCCATTTTTATAGGCCTTACAAGTTAAAGCCTGTCAAACACTCTATAAGCAAGTGGTAACAGGTGAACTAGAATACACGTATTATATTGCCTCAAACAGTATTCTTCTTGTTCTCCCGAGCCCTCAAGTATTCTCCATCCACCACACAACATATGAGAAAGATCTCATCAACTGTCTTATATCACAATATCAAGAAAGCCTCTGTTTCACTACAGTGGGTTTTAACTACCTACAGTTGATTTATGCCATGCTTTGTCATTGGGTAGTTCCCCAGGCCAGTGCAAGATTACCATCTAGTGGTTGAAATAGTAGCTGCAGGCTAAACAGCCTCTCCTCCATGACTTTGACTCCCCCTACATCCACCCCTAAACTCCCTACCCCATCTAAGTTATACTCAACTAACACTCAACAATAATTTCCAAGATAATCAATAACATCCAATTATATAAAACACGATGTAATTTTTAGTTATTTGGAAATTCTGGTATCTCTGTCAATACTAATTCTGCCACGCCTGCAGATGACTCTTAGCCACCTAGAGCTTCCCATTGGACATCAGATTGGAACTACATTGCAGATACACAAAACTCTAGATAAATGCCACCTTAATTCCACTGAAGTTTTTCTAGAGTCAAACTTAACTATTTCCTTAGGATGGGGAAAAATAACTTTAAAAAATGATATGCATTCAGAGTCACCTCTTTAAAATATTTGCTGAAAATCTAGTCTAGTCAGCAAGTAATTTTAATTATTATTATGAATGTGAGGTATCCTAGATAAGCCTAGTCATCCAGCAAGCTTGTTTCTACCATTAGTCTATGAATCTTCTAAGCTCTAGCTGTACATTTTTGTTTTTGTTTGTTTTTGTTTTTGTTTGTTTTGTGGGTCATGGGCTTGAACTCTGGGCCTGGGTATTGTCCCTGAGCTCTTCAGCTCAAGGCTACTGCTTTACCCCTTGAGCCATAGCCCCACTTCCCATTTTTCTAGTGGTTAATTGGAGACAAGAGTCTCCTGTTCTTTAGTGCCCAAGCTGGCTTTGAACAGCAATCCTCAGATCTCAGACTCCTGAGTAGCTAGGATTACAGGGGTGAGCCACCGCACCCAGCTTAGCTGCACGTTTTTAACTAGACTTAGTAGATACCACACACTGGAACTTCAAAGTTATTATGTCCTAGATCACAGAAGAGTTGCTTTACCTCCAAACTCCACTTCACTTCTCATCATGTTCAGTTCTCCTTCCTTCCCAATCGAGGCCCCCAACTAGATGCAGCCAGTCAGTTCTGCACCTACAGTGCTCTCTCACACCTCAGTGCTCCATCTCTCTCCAGAATTACTAGCATAACTCAAGCGATCCTCCTTTCTCAGCAATGGCACTTCCCAGCAAGTCCCTGTTCCAAACACATTTAGTAAGAACCTACCAATGTGTCAGGGACCAGCCAAGAAGACCGCCTTGACCTGATGGGGTTTTTGAGGGATTACAGAGAAAGGTAAATCAGAGATGAGAAATGAAGAAAGGCAACAGTGATCTTCACCCTTGTCTCCTTTATTTAGCAGAGTCAGATGCCATGTCCCCACTTCACCCCTCATTGGATCATGAAACTAACAAGCAATGACAGAAGTGTTACCTGGTTATAGAACAAAGAAAGAATAAATACCTATATTGTTTTCCTACTCTTCAAATCTTGCTTAACTTTTGAGAGTCATTTTCATAAATTAAAAACTTTTTAACTTCTGAGGGTAAACAGAGTTAATTAGGCAAAAAAAGCACACAAGCCTTGCCATCGCTAAAATGGTGAGACAAAACCAGTTTTTGTTACTAGGAGGCAAATTAGCAGAACATCCCTGTTTTCATAATCTTGATGGAAACTAAAAACCTAAATTATTCTTCTTATTCTTGGAAGAATGAGCTCATCACATTGATGCTTTTGGAGCCTGAAAAGCAATCAACAGGGCTAGTATTTGTTCATGTAGGAATTAATTGCTGATTTTTTTAAATTTTCTGTATCTGTGATTGGTTTCCTCATTTTTTACTCATTAAATGTTTATCAAACATTAATATAGGGTGGTTTCTGCTATATAAAAATGGTATCATAATAATTTTTGAGAAATCTGTGCTCTAGCCAGGATTATACCTGTAATCCTAGCTTTTCAGGAGGATGAGCAGTGAAAACTACCATTCAAAAGTAGCCATCCTGGGTAGAAAAATCACTGGTACTCTCATTCCCAATTAACCACCAAAAAGTTGGAAGCAGACGTGTAACTCAAATGGTAGAACATAGGTGAGCAAAAAGTTAAAGGACCGCACCCTGAGTCCAAATCCTAATACTAGAAAAAAGAATGGAAGGGAGGTATGAAAGAAGACAGAAATCTTCATCCTAGCATAAAAAGGCATTGTGATAAAGGTCGGTGAAAACTATAAATAGAATCAAACCAAGTTCTCTGTGGAAGGATCTGTGGGTCAAAGTAGGTAAGAGTTGGACAGAGTCTTGAGGGGTAAAGGTTTTCAGTCAAGATGAGAAAAGATATTTGAGACAGAAGAAAAAAGATGTGCTGAGTCTGTGGCACTATCCATCAGGACAACTTCCAACCTGTGGGGAAAAATAAAACCCTCCATCAGAGCACAGAGGGGAAATGGACCAGTTATCATATGAAAAGAAAGATCAGTATTGTTGTGCTCGCCAAATGAGCAGATTGTGAAGCTGGCTTGTTTGACATGGACTCAAATGGCCAAAGACCATTTGAACAATATGGAGAGACATATGCAGGAGTCTACTCCAAAAGCATAACCACTCCACAATCCCTCCCAGGCCTTAAATTAACATATCATCAATGTGTCTAGTTTTTTTCCAAGGCAGCCATGAATTTATTAAAAGAAATTTTTGTTCTGCCTGCCAGTTTGTATTATCTAGTGTTCTGCTATTTGTGTTGTTACCACAGCAACATTTGGAGGGATAAATGTGGCACAGGACATGTGGTGCTGTCAACATACTGCTTTGTGGGGTACTTTCAGGTATTATTTCTACCAGAAGAGTGAAAGATAATGTCAAAGGATGACTGTCTAATAGGAATCAAAAAAAGGAGGTAAACGAGGGGACCCCACTAAAGAAGAACCTCGTGAACTCTTTCCTGTGGTGAAGAATTAATAGCTCTCCAGAAAGTGCGTGAGGTATCAGTGGATTAAATGCTAATGTTGCGTCTGTCATTTGACCCTCCCAAAAGAGAAGCAGTTGTCATTTGCTCTCTGGCCATGGTCACTTTTTTGTCTAGAGGTTCTGGGATTATCGATGAAACATACCCAAGAAGTGCTGGGTGAATGTACCAGGACTTTAATTTGATCCCTAAGTAAACAGGGGAGGGGAGAGAAGGGGAAAGGAGATGAGAGAAGGATAGAGAGAAAAGGAAAAGAGGGGGACCAGGATCTTCAAAGCAGATACTATAATAGCAAACATGCTGGGCCCATACCTGTAGGATGTAAAACACCAAGGAAAACTTGGCTGTCACGATAGACTTTGGGTGATACTGATGTGTCCCCATAAGTTCCACTGTAGTAACAAATGTACCTTGATAGCAGAAGGGGCTGTGGATGTGAGGTAAGGGGCAAATAGGAGCTCCCTCTATTTCTACTCTATTTTTCTGTGAACCTGAAATGGGTTTTTGTTTTGTTTTGTTTTTGTGGGCCATGGGGCTTGAACTCGTCCTGTCCCTGAAGTCTTCAAGGCTACCACCCTACCCCTGGGCCTGGTTGTTGTCCATGAACTCTTCAGCTCAAGGCTACTGCCCTACCCTTGAGCCAAGCCCCACTTTCCATTTTCTAGAGGTTAATTGAGGATAAGAGTCTCAGTTTCTTTTGTGACCAGGCATGGCTTTGAACCTTGATCCTCAGATCTCAGCCTCCTGAGTAGCTAGGATTATAGGCGAGAGCCACCCGTGCCCGGCTTGAAATAGTTGTTTTTTTAAGGCTTATTTGTTGGTTAAAAATAACATTCTATAGCAAAGATATGGAACCAACCCAGATGTCCCTCAGTTGATGAGTGGATCAACAAGATGTGGTATTTATACACAATGGAATTCTATGATGCTGTCAGAAAGAATGGCATCACCCCATTTGTAAGGAAATTGAAAGACTTAGAAAAAATCATATTAAGTGAAGTAAGCCACCAATAGTCTCCCTCATTTGTCATAATCAGTACAAACCTTGGGCTCTCCTAGCAGAGATTTACAATAGAACAAAATCTAGAGACATTAGGCCAAATAGTGCAACACTAAATGTAAGGACTTCCAGGATAAGGAAACAAAAGCCATATAAAGAGTGACTGTTGTCCTTAATGTACTATGTTATCACTCATCTCTTTTGCTGTCCCTTGGTTATCTCATATTGTTACAATTTTTCACCTTGTTATCTGATACATTTTATATGTGCTTAATTGGTTATTTGAAATTGGATAGGGAAGGGGGGAAATCAAGATAAGCTGGGGGAGGGTGAAAGGGAAATGGGAACCATGTCATGAGAAAGGGTATCAATGTTTGTGAAGTTATGCACCTTATATCTGCTGAATATAATGTAACCCTTCTATTAATCACAATAAAAAATTATTTAAAAAAATAACATTCTGGGCCGGGAGCGTGGCCTAGTGGTAGAGTGCATTCCTAGCATGCACAAAGCCCTGGGTTTGATTCCTCGGTACCACATACTCAGAAAAAGCCAGTAGTGGTGCTGTAGCTCAAGTGGCAGAGTGCTAACCTGGAGCAAAAAGTGTCCAAGGACAGTGTCCAGGCATGGTTAGGTTGCAAATTTGGATCTTAAACATGAGACCAGCCTGAGCTATACTTTGATGGCTTCCATAGCAAGACCATACCACAAATAAAATCCCAAACACCCTAAAACATTACAAAATAAAAAATAACATTCCATTCTAAACAATGAAACAGAATTAGAGGTACATCCTCTTGTTCAAGGTCCCTTCCCTGGGGCACTGTGGAAATAATGCTACAGTAGAAAAGAGAGAAGTAAATACATAGATTCCTGAGAAAAAAGAATGTATAATCTGAAAGGAAAAGAGAGAAAAAGATAATATCCATTAGATATCCATTTTCTAATGGATAAACATGGTAAGTAGATTATAGATGATAGACAGACAGACAGACAGACAGACAGACAGACAGTAATTGGGAAAATATAGTTAGCTAACGTTACTAGGTAAACTATGTGCACCCATGAAAATTGATGGTAGTTTGTTATAACACCACGGTTCTTCTCTTCATGGGGCTCGCTACCCAGAGAACAATGTCCAATCAGCAAAAACACAAACAAATTTCTAAGTGGAAAGTATCACAAAGAGGAACATATATCAATAGCCTAACTAAAACCAGCTTAATTTTTGCCTTGATATGGATTTTTCTGTGGAAGTGATGTTAGTGCATTGTAAGACAGCATTCCAAACAGAGAAAGTCCCTGAGGTAGGAAACCTCTCTATTTCACTGAACAGGGTGAGATCAGGGTGAATGAGAGGAGAATGGGGAGGTGAGCGAGGCTCAGCTTTCAGATCTTTTAATGCCAGGGGTACTGGAAAGCCCTTAAAGGGCATTAGGTACTAAGGGGTTATAATCTACTGGAGGTTTTAAGTGTGTGAGTGAATATTGGCTCATTATGATGAAACAGAAGACTAGAGGAAGAAGCCTTTGGGCTGGGGCTTAATTATACCACCCGTCAAGAGCTCCAGCTATCCTGCAGATACAAGAGCTTCCAGACCTTCTGTCAGTGGGGCAGTAGGGAAAGGGCAGCAGAGAGGGATATAGGTTTTTCCATTCATAGAGAAAGAGAAAAGGAAACAATGGAAAAGGAAAAATATTTTAAAGGACAGCTACCTCTCTCCTTCCTTCCTTCCATCGAGTACATTGCTTTTATGATAGCCACTGCAATGCCACCCATTACTGTTGGAGTTAGTCTGGGATTCGTCAGCAGTCATTTGATAGCCAGGATCCAAGTGAGGGAAGCTCAGGCAGGGGAAAGAACTAGCTGGTGGTAGAGGTAGAAGACTTCAATCCTCCACATCTTCCCTTTGCCAGTGCTGACCTAGGAACCAAGAGATGGCCTGAGGCCCTGCTCTGTTGCGATGTAGCTCTGTGATCTCAAATGGAACAGTCACTTCTGATCCCTTGACTTCATGATCTAAAAATTATGAGAGCTGAACTAAATACCTGCCAAGGGAGGCATTTGATGCTCTTGACTGAAAGAAGCTCATCAAGAGACTGTGAGGACAGGCTCACTATGGGGGCGGGCTCACCACGATGACAAGGTCACTACAAGGACAGGCTCACCATGGGGATAGGCTAGAAGAGCGAAGAAGGAGGGCCTGATGAATTCTCAGTACACTTAAAGCTTGTTCTATCACTCCTTCAACATTAAGACGGAGCATGTTATGGAATAGCCCAGAAGCTAGGAAGGTACAAGGAAGCCCAGGCACTCTACTGCCTATACTATACACAGCCTTTTGCTTTATGTCTTTTACCTCACCATGCCAAGGTGGCAAGAGCCACCATCCTGGTAAAGCAGAGGTTTTGGCTCCCAGATTTAGACTGTCCAGATCACAGAAGTCATTGATGATAGTCAAATTGTGTAAAAAATAAGAGCTCAGGGACAATGTCCAGGCCCTGAATTCAAATCCTACCACACCCACCCCCCCACACACACACTAAAATAAAATGCACTAAAATTGGATTTTCTAAATATACTTGAACATTTTGACACAAAAACTAGATGACTGAATAGCCAAACTATGATTGGCAAACTATGGCCCTACTGTTTATGCTAAAAAAAAACCAAAAAGCAAAGTTTTACTGAAGCACACATATGCTCATTTTAATATATTATCTAAATGCTTTGTGTTAAGATACAAAATAGTCAAAACAGTGACTGCATGGCCCAAATAGTCAAAAAAATAAAAAGTATCTTATGAATTACTTGATTATTTTTCTTTTGCCAGTACCAGGGCTTGAACTCAAAACTTTGCACTCAAGCCATGACTCCAGTTTGTTTGGTTTTTTTCATATATTTTTATTGTAATTAATAGAAGGGTTATATTATATTCGCCAGATAGAAGGTGCATTACTTCACATACATTGATACCCTTTCTCATGTCTTATTGCAGGTTATTTTATAGCTGGTGTCTCTTAGACTTATCTGTCTGGGCTGTCTTCAAATCACAAATCTCAGCTCTAATCCTCCTTAGTAGCTAGGATTCCTGATGCTCACTGTACACCATGGCTGTAAAAGATTAAAGATAATTCTTACCTATATACAACAGATTAGACTAACACTGGCACACATTAGTATTGTCAGTCCTGCCAATAAGCCAATTCTCAGGCCTCAAACCAGACCGTGACACCAGATGGCCAGTGTTAACCAGTTTTCAGGGCTGTCCAACAGGTCTGGCTGTGGTGGTACAAGTGTTATCATCCTCTACACAGTAGCCCTCAAGCACATGTGATAGTGACATTTTAAAATCTTGCTCAAGAGATTGAAAACTGAAGATTTTATTCCCATTTTAATTGATCTAAATGGAAGTAATAGAATATAGCTAGTGACTCCTATATTATAGAGCTCAAGTGTTGATACATGAGCCAGTGGCAGGCTGGTAAATGTTTCATCACAAAATAAGCACATGCATGTTCACACAGTGTGTGTGTGTGTGTGTGTGTGTGTGTGTGTGTGTGTGTGTGTGTGTGCGCGCGCGCGCACGTGCACGCACGTTTCAGGTATAAATACTCTTCCTATGCTAGATTGCCATTTACCAATGTGGCATCACCACACTCAGAGGTAAGACACACATAGTCGTGGTTGTTGTTGGCCAAGTGCAGCTGGCTCAAGTAGGCCAATGTTTAGCCTTCAGTTTGAACTATAAGTGTCTTGGCAGCAATGCACAAATAAGGGTTTGGAGCTCAGATAAGCCAGGAAGCAAATAAAGAGCACACAGTATCCCAAGCAAATCTGTCCCAAATGTAGGGAAATACCTGCAGGAAGGAAATGAGAGAGCAAAGCTCCATTCTACAAAACGGCCTCCTGCACCCTCGCCTCATCTGGTTTGAAGAATGTGTCTATCGAGCCTGCTGCTGTTCCCCAGATCTGCGACTGCTGATATCTCAGAACAGATGGACACAATGTGAACTAGTTCTCAAATCTAAAATGGTGAAAGGCAAAAGCAATTATGTTAACAATAGAAATTATTCCAGAAGCTATCCTGCTTCAAACCTACTGCCCTTAAAAGAACCAAAATGCAAGGGAGAATAGTGATAACCTAGAAATACACATACCAGCCAAAAGTAACGTGACACACCAGCAGAGAAGCAGAGCTCTTATAGAATGGCAAAGCCTGGACTCCCTTTTCCCTTATTCCAGCGTCAGTCAGCTCTGAAACTTTGAAGCCTGGGATACATATTCACAGCAGCCACTCCCTCTCCCTGGGCCCTGTGTAAGATAGGGAACAAATGAAAAGAGAATATGAGCCATCTGGTTCAGGACACAGTGAGCACTGGGAAACAAAGAGGAGGAAGAGAAAGATGTACTTGATGGAAGGAAGAGAAGAGAAGAGTAAGGAGGGCAATTAAGAAATAGGAACAGCAGAATGGGCCAAAACTAGGTAGAAGCAGATGCTAAAAGGAGGTATCAGGAAAGGAGACAGAAATGAGTATGACAAATATTTACTAACCTGAAATCACCATGCCAGGTATTATGCCACAGAGATAGTGCCCAACACCTGACCTGACCCATGTGTGTATGTGTGTATGGGGGGTGGGGAGGGAGCGGGAAAGAAAGAGACAGAGAGGAGACATTGAGAGATACATGCAATGGATGGGAAATTAAAAAGCATGCAGTTAGCTAATGGAGAAAAGGAAGTTCTGTACCTAGGCCATCCAGGTCAGTCCTAGGAGAGCCATGATATCTTCCTAGGAGAAACGTCATTTAAAACCAAAATTCAAAGATTATGAGGAAGACAGGGATGGGGGGAGAGGGAGGAGGAAGACAACCAGAATGGCATATACAAAGGTCTGGGGTGAGGAATGGGTAGTTCATTGGCATCAGGACTGCATGTCCTAGTTGACCTGGAACCTCCTGGTCTGTTCTTTTGGTCCAGGTGGAATGGTCAGTATCTATCAACAGACACACTAAAAGTGTTCATATTTTGGATAAGCTATAGGATCCTTCCATTCTGTCACAGAACTTAGAAGGAAAAGGTGTACAAAGAGAGTAAGACAGGGACCCCCTTTCCCAGCCACCCATTCTCCACAGTGAAAGAAACTCATTCAGAGTCCTCTGGTCTGGCAACAGAGTAAACATAGACCGGGCATAATGGAGCAGTGGCAAGCTGAATTAAGGGCAGGCCCCACCTATGCATTTTATGGGTGTGGTAGGAAGAGAAAAGGAAAGAGGGCAAGACAAATCTTTCTAGACCCCAACTCTCACAGAAAGAAAAAGGAAAGAAGCTTCACTACTGTGGAGCAATTAGCAGAAGATTTTAACCCCCCGTCTAAAGAAGTTGGAGGAAACTTACAGGAAAATTTAATTTTAGAAAACAGACAAAGACAAGCAGATCCAAAATAATCTCTCCCTCCTGCAACAAACACAGGGCTCAGATTGGGTGGAGAGGCCAGAGGGGAGCTGAGATTCCTGAAGGGTTCTGTTGCCATCACAACGGCAGAGAACGTAACCTCTTTATTACTAGAGCCGGCAATTATGGGAGTGTGCTTCAAAACCTAAGCCCTTTTGTGAGCTGGAGTTGATGGAACAATAATAAAAGGAAGACAATTCTTTTAGCACCAGGAAATAAGTGTTAGTTTCCAGACAACGCTTATACTTCTGGATGCCTGGGTGACAGTTTTCAGTGATCACCATAGAGCCTGGGAAGAGAAATGGTGTCATCTGTTCAAGGTGACCCAATGCTGGTTTGGCCTCCAGTGCTTACATCAGTAGAAGTAATCTGGAGAGACTGAGCTAGGTCATTGTGGGACCCCAACTTGTCCCAGATGACTGGTTCCTACTAACTGTCCCCTAGGAAGGTAGGCAAACTGAGGCCACTAGCCTTTGTGACTTTGGTTTGAATTCTCAATGAAGCCTCTGAAAGCACCTCCCTGCTCAGAGCCTCAGCTCTATTGTGGTTTTGTGACATTTCCAAACTACCTCCAGTATCTTGAGAAGTACCCAGGGGCAACCTGTACCAATGGCTGCCTCCATTCTGAGGTTTACTATGGCATCATCAAATTATGACATTCCAGCACACACCAGTCAAGTCACACTGACCAGAGACATGGAAAAGCAAACCAAAACCCATTTTCAAATTAACCTTGCTTATTTTTATCAAACTCTGAAGAAAGAACTCATGAAGATCCCTTTCCATTTCCATTTCCATTTCCATGGACTTCCTCCCTCCTACAGTTCGGAAGGCCTCTCTAACTCAAACCTTTCAGAACACTTCTCTCAGCTTCATCCCAAACCCTTTATTTCCCTTATCCTTTCAGAGTGATGTTGGACACACAATTCACCCAGAGTTATTAGATCTAAAATCTAAGTGTAATCTTGTCCTGCCATGCAGTTTCCTAATATCCAAGTATCACTTTAGGAACCAGGGCAGAAGTAGCTTTGGGTTTCTGATCAAATCAATCATTTATCCCAACAGGAAAGTAGTGGTCCTTGCTGACAGGGCCAATTTCTGTCTTGTACAAAGAACAAACTCTAAGGTACTCCTTGGCCCCTCCCCACCTGAACAGATTATTTATTAGCATAGCCCACCATTCCTTGGGACTTATCTTCATCTAGGACAAAAACATACACCTGTCAGGTGCCAGTAACATGCCTATAATCCTAGCTACTCATAAGGAAGAGATCTGAAGATCATGGTTCAAAGCCAGCCCAGGCAGGAAAGTCAGTGAGATTCTTTATCTCTAATAAATTACCAAAAAGACACAAGTGTGTTAGAGTGCTAGCTTTGAGCCAAAAAACTTCAAGAACAACACTCAGGCCCTGAGTTCAAGCCTAGGTCTGCCCTCCCCTCTCTCTTTCTCTTCCTTTACACACACACACACACACACACACACACACATACACACACACACACACAGCTTGACCATAGGTGAGGACCCATCCACTTAGATATCTTCTTAGAGAGGTAGGTAGAAAGCTGTGGAAAGCTCAGCCTTTAGCCTCAGAATGACCAGGATTTTAATCCTAGATCTTTCATGACCTTCAAAGTAAAACTCATACAATCAACCTTTTGGGAATTGCTGTAAGGATAAAAATGAAATAGTGTATGTAAAATAGTCCACTAGGGTGTCTGCTATTTTTATTTTTCATTATCATGGCCACTGGAGGGGCTAGCAGCTGCCTGGGTGATGCTCTCTTCAGAACCATTTTTCAGGTACATTCTGCATCTCATCTCCATCAACAGCATCTCCTTTTGCTTCCTAGGTGGTTTGTGTACAGGCTTCCCATCTCCCCTTGCTCTCAGGGGCTTGGATTCTCCCACTTCTATCACTGATAGATGTGTGTACCCAGTCGTGATGACCTGCTGGCTACCCCTGCACTGATGCTAACCCTTCCATCCCCTCTGCCCAAGGCCCACCACATCTCATCCCCAAGCTACTGACATTGCTTTGGATTCAAAATGAAAATTTGTCAAAGGGGTCTATCATGAATTGCTCATATGCAATTCCATTGTGAAAAATGCCTCTCTAAAAATGACAATAGTAGTAAAAGATATTAACCAGAACCGCAATTCCCAATTTCTAGTGACCAAAAAACACCTTTTCATTAAATGGAGGCTCTGGAAGGCAAAATAACAACAACACAATTGTTATCATTAAACAGGCTTAGGATGAACAAGTCCATGTAACATTTTCCCACTCACAAAGGCTGGTGGTCAGAGGAGGAAGGATAACCTGCAGGAATCCATAGAGAATTCAAGCTGCCCTGTCTTCCCACAGTGAAGCCTCCTCCTCACCCGACACAGGTCACCTCTAGATCAGCTTGAAAGCTACAAGTGAAGCCTGGGACCTGGAGAAGAGTTTCAGGGAGCTCATAACTAACCAAACGAACCCCCTGAGACAGACTCCAGGGCTAGTCAAGCATGCTGCTTCTTTCTCTTCTCAGAGCCCACCCAGGATTACCGCTGCTGTTGTATCCAGCTCAACAACTTTGGCATGGCATCCCAAGATCCTCTCTAGAACAATGTGGCCCTGCTTTCCTTCTCTGTGCCCCCCTTTTCCTCAACACCACTCTTCTTATTAAGGGGTAAACCCACTACCTACAGCTACTACTTCCCACCTCAGTTCTGCCCACAACCACCTTTGCCAACCCTCAGTATGGCCTCCCATCTCCAAACTCTTAGAGAACTAATGTTATCATTTGTTCCAGGTTTGTCTCTACCCTTCTTTTGATTGGACTGTGCACTCATTCAAAGATCAGGATGTTTACATTTCTGCATAACTTATTGCTCCCAAATAAAGCTGGGTTTATACCAGCTGTCCAATACAAGTCACTGAGCCAATAAGCCTCGTCTAGATGAAGATAATAAATGAACACAATGAATAATGATTATAATGAGAATTATAATTATAATTAATGAGAATAAATGATAGACTTCTTTTACTGTTTGTTTGGGGTTTCTTTGTTTGAAGAGTGTGTGTTGGTGTGTGTTTTGTATGCAGGCCCTGGGACTTGAAGTCAGGGCCTGGACACTGTCCTTGAGCTTTTGTGCTCAAAGCTAATGGTCCACCATTTGAGTCACCCCTCTACTTCCAGTTTTTTTAGTGGTTAATTGGAGATAAGAGTTTCACGGACTTTCCCTCCTGAGCTGGCTCCCTATCACGATCCATAGATCTCAGCTAGGATTGCAGGTGTGAGCCACTGGCATCTGGCTGATGGACTTTTTCTTTTTTTAAAGAAGCAAATGGCAAGGGGGAAAAAAGAAATAATGTCTGATGGATTCTAACTAGTAATAACCCTGAACATTTTATGCCATCTCATAACTTCTTTGCAATAATGCTATAAGATTGTGCTATCCTATTTTTATAGATTTTTTTAAAGTTTTCAGGAAGTTGGGCATTTGCATCAGCAGTACACAAGTTATGAATGACAGAGCATAATCTGAACTCAGGTCAGTCTGGCAAAACATGCTCATTCTAAGAGTTATCACCACTTCCATGGTCACTCTGTTCTACTCTCTGGTGTCACCAAACAGTTCAGCTAAAGAGAGAACTCTCTTGGGGCAGACAAGACAGACAACAGGTGATACAGAGCTGTCTGTATTAAATCACAAGCCTTCACAGTTCCCCTGACCTCAGCACAAAGAGCACCAGTTTCAACAGGCTCCTGCCTGCTTGTCTATTGTCCTGTCATCCACTCCCTCACGAACATTACAATGCTGACCACTGACAGAGAAAGGGGGGTTTAAGGGGAAGTGGGAAAAAATGAGGGAGGGGTAACACTAGTCAAAAAGAAATGGGCTCATTACCTTACTCAAGTAACTGCATCCTTCTGTAATCACCTGTACAATAAAATTTATATTTAAAAATACGCAAATAATATAGAGGGAGTAAGAGGACAGGTGAAAGATTCTTGCTTGGTCACATTCATGCCACGTGTTCTTTGGCAAATCTCTTCCCTGAAACTTCGTTATTTCAGCAGTAATTTGGCATTGTTTCAGTTGCTACAAGATGCTGTGACACTCAGTGTTATACAATGGTGACAATCAAGATCCCAAACTTTCATGCTAAATAGCAGAGTCAATCTACTTTCTTTTGGGGAAACCAGCCAACTAATCAAAGCTATTGTGTGTGTGTGTGTGTGTGTGTGTGTGTGTGTGTGTGTGTGTGTGTGTGTGCCAGTCCTGGGGTTTGAGCTCTGAGCCTGGGTGCTATCCCTGAGCTGCTTTGTGCTCAAGGCTAGTTGCTCTACCACTTGAGCCGTAGTGCCATTTCTGGCTTTGTCTGAGATTTTCTGCCCTAGGCTGGCTTTGAACCTCAACCCTCAGATCTCAGCCTCCTGGATAGCAAGGATTATAGGCATGAGGCATTAGTGCCCAAGCACAGAAATCATTAAAGGATATCACAGCCAAGTTTTTTTTCTTTTTTTTCATATATTTTTATTGTAATTAATAGAAGTGTTACATTATTTTCACCAGATAGAAGCTGCATTACTTCACAAACATTGATACCCTTTCTCATGTTTTGGTTCCCATTTCCTTCCCCCCCAACCCCGCCCCTCATCTTGTTTTCCCCCCTTCCCCATCCCATTTCCAATAACCAAATAAACATATATACAATATATCAGATAACAAGGTAAATACTGTAACAATATGAGATAACCAAGGGATAGCAAAAGAGATGAGAGATAACATAGTACATTAAGGACAACAATCACTCATTATATGGTTTTTGTTTTTATATCCTTGAGGTCCTTTCATTTAGTGTCATACTATATGGCTTTATGTATCTCAGTTTTGCTCTATTAAAATCTCTGCTAGGAGAGCCCAAGGTTTCTACTGATTATGACAAATGAGGGAAACCATTGAGTCTATGTTCCTTTGAGTATGGCTTACTTCACTTAATATGATTTTTTCTAAGTCTTTCCACAGCCAAGTTTTTTGTAGTTTCTTTTTTCTTTGTTTATTTCTTCTTTCCTTCCTTCCTTCTTTCCTTCCTTCCTTCCTTTCTTTCTTTCTAGAAAGAATTTGAACTTGGGTCTTTTCCTTGATAGGTTGGCACTCTATCACTTGAGCACACCCAAATTAGATTTTTTGCTGGCTGGTTTGGAGATGGACTCTACTGAAGTTTTCTACACTGGCTGGCTTTGAGCTATGATCTTCCAGATCTCAGCTTCCTAAGTAGCCAGAGTTTCAGGTGTGAGCCACAAATACCTAATTTTTTGGTAGTTTTTCTAACACAATTGGCATCAAATACATTAGCCTAGAGAGGAAGACAAAGCTAGAAATTTTACATGAGCATCTCTCTCATCATTTAAGTCAGAATCCTCTCTGTTGGAGGCATTAAGAAATGGTATAGGGTTAGTTTCCTGCTACCAAATTTAAACTTGTAAAAGATCAGTACTGTCCAAGGAACAGAAACAGATAGTGATCACAGATCATAGATGGTGATCACCTGAAGGATGTTGGAAATGCAGATTCCTAGGCCATGTCTCTAATTCCCTGAATCAGAACCTGCATTTGTAACATGATCCTCACGTAGTTTGATGAAAATAAACATTTGAAAAGCAGCTGTTTAAGTTATCATAACACAGTTCTATCAGTGATCAAGAGACTGACTCACTTTGAGGAAAGCAAATCACCTCTCAGCTCCTCAGTTTTCTTACTTGTAAAATAAGTTGAGCCACTGTGTTCAGAGCACCTCTTCTGCTCTCTAATTCATTCTGCAAAGATTTTCTCTTTGACATCAAACTTCCAATGCAATATTAAGCTGTCAGCTTCTGAGGTTGAATCAAATGAGACCTAGCTAAATCTTGTTTACATTTTTCCTTTTGTATTCCTCTCTGGGGAAAAAAAAATTGACAGAGTGACCCTAATGACATTAACTCTTTCTCTGGAGCAACCTACACTGTGCTAGGATTCCCAGAGAGTCAAATGAATAACAAAACTCACCACCTGCTTGCAAGTCCGGAATTTCCACAGTTTTGCTGCCTGATTGAGTATACTGCCTTTAAACTCCCAAAATAATCAATTCTGACAAGCAAAATTCAGATATGCTTTTCAAATTATAAAAACACACAACACATACACATTTTTTGACAAGCTAATAAAATGAGAAAGCAAATCACCAGCTTCTTATTTTTAACTTACTTGTTTTCTTCAAGCAAGCCTGCTTGATCCATAGAAAACCTCTGACCTTGGGGCAGCACATACCAACAGAGAACTTTCCAGAGCCCAGTTCTCACCATGGCAACACAGAGACCCTTCTGTAGTGAGCCAGAGTTATGGTCTGACTGTGGCTAGGTGAGGAAGTGGGGAGGAGGGGTGAGAATCACATAAAGGATGCTTCCACATTTCTGTACAGATAGGTTTGACCACCTTCCAATGAGGTGTTTTCCCTTTGTTCTTAATTCTGTGCATATCTAGAATGGACCAAGGGATTCGATGGCAGTATTCAAGCCGTCACCTCTCCCCTGGGCATTACTGTATACATCAAGAGGAACTCGAATGCAGCCATTTGTCCTCTTTGTGCCTTCGTCACCCCCACCTCTGGATATTAGAATCCTTGCGATGCTTCTGGCTATCCCCAAATTATTCAATCACTGATGGAATTTTTAGAATACTTGCTCTCTGCTGAGTCCTGTTCTTACAGCCCAGGCATCAAGAGTAAGCAACAGACCCAGCTCCACACTTCTCAGAAAGCTCGGGTTGATGGGACATATGGCTTTACTCTGAGGGACACTGGCATCTCAGCATAATTTGTCACAGTGAACACGAGATCTGATCATGACATTGAAGAAGACTTCCCCATGGAAAGTTAATTTCTTGGCAGAAAGCACTTCTCTCCAGATACACCCCAACTTCTTGTTATGACTCTCCCCTATATAGTTAAAGGCATTTGGTGTGCTAAAAAAAAGGGACTGAACTTTTATACAAAAGAAATAACCATTTGCAATTTTTTTTGTTTCAAAATAGAGGGTTTTTTCTTTTTCTTTTAAATCAGAACAAATGGGCTGAGTTCTGAAAGCTGAGATATATTGATCACAAAATACTGGAGGAATAAGAGTATCTAATTAGTCAAAAAATTCATCAAAACAAGGATAACTGAAGAGTCAATTTGCATGTTTACATGGCCCCAGAAACTAGCTGTAAGAATGTCAGTAGAGCTTGGGAATGACTTATGCCAGAAAAGCCACACACTGGCAGTTAGTAGATGTTGGGTGGTGCCTTCACTTACAAGGTACGAGAATAGAGTTTTCTTGATGATGACCCCGCCTCAGTGATCACGAAAGTAAAGTCAAGATAGGGCCTATAACAAGAGACAAGTCAGACAGCCTTCACAGAAGTTTGTTCGGCAAAGAGAGTAAGGATTGAAGTCCTCTCAAACAGCTTGATAACTCATAAGCAAGACCACATATTAGATATATCCCCACAGAGATCCAAGGGTAAGTAAAATCCTCAGATAAGCTAAATGAATTCACTTAATCCTGGATTGACAGAGAAAATCACAGAAGTGATTGGATTTCATGGATTAACAAGATGGCAGTTTACTTTTGTCATTAGACAAAAGTTTAAGAGGAAGACAATTGAGCTATAAAATATATTCTATAAACCAGGTACTAGTGGTTCATGCCAATAGCCCCTCAGTCACCTGAGATCTGAGGACTGCTGTTCAAAGCCAACTGGACAAAAATGTTTATTAGATTTTAATCTCCAGTTAACCATCAAAAAGAAAAGAAAGAGTGGAACTATTACTCAAGTGGCAGAACACTAGCCTTGAGCAAAATAACCCCAGGGAAAATATGCAGGCCCTGAGTTTTCAAGACCCAAGACCAAAGACTATACACACACACACATACACACACACACACACACACACACACACACACACACACACACACATATTCTATATTTTGTTACAAAGTTCTATGGAGAAATTCACAGAGAACAAACAGGATGAAAATCAGGGCTCTGTTTACCTCTAACTATACAAGCTATATGAACACTATACACTTTAAAGACAGGGTTTAATAAGGGATCAAGCTCTTACTGGAATCTCCTCTTTACTTTCTCCCTCTCAATTCTGAATGATGAAGCAGATATTCATGGCTACCAACTGGGAATGAGAGAAATAGCTGAGCACGTTAAAAAAAATGTAAAGTCTGAGTTCTGATCATTTTAGGCATAATTAACCTCACTTTCCTTTGAGATCCAATTAAAGACTCAAACTCTGCCCAGTCTCCTTAGTAGAAAGGTATCATGTTTGAACTTCCACACCTGTCAAGGAGAGAGACAGCAGTATACAACTCTATCATTACTGTCAACCTTTGGACTGTAGCTTAATCCATTGGACTGATGGTTTAGCCTAAAATCAAGTAGTATTACCCACAGAGGGGAAAAGCCAGAAGACTCTCAGGGAGTTCTTTTCCCAAGTACTACTAAGAGAACCAAATTAGTAGAAGCTGACTCAGTGCTGTGTAAATTTTTATTCCATGCATTGCTTCATCCAGGGAAATCTTCATTTTGGAAGAGGTTGGAAGAACAGGCTCAAATGATAACCATTGTGACTTATACAAAGGCGGCTAGAAAGAGAAGCCCACGCAGCAGGGCTTTGCAGCTCCTCTCTAAACTCAGACCACAAGGATTCCTTTCATTTTTTTTCTTCCTCTTTCTTGCAAGGCAAGATCTAGAATGATTTGTAAGAAAAGCTGATTTAAGAGGACAAAAATTACAAAATATTGGCAGTTTATAAACTAGTTGGTTAGGCTTAATTGATAGTATTAGGACAGTTTAAATATTATTTTCCAGTTTCTCTCCAAAACTCCTAGTTCCAACACTTATTTGTAGTCTGTTTTATACTATTTGACAATAAAATATTACAGTTGGTTTTTGATTTTTGTTTTTTTGTGGGGTTTTTTTGTCCTCTAGAGATGAACAAAATGTTGTGAGTCAGACATGTTGGCAGACAGTCTCAGTGGTTGCTGGGACTCACTCTCCTTTGTGCCTTCATGGGTCAGACATGAACACGATGGCACAGAAGCATCATTTCTCTCTTAGATTCTTTCTTTCTTTCTTTTTTTGTCAGTCATGGAACTCCGGGCCTGGACGTTGTCCCCGAGCTCTTCAGCTCAAGGCTACTGCCCTACCCCTTTAGCCTTAGTGCCACTTCCAGCTTTCTAGTGGTTAATTGGACATAAGGGTCTCATGTTCTTTAGTGTCCAGGCTGGCTTTGAACCCCAATCCTCAGATCTCAGCCTCCTAAGTAGATAGGATTACAGGTGCAAGTCACCACGCCTGGCTTCTCTCTTACTTTCATAGGGAAAAAAAAGAAAATTACTGAAAAGTAACAAGAACAAACAAAAACAAATTTCAAATCTGCAGTTATAGTTTACATGTCTGACTCTCCAGAATCAAAGCTGAAACACAGTCCCCAATGCTGAACACAGTCCCCAATGCCACAGATTAAGAGGCTGGACCTTTAAGAAGTGAGTAGGTCACATGGATTCCAGCTGTGAAAAAGAATAGCAACACTATACAAACCTACATGAGTCTTTTGTCTTCCCGCTTATATGGACCTAGTGTTAAAAGCACCATCTTGAAAACAAAGACCTGACCTACCAAAGGCCAAAATTCCAACTTCAGATTTCTTAGCTACTGAAACAGTGAGAGATGAGTTTCTATTATTATATAGATGATCTAGTCTCAAGCATTTTGTGATAGCAGTTCAAGCAGAGAAGACTCTCATACTTCTCACCGCACAAAAAAACACACCAGCTGCCAAAAACTGTTGTAGTTGAAAAGAAACCATACAGGAAGGAGCAGGAAGATTCTAAAGAACAAGACTCAGCTACATTTTTCCAAATATGTGAAAAAATTAAACACATATTCCTTGAAAGTGAGATGTACATACTGAGATGTAAATGTTTATCTCTTTAGCAGGAGCTGTAAGAAATACCTGACTTATTTCCTGTCTATGGGAAACATACTTTAAAATAATAGTAAATAAGGCCTTTGTCCATTGTATGGTTAGTGAAGATCTTCTCCCACTCTGTAGGCTTTCCAGCTAATTTGCTAGCTATGTCCTTTGCCATACAGAAGCTCTGCTGTCCCACTTATCCAGACTTTCTCTGATTTCTTGTGTTTCTGTGTCCTTATTAAGAAAGTTTCGACCTATGCCAAAGAGACCTATTCTATTCTTTCTTGTAAAGTTTTTAGTGTATCTGCTTTTACCTTGAAGTCTTTGATCCATTTGGAGTTAATCCTGGTACAGGGTGACAAAGAAGGATCCAACTTTAGTTTTCTGCAGGTGCTTAACCAGTTCTGCCAGCACCACTTGTTGAAGAGGCTGTCTTTCTTCCATTCTATTTTTTTGGCTTCCTTATGAAAGATTAGGTGGCCAAAGGTCTGTGTGTTAATATCTGGGTCCTCAGTTCTATTCCATTGGTCTTCAGGCCTGTTCTTGTGCCAGTACCAAGCTGTTTTGGTCTCTATAGCTCTGTAGTAGAGTCGAAAGTTTGGTATTGAAATTCCTCCTGCGCTGTTCTTTCTGCTAAGAATTGTTATTGCTATATAGGGTATTTTATTATTCCATATGAAATTTTGGATTGCCTCTTCTATTTCTTTAAAGAATGACATTGGGATAATATCCCTGTTTCTTAACTGATGAAGAGCACTAAGTAAATGAATAAAGAAAATAAAAACATGTGAGGCTTTTTTCTTATTATTTCTGACATGTGCTGATTTACAAATAAATGATTATTAGGTGACCTGGAATATGGCCATAGTAGAAGTACTATAAATATTATCTTCATCTTCCAATGATATAAATGAGCAATTGATAACAAAGCTAAAGAATGGTAAGAATATTGAAAACAAAGTATTCAGAAAAAATGCCTTAAATATGCTTAAAAGGCAGAAAACATTCAAAATTAAATTGAATATACTCCCAAGTTAAAAAAAAATTAAACCAGGGAAAAAATAGAGAAGTACTTGATAATTAACTACAGACAGATAAACAGAGAAAGTAAGAATTAGAAAACAGAGGTCAATATAGTGATAAACAGCTAACCAATACTTTATAGTAAAAATCAAGAACTTCTGTAAATTAACAAATAATAGATATCCCACCATAAAAATAAAAAAACCTAATCATTTTAAAAATGATATCCAAAATGCCCAAGGTACATTTGAAAGTGTTTAATTCCCTAAACTCTTCAGGAAATGCAAGTTAAACCAAAATAACTAAAGCTAAAAAGATTAATAACACCAACTTTGGTGAAAATAAGGAAGAATCTTGATGAAGGTATAAATGTGTCCAGCCTTTGAAAACTGAATAATTATTTTCAATAATACAATTTGTAAATAGAATATATACATTTCTAGTGAGATACTATAAGACATACCCGCTCCCCCAGAAGAATGTTAAAATGCTCTAGATGCATTATTCACACTAAGCCAAAGTCTATTGACCAAACATTGGACATATTTTGATATATCCCTATGATAGAATACCATGAAACAACTGAAGATCAGGGACGAATGCTTGGAGCAAAATAAGTACAATTCTCCCAATTGTATCACTCTCAGAGAAACCAAGCAATATATTCCTACCATATGATTTAATTTACATAAACTGTGGAAGAAAAGGAAAAAACTACAACATTAGAAGTTAGAATGGTGATTGCTTTGAGCAGTTAGAGGAGATACTTTGTGTTTAGGGTAAGGGGTTTACATGGGTATTCAACTTTCTTATACTTATTTGAGCTACAATGTTTTTTGATTTGCACATTTTTCAGTATGCATAGCATTTTTTTTAAATTTCACATCTCGTTTAGTAGGAAAAACATCAACAGATGTAACTTAAGTTTCCTATTGTATTAAACCTCTGGGACATGGAGTTTATACAACGGCTAAGCTTACAGAATGTAAAACACATTGGAGGTTATCAGTGTCTCTTTTATAGATAAGAGAACTGTTGTTTGGAAAATTAAGGGACTAATCCAATGTCACAGAGCTAGCAAGTGAAAAGCTCTGCTGTGATAGATGATAGACTCCAAATTCAGCAGGACATTTCTTTTTTTTTTTCTTTTTCACTAGGTTTCACTGTCTCGTCTTAATCTACACACCACTTAACACTCTCTTCCCACTTGGTTCCAAATAAATAAACCATAATAATGGGAAGTGATAGCCACCCACTCAGCAATTTCATGTGATAGTGCCTACCCTGAAATTGCTCTTGAAATTACCCAAATGTCTTCCTTTAAACCTTCTCAGTAATAGAGTTCAGCACATAACACACTTTCAAAAATGAAATAATACTTTTCCCAAGATGAAAACTTCATTAGCTAATTCCAGGTGCTTAGCTCTCCAAAAATCATATGTACATTTTACCTTTTGTTTTTTAACCCACAAGTACTGAGATGGATTGGATTCCTGTGCTCAAGTAAAAAGATGCTCTATAATGTCTCTTAACATGTTACAAATTAAAAGCATATTAAAAATAAATGTTTCTGGAGAGAAATCAAATATGTGAACAAAGAAAATCATACGTTTAAGTCACACCAAAAGACATCATTTTAAGGATCTTTTAAGGGAAGCTGTTGGCATTTCTGGGAAGTTCTCTTCTTGTGAAAATCTCAGCCAGTCCTAGCAGCTGCCCTGGGTTTCTAGTTTAAGCTGGCAGAATGACAAGAGGGAGCCCATTCACATGGGTCCTTATCTCCACAGTTACGGAGAGTGTTCTGGGATGTGGAGAGTCAGGTACAGAGCTTTATAGGTGATTCTTGCTGTCCTCCCCACGAAGAAAACTCAGTGTGTTGTATAATGTGAAGTGAACCTTCCCATTCTCCCTTTATCTCTTATGTCTTGGGTGTGGATTTACATCCCCTCAAATGTGTCTGTTGAAACTTTAACCCTCTAACTCTATTTGGAGACAGAAACTTCAGGAAGGTAATTGTAGCCAAATGAGGTCATAAAAACTGGGGACATAAATCAGATAGGATGATTGTCTTTATAGGAAAGGGAAGACCATTTGAGCACCCAGCATGTAACAGAACCAGCACCTCTTGCTGGGGCTTCTAACTTCTAGAACTGAGAAAATAAATATGGATTAAGGAACCCAAACTAGGCTACTGTGCTATGGTTCCATATACATAACAGTCTTACTAACCTGGTCAGCTATTTTCTATCAGATCATTTCTGGGCATACGTCTCCCTTGGTGGCAATGGCATGTTCAGAGGGATTATCTAGAGAACCAAAATCTAATCTAGAGCAAGATAGAGTGAAAACTAAAAGTAAAGTCAACACATCATGAGACTATAGAGAAATTATGTGTAGGGAATAGATAGCCAAGTCTGGATGGGAGATGATCAAATAATGCCTAAACATCTACCCAAGAAGTAAATAAATTCTACCTTAAGAAGTGTAGAAATTATTCTGGAGACAGTGATAAATCAGTGAGATGTTTTAGAGAAGGTAGCATGATCAGATCATGAGAAAAGCTTTACTTCGGGAAGATAAATGTCTTCAGCATTGCTAGCAGACTTATTATTATTGTTAATCATTATTTTAATGATTTTCACAATAGTTACCATTCACTGAGCACTTATTCTTTGCCTTGCATTTCATGTACATTATCTCTAAACCAGAGAAAATGGTAAGAAAATATCTGAAATAAGCCAAAGAGATTATTGAATATCTTGAATGGAAACCAAGAAATGGTCTGGGTTGTAATTTATTAAACTCTTCTGCACTATAAAGCAGAAGAAATCAATAGAGATGTAAATGGATTTCATTGTAATGCAAATGAATTGGGGCAATGGAATGCAATTGATTAGTGACTTTTAAATAGGTCCACCTATTTGTAAATTTATTTCTGGCATTCCTTGTTGCCTATATTATGAATGGTTCCTTGGAATCTCTTTTAAGCCAGTTACATCATCTCACTGATTCCTTTATACATGAGCTACGCACTCATTTTATATTGGTCTGCCACCATTTTTATTTAAATATGTGTATTTGTGTTATGTGTATCCTTTAACAATGCTCATAATGCTGAGACTGTTTCTCTGCTTCATAGATAAATAACTGGAGATTTGAGAAGGAAGAACACAGTGATGAGGAAGGTAGACTGGTGGATATGATATTTTGTTTATTAGTGTGTGAGTGTGTGTGTGTGTGTGTGTGTGTGTGTGTGTGTGTGTGTTTGCGGGGTCTGTAATTTGGGACCTTGCACACACTAAACCAGCCTTTTACCATATCCCTTACTTAATTTTTCTGAGCATATCAGAAGTGCTCTTTCTCACTTGTCACTGAAACTTTCCCCATCACTTCTCAGTGGCAAGAGAAATCCCTCTGCCGGATCGCTGTCCTACCAATGCACCCACCAATGTCTACTCCATCCAAATAAGCAAAATGAACCAGAAATAGAGTAATAGCAAGAATTAATGTTCTGCAAGTGGAATTTGCACAGACTGATCAAGTCCTTCGTGACTTCTCCTTCGCATTATGCACACACATGCATACATACTGTATTATCCTTGGTCCATGGTGACAGGTGAGGTCATTTAACCTCTAAGGTGTCCCTTCTACTTCCCACACTCCCATTCCTCCCTCTACCCCCACAGCTCCAGGCTAATTCCCCACCCCCCCACTTTGGAACCTGATTGGCACATTTTACCTTTCATGATTAGTTGCCCCTCCTACTTGCTCCCATGATGCCCTATGTTTCTCCCTTGAGGGGGTTAGTCACACTACAGTTTACATATTTGTATCACCTAATAAATGATTTTTCAAAAGGCAGAAACATGACACATTAAAGATGATCAATAATTGCCTAATAGGTGTTGAAAAGAGCAGATGTGACCTCAGGCCACCCCTGGGAGTCTCCTGCATAAAGCAATAAGGAGTCTTCATTGGGCTTAGAGAGTAAAGCTAAGCAGGCAAGTTCTGAAATCTCAGTGGGACACATTGACTAAAAGAAACAAAAACTCCTCCCTCAGGACTAGCATTTCCCCAGGCCCAAATAAATTCCTAAAGAGTGAGTTAAACTCCTCAGAAAATTGTTTTCCACATTACAGCTACCCAGGGAGCAACTCACTTGTGACTTCAGGGACGTCAATACGAAATGTTTTGCCTTGTCAGTAGAATGAGATGAATCAAGGCTCTTGCCACAACTGGGAGAGAACTGCTAAGACTTAGGTGTCAGACAGTTTTTAGCTCTTGAGAAGTCAGTTTTCCCAACTCCATCGAGTAAGCAGTTACCACTCCTATGTTGGAGATGAAGAAGAAACTGAAGCACAGAAACATGAAGACTTCTATGAAGATCATACATTTCATAAGTAGTGGAGCTAAGATGCACAACTAAACAGGCTTTTTAAAAAAAATCTACCTTGAGGACACATTCAGGCTTCAATAGTCTGAGTCATAGCCACTAAGAAGTCACCTATAAATGTATCTCTGTCCAGATACAAAGTGTGTCTCCTCCTCTTGAAATCTTCTGGCATTTTATTTTCAGCACAACTTACTTGGCAATCAGTTCCTCATGTAGTGGTATTGTAAGGAAGGCAAGGCCAAAAGATACTGTTCTCTCATCTTCCTTCAGTCCCAAATGGGGTATTCCCACATGCAGTTCCTTGTATTTACAAAGGGAAGAGAGTGGTTCATCTGAAAAAAGATGACCTGAGATGGGTAAACAATAGAGCTGCTGGATATAATAACATGTAGTAGAACTCAGCACAAGAAAAGCCATCAGAAAGAACGACATCACTCCATTTGTAAGGAAACAGAAAGACTTAGAAAAAATCATATTAAGTGAAGTAAGCCAGATTCAAAGGAACATAGGCTCAATGGTTTCCCTCATTGTCATAATCAGTAGAAACCTTGGGCTCTCCTAGCAGAGGTTGACAATAGAACAAAACCTAGATCCATAAGGCCATATAGAATGATGCTAAATAAAAGGATCTCCAGGATATAGAAACAAAAGCCATATAATGTAATTGTTGTCCTTAATGCACTATGTGATTTGTCATCTCTTTTGTTGTCCCTTGGTTATCTCATATTGTTATAGCATTTTACCTTGCTATCTGATATATTGTATATATGTTTATTTGGTTATTTGAAATAGGATAGGGAAGGGGGAAAAACAAGATGAGGGATGAGGGTGGGGGGAGGGAAATGGGGACCAAAACATGAGAAAAGGTATCAATGTGTGTGAGGTAATACACCTTCTATCTGGTGAATATAATGTAACCCTTCTAGTAATTACAATAAAAAATACATGTAAATTTTAAAAAGCCTGCTTGGTCGTTTATCAAGTTATCTTAGGTCTTGAAGGAGGAGAACAAACTCCAGAGTTTCTTGTGGACTGAAAAAATAGAAGTTAAAGCCATCCTGCCCTCCATTACATAGGCCCATCTTCACAGGAGCACTGGGAGGCAGTAGAACCTGCAAGAAAGCTCTGAACTTAGAGCCTATGACCTTATCTTCATTTTCTTAATTAATGATGCAGAGATGACAACCTGTATTCTGTCAGGCTGATTCCTTTACAGAAATCAATAGTCTGTCAGAGAAAATCTTTCTGGGAAGAAAATGTTTAATCATCTTCATTATCAACATCATTATCAACATAATAGATAACATTTATTGAACTTTTATCACGTGCAAAAGCACTGCTTATGAATGACCCACATCTCAGCCTCCTCCTAGCCTTGGAAAACATGTATTAGGTAGTCACTAATTTGTCGCATTAAACCAAGCCACTGCCATCCTCAGATGGTGTCAAGAAGCCTGGCATAGGACTCATCAAGTAGAATAATAAAGTATCTGTCATACACATTCTTTCAAAACACGGTTTCTAAATAAATAGTGATGTCATTTGTAATGATGCAACCAGTAGATTCAAATCCTCTCCCAGCTGCTCTGTGACTGCAGATAAATGAGCTCATCTTTATGAGCCTCAGCTTCCCCAAATGACAAATGGGATAAAATCAGGTGGTCCTTCTGACAGCCAAGAGTACCTGACAAAGTGAGCCCTCAGAAGTCTTCTCCCTTCTCCCCAGTGCGGACATCTAAAATGTACTCTGACCCAATAGTGTGGATCAACTTTCACTGAAGTGATCACTATTCACTTATTAAATGGAAGAAAACGTATATCTTCGGCCTCTTTTTTTTTTTTTTTTTGGCATCCCAGGTCATTATCAAGATTGCAGACTACTTCTATGTGGTGACTCTAGGCTGTTGATTTTGCAATTTTCTTCCTCTCTTCCAGCAATATTCTCCTCCCTGTTCTGGGGCTTTGCCACTTCTGCAACCTCAATTTTCACAAAACTGTTACTCAAAATAGATTGTGAACAGAGGATGGCCTTCTTGTTTTCTCCCATAAACTGAGTGTCCCAGGCTGGTGGTAGCTGGTGTTCTTCCTTCTCATACGTGGTTGGAACTGATTTCCCTGTTTGTAGGTGGGGTTTTTTCAGATTATTATTGTATTTTCCAAAATATTCAGGGGAGCATCTGAAATGATTGTTACTGAATATAAACAGAACCTGTAATTTTTATTTTCCCTTGAACCTATATTACTTACTCAGTTCTTAAGCCTTAAATGAGAGGTAAAAATAGGTATCTGGTTGGATTTATTTTTCTAATGTTCTCAAATACTTGGTATGGGCATAGGCAGCCAAGCTCCATAACTAAATAACTCAGCATAACTGTGAATTCTATAACTGTTCTCTTAGAGAGAGGCCAGTCCTGGTCTCAAAGGGAGCTCATGGTAATAGTCCTCACTTGAAGCATTTCCTCCTCGTCTTTGCTGATTGAATAAAGCTCATGTTTGCAGACCAATTTTAAAATCCTGTCTCTTTAGGAAGCCTTCCCTGACCAGCCTGCCATCTCTTCCCTGACCCACTCTCATCTGTCCTTCCTTGTACTGAGCTCACAGTCACTTGTCTAATTTTTGAGGTCACCTCTTGCTGGTATTTAACTCAAGTCTGACCTTTCCTCAACACTACATCCTCATTTTCAATACATATAGAATGCAGACTCCCTGTACATCTTACTGTAAACCAAGGAAATGTCTACCTCATTTCTACTATGAACTTCTAATTGCAGAGGTTAAAACAAGGTTTTCTGGCTGGGCCTGTATAGGTGAACACACCTGGGTGGCTATTCTCTGAGGAGAAAGGGTATAGCAGAAATAAATAGAACAAACCGTAAGTCAAATGAAGTTAATTGCTGGAAGCTAAGGTCTTTGCCTTCAACAGACCCTGTTCTCTCCAAGGTAGAAATACTTAACTGATTTGGGTGAGTACTAACATACAGTCAAAACAAAACCCTAGGCTTTCAGTGCATGAAGAGCTAATAAATCCTTAGTGAATAAGGCTTTCTTTTATGAGGCAATTCATGAGCACTTCTGGTATGTTTTTCCTTACTAGAACAGCAAATGATAACTGTAAATATTAAGGAAATGGATTTGGAGGTATGGGGAAAAAGAAAATCAGACATGAGGGTAACAGTGTCTAACTTCTAAACAGCACAACCCAGCTAAATGGGGGGGGGGGGGTCATGACCAACCTTTGTTTGTGAATCCAAGCTACTTTTAGGGAAGTAGAGTTCTAAGAAAGGCAGAACAACCTGTATTCTGAGGAAATGGAACCTCATTTCATGGTGTGAAAAACCACATGTGGGTCAATATTATTCTTTCTGTGGTTGTCAAAATAAGCGTTTGTCCCAAAGACAGATTGTCACACACTGCCTGGATTCCTTGTAGAGTGTTCTGTACACACACACACACACACACACACACACACACACACACACACACACATTGGGTGACCTTTTGTGTTTTAATTCATTTTAGGGAATAAATACAGGTTACTTCCTTGAACCATTTCCAAATCTAAATAATTTATTTTTCATTGATAGGAAAAGCTGATTTGGTAGTAGGTTTGCATGCCAAAGGGAAAAGAAACACAGAAGAGCCAAAAGAGAGATAGGAGGCTCTGGGCATGTCAGTTCAAAAGCAGGAGTGGGATGCTAAATATCAAGTATGTGCTGCTTTCTGTGCATTAATCACTTAATGAGAATCATAGTTAGGGGCCAGGAGTTTGGCCTAGTGATAGAGTGCTTGCACAAAGACCACATATATAGAAAAAAGCCAGAAGTGATGCTGAGGCTCAAGTGATAGAGTTCTAACCTTGAGAAAGTCCAAGGGCAGAGCTCAAGCCCTGAGCCGAAGCCCAGGACTGGCAAAAAAAAAATCATAGTTAGGGGCCAGGAGTTTGGCCTAGTCGTAGAATGCTTACCTAGCATGGGAAAAGCCCTGGGTTCAATTCCTAGGTAACACATACACAAAAAAAGATGGAAGTGGCTCAAGTGGTAGAGCGCTAGCCTTGAGAAAGATCAAGGACAGTTCCCAGGCCCTGACTGGCAAAAAAAAAAAAAGGAATCATAGCTAATGAGATATGAGATAAATATGTATCACATATTTTGCATAGATGGTCTCTTTTAATTATGTCATTCATACTCACATATTACAGATGGGAAAAAGAACCCGAGGAAAACCTGCTGTAGATTAAACAACTTTCCATGGAAGCCATAGGAATTTAGACGCAGGTCTCCTCCCTCTAGTAACAATTTCCAACCCCATAAGATCCTGCTTCCTACTGCAAGGAGCCGGCAGCCCACAGCTCTGATGCTCCAAACAGTTATGTGCCCCTCTGATGCCCTGGACCAATGGAGGCCTTACACATTCTAAGTGGGAGGCAGAGCCTTGGGCTGTGCAGGGTCTACAGGGCAGAAGCTATTCGTGGGCCACGGGAACATCCCAAGGATCTCTAGCTCCAGCAGTCAAGCAGTCTCTTCTCTGGGCCCTGTGCTGAGAGCTGTAAAAGCCTGAGCAGTCCCATCAGCCTTTATATTTGATTTCAACTAAGGACAGTGTTAGAACTCAGAAAGAAGTTCAGGGCCAGGAAGGAGGGTAAGCATTGAGGATCTACACTGTGAGCCAAAATGTCAGCATTGCCCAAAACTATTCCTGTTCCTGCTTGGTGAGCTGTTGGCTCTTGCCAAGTGCTTGTTGGCTGGGAATACGAACTGAGGTCCATTCAAGGACTATGTTGGACCCGTAGGAGACTACAGTCAGCTCACTTGGGGTCAAAGCCTCATCGAAGATTCTGATCTTGTCCATTCATCTTCCCACCCTACCCTGACCCCCCATTTCAGTGTTGCCACTCCCAAACCCCACTGCCTTGTGACTGGTGTGAAGAGCTTCTTCACATCGGCTGCTGTCCATGTCTCCTGTGTGTCCTGTCAGAGACTGACAGCTAAAGTCAGGTGATGCAAGGTCAGGATGTAAGAACAAGATGTTTTCTGCTTCAGTTTTGGGGAACACACCAAAGCAATGAGAGATCAAAGGGAATGGGAGGGGCCAGGAGTTTGGCCTGGTGGTTAAAGTGCTTTCCTAGCATACATGAAGACCCAGGTTCGATTCCTCGGTACCACATACACAGAAAAAAGCCGGAAGTGGTGCTGAGGCTCAAGTGGTAGAGCTCTAGCCTTGAGAAAGTCCAAGGACAGTGCTCAGGCCCTGAGCTCAAGCCCAGGACTGGCCAAAAAAAAATAAAAAAAAAAGAACAAAGGTAATGGGAAGGAAGAGACCGCCCAGGCAGAGGCATACAGTGTAAAAGCCCACAGAGAATAAAGGATTTTTCTGATTTGTGCCCTCCCCCCAACCACTTAACCAGACCAAGAAACAAAACTGGATCAGAGAAGATTCTGGAAAGAAGTTACCTAGGAGACTTCTTAGAAGAAAGTAACTACAGGCTGTGATTCCTCTTCCCACTGTTTTGTTGGTTTGGGTGTTATGATTTGTATTTTGTTTAGTTTTTCTGGGATGAGGGTGAGCTGACTCTATAACTCATCCAGGGAGGGGCTCCCAAGCAAGCCCTCACAATACTCTGCAGAATGGCTTCACCACAAGGAGATACTGAGGATTGCTGCCTGTATCATGTCTGAGGAAAATCATAAGCTCTGTCGACAAAGGTTGAATACCTGTACAGGAAATGTAGATGTTTATGAAAGAGCAACTTCTCAGTAATAGTAGAGAAAGGCTAGTCCACAAAGATGAGCCTGTGGTCCTAGGGGCTCTCCCTAAGCCATCCAGGAGAGATAGCAGATGTGAAATTACTGTGAGCCCTAAGAAGCTGAATAAATCTTGATATCATGGGGTTGAAGAGAAATTCCAAAAATATCAGGACAGGGAAAGGGACTTGGCAGGATTCCTTTAAGGTCATACTTTTCAGGCTCAAAAAGCATGCAGAAAGTTAGGCAATAAGAACTTTCTGGTCTTCCTTTCTGACACAAATCCATAAAGAGGCAAAACAGCAATTTTTAAAAAAGTAGAAACATACAGTATGGTCTCCATTCTCACCTGAAAATTTCCAGTTTAAGGCAGATCCAATCATGGATATGAGGCAAGAGAATATTTCAGGTTGTCTCCAGTTCAGAAATGTTAATACATTCTTTGGGCTGGCTATTCTAATCACTGGGTTGACTCTGTGCTACTGAAAAGGGCCACCAGATTATTTCCTGTGCATAAGCATAAAAGTCACAGAGACCATCAGCATTCTGTTCCAGTGGCAGAAAAAGGTCTTCCTGTTAATGAACTTAATTCTAGAGAAGGAACTGTCCTCTCCCTCTCCAAGCCACATGCTGGCTGTGATCAAAGCAACTATACTTCCCAATCAGTCCTCCAGGACAATAAGAGCAAAAGGATCTACTGGGTTCTCCACTGTCTCTTCCAACTCTGACCACAATCACACTAGCTGAAAGCAGCTTCCTGAACAGGTAAGGTCAGAGAGTCAGGGACCAGTCATGGAGTCAAGAAAGGTACAAAGGACTCGAATATCCCAGTCTATTTTCAAATCCTCTCATCAGACTCTATAGGATGATTTGGTGTTTGTGGACAACAACCTGCTGGTTTCTAAAATTCCTCACCCTTCTTCCCCAATCAATTCTATTATGCCTTTATTTTATAGTCATGTGCTAGATTTAATGATTCTGAGATCAGTCACATTCATCTTTCACACTTCATTGTGAATTGGAATATTTCTCAAAACTTTGACCTATCTTTTTGGATGTCTCATTCATTTTCAAATATTTATTGTTATTATAGCAATTTAAGTATTGTGATTTATACAGATCAAATACATTATTATATTAAATATACTTTTTAAAAAGACATATGCATTCCAGAAATATAAACCCTTCCATCAATCATGGTTTATCTACCTACCACCCTATCCTCTTGCTTGAGTATCATCTTAGAATAGTGCTCAGTTATTCATGCTCTGGCTCAAAGCATAGTTTAGAAAACATAAAAAAGCAAAAATGCCTCATATTGGTTGATCAGAGGCAGGGGAAACAAGAATGAGCTTGCTAAACAGTTTGTACCAAAATAACAAAGTCATTTGAGCCCAGGAGAGACCAGAAGGGACTCTTCCATGGATAATCTTAGATCTTCCAGTCTGTTTTCAAATTCTGCTTTCAAACACAGAATGAACAGTGGAATCTTAGGATTTAATTTTATCTACTGATTCAGATCTCTAACTTTCTAAAAGGAGAAAAGGGTGATGTGTTTTGATTCAAACTGCAAAATTCTGCCTCATAAAATAGCATCCTATCTCTTATATATAATAGTTCATTGTTCATCTACAAAGATGTTTTAGAAAACCAGCTGGGAATCAGAGCAGGCAGGAGGTAACTATTAAACTAGATAGTTTCACACCTCTTAACAAGCTCTATGACCCTGAGTACATTTCTTACCTTCTCTAAGCCTATTTTTTTAATCTGCAAAAAATATGGAATAAAAATAGATGCCCCAAGTATCTACTGTGAAGTTTGAACCATCCTTAGAAAATATGTCAAGCATCGTGCATTGCACATATGAGGCGCTTAATAATACCTTCAGCCACTAGTATGACAGATACTTCCCATGCAGACTTTTGGCAGACATGCCAAAAGAAATGAAAAGATGGGGGTTTAAAGATAAACCAGAGGCAGGATTATTCTAAAGGGTACTGATGATGCTGTAGTGTGCTAGCATTCACCCAGATTGTCACACCAACTTGTGGCAGATATCCCTGAGTAGTTGCTGTCTCACCTGCCATCTTGGTATTACACTGAGGTAATACCAACCCCATTGTAGATCCACCGAAGGAGAGGCATCCAAATGTGCTGTGTAGCAGAAAAGGAAATGGTCATGGAGAGGAGTAATGGGGAAGCCCATAAAACCTATCTTTTTCAATCTCCCTTCTGCTGCTGCCACCATAACCCCTATTACCAGACAAATACAGAATTAATTTCAAGCACATAAGGCCAGTCTTTCACATTCCAAGCTAGGAACTGACAGGCTGCATTACCTGTGCCCAGCTGTTCTTTCATGGAAACTGACAGGAAGGGTTGTTTGTGTGTGTGTGTGTGTGTTTGTTATTGTTGTTGTTGTTGTTTTGCTATCTCTGCCACCTCTCCTTAACAACAGCCCTAGACAGGCTCAGATAGCTCCTGTTCCACACAAACTTGCTCCTGGTTAAGGTCCTCTCACTCAAATTTTGGGGGTCCCAGGAGTGAAGGCCTCAACCCCCTCTTTGGTGAAGGGAGTAGGGCCCAAGAGGACACAGAGGAACAAGAGGATAGCGCCTCACTTCATACTCCTTCACAGGTTGGAAAAACCTAATCCTCAGCTCACAAGGTACACAATCTGATGAGGAAAGTACAGGAGTAAGGAAGGCTATTTGTCTCTGTATGGGTGAAGCCTACATCCCTACACTAATCCCAGCTTCTGAAGAGCCTCCTTCCTTCAGTGAAGAGAAAGGATTCCACAATGGCCCCACCCCTGTCATAGACCTGTCCTTTTCAGCAGCAATATATACATTATCTTATTTAAGGGAAAGTAGGTGTTTTTGTCATTGCTATTCTAAAGCCTTCCATCATAGGCATGACTATATATGTATTTTAAAATTGGGCACAGGGAAGCTTAAAGATATTAATTAATATGCCCTAAATCACAAGTTTCCTTAAGTAGTAAGAGAACAATTTAACCAAATTCTCCTGCCTGCAGCCAACAGCAAACAATAAATGATCTTCTATCAGGAGATAGACACGAATAAAGGGCAGCCATGGCTTCCCAAGTCCAGAGGAATGAAACGACACCCATTTTTTTCCTCTCCTCACCCCCAACAAAAGTTTCTAAATAAACACAAGTTCCAAGTTTCTATGCCAGAAGTCATGCCTCAGAGAGTTTGGGGAAGTCGATCGCTTGGTATTGGAACACAGATACATGACTAATCATGATGCATGTCCCCTTTTTATGGTATCAAGTCACCACTGGCAAACACCATCTGAACTGCCACATAGAACAAAGCCACCTACCTTGTTCTGCAGTCACCATGTGGCTGGTCTAGACAATAGGGTATGAATGGAAGTGCCACTTATCTGCCATAAGAGGAGGCTTAAGAAAAGCAAACAGATCATTTTCATTGTTAGTTTCCCCTTCTGAAGACCAAAAGTAGAGAACATGTAAGTGTGCTTATGCATCTGAATACTGCATCGTAGACAAACCTGATGCTGTAAAAATGACCAACACAACACCAGAAAGCAATTAAATTATAATTGAGGGTATGATCCAAGTATGTTTTTCAGCATTCCTGTATGATTCCAGTGATTTCTCCTTCTCTAGGGAAGTAGTAGAGGACTAAAATAGAAGAAATCCTGTCTCAGAACTGTATAGTACTATCATACCCTGAATTGTGAACTCATTTAAGCCACCTCTACTCCCACACACAAAAAAGGCAGATAATGTTTCTGTAAAAGACCTAGATATGAGGAAAAGAGAATAATCCAGGTGAAAAACATGACTGGGGTTTGGGAGTCCCTCATGGAAGAGGTAGACTGAGCTGGTCCAGTCCTCATCCCCATCAGAGAGAATGTAGCAAATCCAGAACCCCTGGGAGGCTGACTGGAGACAGCCAGCAATTCAACTTCAGCAGAAAGAGGCTAGAGAAAGCAATGAGGAAATAGAAAGACAAGAAATAAAGGAGGAAAGAAGAAAGGAAAGGCAGAAGACAGGGAGGAAGGAAGGGAGAGAAGGAAGAAAGAAGACCAAGAAGGAGCAATCTTCAGATTTCCCATCTCAAATGTGAGTAAGTGAATGCCCTTATCCCTTTACATTATACATTCTTTCCAGGATCTGGACTCAAAACCCCCTACCACATATCCCATTACCATCACTAATGGGAGTCTCTGTGTCCATCAGTTCCACCATATTACAAATATCAATCACTATATTTCCCACAGTTCAGAAGATGAACGAGTTCTAGAACATGATGGGGAAGAAGATGGAGGGATGAAATTGCTGAGTGAAAGAAGTAAGGGGCAATGCCTGCAGTTCACTGCTCAGGTATATAAAACATTTTCAAACATGACATCTCATCGCTGAAAGATCTGAAATCCCTTTTCAGTTTTATTTTCCCAGGGGATGAAGAAGTAAAAGAGAAAAAGGTCCAAATAACAGGCTCAGGATTTAAGGTTGTTTGCCAGTTTTGTTCCAGCTACAATTTCATTTTAATTTGATTTAGGTATTAAAATTTATCAGTAGTGCAAAAAAGTCTCTGTTTCACAGCTTGTCATAGAGAAGTCCTTCTATAAATGTTAGAAGGGTGAGTATTGAGTATTGGGAAGAATTGAAAATGGAAGGATAGATGGATGGGTAGATGGATGGTTGGATGGATAGATGGAAATGTAGATGGCTGCAGATGGATGGTCAATAGGTGAGTGGATAAAGTAGACCTCTATATTACATATAAAAAGTCATTCTTCATTTTCAGAGAGTAATATTTTTAAACAAAGACCATTTGAAATGGGCAGAAAATAATGCCATCAACTTATTTATCTTTTGATATGACCTTTCAGTCAATCCCACCCATCCTATGTAAAGATTAGTCTCTCATCAAACAAATTTTCAAATGTTTTCTTTGTCTACACATTCCCTCCCTTGGATGCTTACTTTTTGCTCATGCAAATATTACCTGTTGTATGAGAACTCTAACCTTCTCTGACCTCTGTAGAGACCTCTCACCCAGTCTAGTTGCCATCCAGTGTACTCATATGAATGCCTTTGTGTCACTTTAATATCTACCTGACTACACAAACACTGACATATCCCCATACCCCCCATACCCCACATCTCAATCCTGGTCCCATATCTAAAGACTTAATATCTCCATTCTCCAAAGTTTTACCAATAAATATAAAATCAGCTTTTATTTCCTTCTCTATATATGCAATCAATCACCATGTCATTTTATCTCACTGTTAAAAAGCTTTGGGGAAAGAGTCTAGCTCTTCTGATTCCCCTCTTTACAATCAGTGCCACGAGCGCGTTTATTCATAAATGGTACTCAGAGGATTCTTTCCTTGATATGCAGTACTCGGCACTGTGCTGGAGATTCCAAGGGGAAGAAAACACAACTGTTGTCTCAGATTCGTAATCATTGTTGATTTCTTTGGTCTTTGAGGCTGGGGTTTGGTGCAAACTCAATTCAGTTCTTACAAAATGACAACTATGAGTTAAAACTAGCTGTGCTGGATCTTGGGCCCCTGCTTATACCTTCTGTTCTCAGAGTTATGACACTGAGAACTTAGAATGCTGAGTTAGGACTAAAAGAAATAGCAGAATTGGCTAAAATTAAAATATTGGTGATAAATCGAGTAGTCACCTAGAGCTAGGAATGCTGATGCTGAGAGAGCATAAAAAAGAATACTAATAAGAATAAAGAAAATAGTCTCTTGGAAAATAAGAAATAATGAAGCTCAACCCAAGGCCACAGCTCTGACATTTCTAAACCACACTAAATTCAGATTGTAAAAATATCAGAATGGGGCCCTAGGACATTTACCATAATCTATCCTACTACCCAGTCCTTCTGATGGAGGCCCCAAAGGGAAGGTCTCAATGAAACAAAAAGAAGGAAGAATTAATGGAAAAGAGAGGGAGGAGATGCAGGAAAAGGGAAAAAACACAAAAAGAAGGAAGGTAGGAAAGACACATTGACATTCTATAAAGACAATGAACTACATAGGTCAATTGGGTCTTTTTAGGCCAAGAGCTTCAGGCAATAGGAGAAAAAAAAAAACATGCTTTCCTTGCCATTCTGAAACTCAAATCCAAAAAAATTCTTCCATTTGAGGAATTTATACAGCGGAGAAAATAAAGAGTAATATAGTAGGTAGTGTTTCCTGATAGTAGATAGTGTGAACTCTGATAGTCCCCTTGGCCTTCCACATTCTGGATTTTCAGCTGAGTCAAGTTCCTTGGGGCAGAAAACTCTGTGTAGGTCATGACTGGGGCATTTTACAGGAAATTGAAGTGGCCTGAGTCAGGATACAGATGCAACAAAATGAAAATTGCAGATGGACAGCACATACTCAGGGTTCTGCCTGAACAGTGCATAAAGGCCAGGCCTAAGTAGGGATCAACCTGATTGATTTCAGTTACGGAGACCTACAATAGCAGAACTAGGAAAGAGCTTGGCGCTATAAAGCCAGAAGGCAACAGATACAGACGGATGAGGACTTGCTCAGGCTGCCTGAAACTTCAGGAACAGTCATTTCACGTTATTTCTTAATGGTCTTCTTATAAGAAGTTAAATCTGCCCAAAAGGTCTGCATTGGTTGGTGACTAAAATGGACAGAGACCCTGGGCTTCTGAGGAATAGCTTCATTCCAGATCTGCCACATGGCTCCCGACATGATTCCCTAAAATGTTCTGACTCCATCTGAACCCCAGTTTTCTCCTTGGTAAAATGAGATTCGCCTGCAAGATAGTTAAAATGACTAACAGAGACAATATACCTGCCACAGGTCTTGTTTCTCAATCGTTCTTCTTTTTAATGTGACATTCTTTGCCTGACCTGTCCCAGGTGAGCATTGTAACTCCCCTTCTTAATTTGGGGCTCTGTATTGCCCACCAAATATTGACCAGCTCTGCACATTGAGAGCGAAGGACACAGGTTTAAATTCTACTTCCTCACTCCAGCAGTGGTACTCACTAGATACTATGTTGAACATGACCTGTACAACTTGTGGGTGGGGATGGGAGGGAAAAACTGAGAGAGAGCGAGGACAGGAGTAAGAGGATCCCCAAAAAATTTTCTCTTTAGCTGATTCATGTAACTGTAACCCCTGTACATAACATCTTTATAATAGCAGTAAAAAAAATTAAAATGTTCCTTTCCAGATGCAATTTACTTAGAGAATCTGAAAGGGGAAAATTTGTTGGTATTGCCTAATGAGTTGATAATAGAACCAGCAATAGAGATTCCACAACCAAGAGATGTTGCTACTAGAAAATATCTCTTGGCCCAACCCAGACAGGAAACCTGAATTCCAGTCTACCCTCTGCCACTGACCTGACAGGTCATCATGGACAGCTTATTTATCCTCTTAGAATTGCATTTCCCAGTGTGTTAAAAGAGGGTAGTAAATATGCCTGACCCACCGCAGAGTGTGCTCATAAAGATCACAACAGATTTAAAAGCTAAAAATACTTTACAAGCCTAAGACCGTATTAATGTTGCTTTTATTTGCTTGGCTTGGGGAAAGAAATGCAAACTTAGAAGGAAGGTAAAAACTTATAAGGGAATCTGCTCTCATCCAAAGGAATGAAGAATGAAAGAAAGGAGGAAGGAAGAGAAGGAGGGAGGAAGGGAGGGAGGAAGGAAGGAAGAAAGGAAGGAAGGAAAGAGGGAAAGAAGGAGAGGAGGAGGGAAAAGAAAGAGTTGCACATCATGTGCAAACAAACTGCTCTGTTTTTAAATGTGCCTGAAGAGTTGGGAGGATCAAAAGAAATTCATATATTTACAAGCTAAGCAAAGAGAAAAATGCCACTATAAATCGGAGTGGGGATAATATAATAAAACAGTACAGAGTGTCCTATAACCACAGAAACAATAACAACGCTAAAGCAGAAATAGCTTATTAAGTTAAAACAACAGTAAATCTGTCAGAGCAGCCCATAGAAACTCTCATCTTGTGATAGTAAAAAGCCTCTACCAGGCCCATTGTCTTATACTTTCATTAAACTACAATTTTATAAGCTAAATTATTGTTAGTACTTGCTCAATTCCCAGAATGAAATCTAGTTAAACTCTTAATTTGGGAGATAGATCTTTTGCAAGTGATAGATCGTAAATTGTCAGTTCCCCAAAGCCTGACTTGACTTGGGAAAGCGGCAAACTGGCACAGAGAAGTCTATTAGATGTGACCAATGGTTGCTGCACAGGCAGGACTGTCTGAGTCACTTTCTTAGCAGCACTTAGGTACTTTGCAGCCAAGAAAGAATAGAACAAGCAAATTGGTATTTTCCTCTTCCAGCCAAAAAGGTGTATCTCTTGGGGGGAGAGGAAGTTCAAACACCAATTCCATTCCCTGATTGGCAAGCCAGTCTGCAGTCCATGAAGCCCACACCTACCCAGCACTGTGTATGAAGCGGCACCTAATTTGACTATGTCCTTGCAGGTTAAGCAAGGTTATGAAACATTTACCTTACCCCATTCCTGGACTGACTTGCCTCCAAAGACATAGCTGGCTTGCTTTGTTGTCTAGTTTCAAGTGCCATGACAACCTACCTAGTGGTTTACCCACAGATACCTACCCCGAGGTTTTCCTATCAAACATACCTCCATCTCCAGTTACCTGCAGAGCAGAGGAAATGGGGAAGTGGTCAGGGAGTAGAACACTCAGGAGCATCTCAGAGGGGTAGGCTACCCCAGGCCTTCTATGCACAAAGAATTAGCTATTGGGTAAATTAAAATAAAGGCGTGAATCAGGAAGCTGAGATCTGAGGACTGCAGCTCAAAGTCAGCCTGAGAAAAACAGATCATGAGACTCTTATCTCCAGTAAACTACCCAAAGGAGCCAGAATTAGGATTTTCACTTAAGTGGTGGAGCAGTAGCCTTGAGTAAAAGATGCTCTGGATAGCACCCAGACCCTAAGTAATCCCTAGTACTGGCACAAAATATACATACATACATACATACACACATACATACACACATACATACATACATACATACATACATACATACATACATACATACAGAATAGGAGCCCTTTGGTAACGGTTTAACTGTGTGGTACAACAACCTGAATATTTTCTGGTATTTGGTAAACAAGTCCTCAAGAAAGTTCTCGCTTTCAATGCCGCTCACATCTCCAGTTAATAAGCTAAATTATTGCCAGTACTTGAGAACAGACAAGGGATGCCATACCTTCTTGACATAGCCTAGTCATGGTTTATACCACTCAGCATCCCATATAACCTTTCTCCCACTTAACCTACAATCTCTACTGACCAGCACCCCTTCCTCACATATAAAACATTACTTTCTGGCCCCACCTTCTCCACTGAAGACCTCCCTTAAGACTTCTTCCCTGCCTGAAATCACCTCTCTGCGGAGCCAGCTTCCCTGGCTGTCACCATCCTGATTGAGTTCTATCTTTTCTACAAGGCCTTCCTTAGTTCCCAAAGGTTCATCCTCACATCCCAAGGCACATGCTTCAAGCAGGTCGAAGGGCTGGGAGACAGAGAGACAAGAGCACTTGGCAGTAAAAGGG